>NC_142880.1:6351590-6669318 GCF_051225735.1 Oryctolagus cuniculus | reverse complement strand
AGTGGTGCAAGTTACAAGACCGGACCAGGGTTAGGAAGAACAGGTGAACAGTGAAGATTATATCAACAGGTCAGAAGACGAAAAGACTTTGTCAAGATGGCTGTCCCGTAACTGCAGAGGAAATGGAAATAAAATTCAAAGAGCAAGCCAGAATTTTTAAATAGTACTTCAGTAGACTGGAGCAAGGCGAGTCTAACATCTGAAGGACCCTCTTTCGTCCTGTGTTTGAGCCAATGGCTTTCATCACAAAGACAAAATCCAGCTGCAGTCACCTCTACCCAGCTCTCCAAAACCGCCATCTGTGAAACGTCTCCCTGTGTAGCGCATTACACTTCTAAAGATAAAGGAAACATTGACTGTATCTTCACTACACGCAAGAGTGACTGTCCAGTCACCGAAGGAACCTCTACTCACTTCCTCCAGGCTCCAGCAGTCGGGCTAGACTGTGATCTGAGAGCAGAAATGGCTGTTCACGAACAAGCAATGCCAAGCCATGCCCACTTCATAGCACATGCTCAGCAAGCTGATGGGGCCTCTGGCTGAAGTGAAATGATTCCTTAATGAACAAAATGATGCGTCCCTAACACTTTTCATGCTGGTGGCCAAAAGCATTGGTGACACATATCCCAACAAGGGCACACATCAGAAACGGGATGGCTGGGGACATAACCTTGTGAATTTGGTGAAGGGTGAGGGGTGAGTCATTTTGAAAATTTCAGGAAGATAATTTGGATATTATCACATCCTTTCAGAAAATATATTCTCTATTACTAAAGATTAAAACTTAACTTCAACATACAGGAGTTGGTTCATATCCTACTGGCTTCACTTTCAATCCAGCTCCTTGCTAATGGTCTGGGAAGAGCAGGGGAGGATGGCCCAGGTGGTTGGGCCCTTGTCACCCTTGTGGGAGACCCCGAAGAGGCTTCTGTCTCCTGACTTCTGCCTGGCCCAGCACTAGCTGTTGCAACCATCTGGGGAGTTCAGCAGATGGAAGATTTCTCTCTCTCTCTGTAACTCTGACTTTCAAAAATAAATAAATAAATTTTTTTTTAACTTAAGACTGACCTACAAAAACCTTTCATATGACTCAAATAAATATAAAATAATGAATATGGTACTGCATTTGTTCTACTTATGACAGAAATCACTAATCTAGTTCAAACTTAAAATGGCCACTGCATTTGTTTGTCACTTTATGAATCCATATGTCGCTTGTCCAAAGCAGATTTAAGGGACTTTAGGTTAAACAAAAAGCAAAATGAAGTGTGCTATTAGCTGCAGCAAGTTAATCTTTTAAATGTTACTAAGACAATTAGTATTTTGGAATGTAACAGGAAGGCAATAATTCCATTTGTATGGCCTCCTTGGCTTACAACAGAAGCTCTGATTTAGAGCCCACCCTTGCAGGGAAACTGGCCCAGCTCCTCCCGACATACTCCGCTGCGAGGAAGTGGCCGGCTCCCAGTGGGCTGGTGACAGAGCTGAGCGGGAACACACGTCTCCTCATGCCCCGGCAAGGGGCTCTGAGCTTCAGTGCCCACTCGGTCTGCCCAGCCCTAAACTAAATCACACAGCAAACTTTCATTTCAGCTCCCATCGGACGCTGGGACCCAACCCATTTCTATGATTCTTTAGTTACTATTGGCAGTGAAAATGTTTGACTTGTTTTGTGATCTTTTTAGTAAATCCATACATAGGGTTCACAGGGGATTCCTTCAGAGTAGCCCTACGTGTTTCACATTCCTAGAATTTGGACCCAAATAGGTAGATGACAACAACAGAAATATTTTTCTTTTTTTCCTTATTTATTTATTTATTCATTTATTCATTTTTGCCAAGAATAGGGATTTCAAGAAGGAGCAAATATTCTGTGACCTAAAAAAAAAATCTATGGGGCTGGAGCCGTGGTTCACTTGGTTCATCCTCCACCTGCAGCGCCAGCATCCCATGTGGGCACCAGGTTCTAGTCCCAGTTGCCCCTCTTCCAGTCCAGCTCTCTGCTGTGGCCCAGGAGTGTAGTGGAGGATGGCCCAAGTCCTTGGGCCCCCTGCACCCGCATGGGAGACCAGGAGAAGCACCTGGCTCCTGGCTTCGGATCGGCGTAGTTCCCACCATAGCAGCCCTTTGAGGGGATGAACCAATGGGAGGAAGACCTTTCTGTCTGTCTCTCTCTCACTGTCTAACTCTATCTGTCAAAGAAAAAAATCTCCTGGTTTACTTTTATCATATGTTTTAGTAAATTTCTTTGTCCTTCATAAAATTATTTAGAATATTAACTGCAGCACAAATAAAATACTGCTTTTGTAAGGGAAAAGTAAACAGCTTTCCCCTCAACTTCAATTATGGTATAAATTATACAATCTTCTATCACCTCCATAAAAATACTTTAATATAAATGACTTCTAGTTTCTTAATACCTACTGGTAAGTTACAGTTCTTTTCACAAAGTGTAGGAGCCTGGATGGACATGGGATTCAGCTGAGTCGATCCCATGGGGAAATTTTGGTCACGTGGTGCATCACTCAATGCTCAGTGGCTCTGCTGTAAGGAAAAGGTGCATCGGGACAGAATGACGCCAGCAAGCCATTTCCTAAGGGCCACTTACTGTTCCATGTGTGACCGATAAAAAAAAAAAATTAAGACCTTTTGTCAGACATACACATGTATTCATGTAGAGTCCAATCTTAAAGACAAGACTGACAAAAACCTTAGAGGCCAAATCTTCTAAGTATTAAATCTTAATTCCCTGGGTCACAGGTACTAAGTTCACTACATTAAACATTTTCAAAAAGAAACCTAGCAGCTCAGAGTATCATGTTTATAGACTATGCATGTTGAAGACACACTGCCACCTGCAAGAACTTGTCTGAAACTCTGACGGTGGCAGCAGTAAAAATTAATCCCAACAAAAAGTTCACTGTTCCCACCAGGTGGCTTGTGGTGTAGACAGGTATGCGAAGGGAGAAAGCTTGAAATGATGAGTGGTCAGTTCCCCCCTCATTCTCTTGTCAGTAGGTTCTGCACAGTAAGCGCGATGTGAAGTCCATCTGTACAGTTTGACTAGAGAGAGAGAGAGAGAAAGAGAGAGAGACAGGGAGACAGAGAGAAACACTGGCCAAATAGATGTCCGATTGGGAATATGGGACTCTATCACTCTCTGAAGTGACAGGGTCACTATCTAGTTCGCTACTCCTGCTTGCTCATGACTCCACCTCTTCCCATTAGAGGAATTTCACAATAACTAGCTCAACGCTAGCTAATCCACAATTAGGACAGTTTATAATGCTCTTTCCAAGGAAACAGCATTTTGAATCACAGTGGACAAGTTGTTCATAAAGAAAATCTTAAGATGAAAGTATCTATGCTGACTCAGCAATAAGTCACTGTGATATATCCCATCATGAACTTGACAGGTCTGTTTTATGCGGATCTTAGCTGTTCACCCTTTGCCTCTCCAATGAAAAAATAAAATTGTCCTGAAAATAGTTCTAAATTAACCTCATCTCTCAAAAGTAAGCATGGGTTTACCAAGAACACGGAGAGATCTCTCAGTATTGTTGGCTACATTCATTATTTTCTAAAATCATGTAAAGCAGCTACATCATCAATTATTTATTTGTGTTTCAGTATGGGGGTCCTTTCTTTGCTTTTAGGAGGAAATCCAAACTTGCACTCAGGAATGGTTGGCTACTACTGTCTCTGCAACCCACTTCCATCACTGCCCGCCCAAGCCAACTCGCTGTTGTACATCCCATCCTATACCTTCCCTCTTCACCTGATGCGCTTAGCCCTCCCCTCTGTCACCCTGCCCTTCACTGCTCCAAAAGTTTGAGGACGACAGCTCTCGGGCTGGTAACAAAACCGTGGAGCCTAGACTCTCCCAATCCTCAGGTCATCTGCTGTGACATCCATCTGTCCCCTTTATTTATTCATTCCCTCATTCAGTCAACACAAACAATGGTTAAGTCTGGCAATGTGTTGGAGAAGAAAAGTCTCTTGCAGCCTACATTCATCTTGGGCGAAAGGGTTGTATTGGCTGCAGCTGCTGTAACAGCACAGAGGACCCTAAGAACATAGTCGAAGGGCTTTTAAATTGGTTAGGGAGGGTGAGGGAGGAGGGGAAGGGAGGAGGAGCCATCTCATGCGTCACTCATCATTGGCTCCTGCCACGTCCTCACCACACCCATCCAGCCCCCCCATGGACGTGAGTCCTCTGCCTCCACCCAGCAGTTCCCTTCTGCCCATCTCCACACCACCCACCTGCCACGAGCTCCCTCATGTCATGCCCAGCCTCCCCTGATAACTGATATCAGGTCCTGTGGGGAGCAACTCGGACTAGACTGTTACTCGAATTAAGACTTATTCTATGCATCTGCTCTCCCACAATATGGCGCTGGGAGAGGAGGAAACAGCTTCTACACAGCTGCCTCCAGTTCAACCAATAAACAGCAGGAGCTGATCCTGATTGGAGGAGAGCAGCATACTCGGCGTGTGGGTAGCAGAGTTGGGATTGGCGGAAGAGGACTATAAAGGAGGAGAGAGACAACATGCACCAGGAACATCTATCTGAAGGAACACCTGTGCAGCCCCCGAGAGAGCCAGCCGGCGGTGTGCCGCTCCCCCGCGGAAGTGGGGAAAGTGGCAGGGGGAACTGCCCTTCCACGGAGGTGGAAGGGTCGGTAGCCAACCCGGGAAGAACCAGCAGCAAACCCGGGGAGGGCCGAGCAGACAAAAGAACAACGCAGGGTCCTGTGTCGTTCCTCCACGAAGACGGGGAGCGACAAGGTCCCTGCTGCCACTCTCACTCAACAACAGGGAAATCAGAATAAGGCAGAAAACGGGATTTTTCCAGCATTTCTCAGCTCTTAAACTTCATGGGCTGACATCCGTCAGGGATTCCTACTGCACCTGGAATAAAATCTAGTCTTTTCTGAAGGCCACAAAGGCCCTAGAGAAATAAGAAGTACAGTGTGGCAATGAGGAGCACACACGCCCAGGACAGCCTGGGCTCCTCCCCCAGCTCTGCTATCTACCAGGTGTGGGGCATTGTGCAAGCAACATAGTTTCCCCGTGCGTGTTCCTAGGTCAATGAGTTGATGTCAGGCACTAAAAATAGCCCTAGCCTGCAGGGTGTCCCATCCAGGAGTTAAGCGGCATTATTTATATGAGCTGGCCTTTATCTTTCTGTCCACATTTCCTACTCATCTTCAGGGACAGTAACTTTCCTATCACCTGATGACACGTCTTGCTAAACTTAGGGCCAGATGAGGCTGACTGGGTTTTCCTCATCATTCTCATTTCAGTTAAATTGTCACTTTTTCAAAGAGGTGCTACCAACCCAGCCACTTTGCAGGTGCCTGAGCGAATCTTCTCTGAGGATCTGAGGCCCAGGGCGAATGAGGAAGAAGTGAAAGCTGAGCCTGCGGAGGGAGGGACACGGACAGGACTCAGGGGAGTGTCGGTCCCGGTGCTCCGACACAGCTGCTCGAACAAACACAGGAAAGAGGAAACTTGGAATCATAGACCCCCCCCCCACCCCGCCCCGGCCCCGCCCCAGGTAGCAGGGGTCAAAACCTAACTGTCAGCCTTCTCTTTATCTTCTCGATGCTTTTCAAACACTAGGCCCTTTTCTGCATTGGAAAGAGTTTGCAAAGCACTAGCGAAATACTTAGAATTGTAAAACATGTCCAGGGCCATCTATGAGCCTTTCTGGGTAGTCCAAAGCTACCAGGGCAGGTTCTGAAAACCCAAGTGAACCGTTGGCATCCTGTTCATTATTTGGTTCTGATTCATTTACTTAAAAATGCTGTGTGTTCAAAGTGTTTATTTATTTGGAAGGCAGAGTTAGAGAGAAACAGGGAGAGACAGAGTCCGATGATCCATCCACTAAAAACCATGGTTTTCACCTCTGCAATATTTCACTAAAAGTTTCCAGCACTGAAGAGTTACAAACCAACTCTTCATTCTAGCGATTCCATGTTGCCATCCCATCCCCCGTACTTGAGTTTTTATTTCAATGAGCACCAGAAATTGTGACCAGGCTCACCTTGATGTAGTGCCTGAGTCGCTATCAGGGCCGAGCACATCCATAAGATGCTTTTCACATTTATCAGCATCTTGACCTAGAAACAAACAAACAAACACAGAGTAAATCTCAAGCATTCAGGCTCCTGGCAGACCAAAATAAACCACCTGCTATCTGTGCTTCGTCTACAATTAGAGTACAAGAGGAAACTCCTCTTGGTTTGTAAAACCAGGAGAGATCTTGTAATAGGAGAAGCTGTCTGAACATTTTAATTAATAGTTTGAATCTCACCCAATGCAGTGGTTACCAAAATAACTTCAGCACCCCATTTGGGAACACACAACAAAATGGAAATTTGTGACAACCACAAGCCAATAGGCTACAGAGACCATAGCCCATGTAAGGACAGGCACAAAGAGAGAGGGTGACCACAAAGTGTGCTTAGAAACAGGCAACGGATCACGGACGAAGCTGGAGAAGAAGAGGAAGCCTCAGGGAGACACGCGGAGAGAAAGAAATTGACGTCCAATGTAAGGTGAGAAGGAACCCCGGGGTGGCTGGTGCATATGCTACTGAAACACAGAACAAGGGCCTCCACAGGCTTCTCAAAGCACAGAGTCTACTGGAGTTCAAGCTGGCTGAACAAACAAAATAAACGCATTACAAGGAGCTGTTAATTACAAAAGGGACCAGCGCTGGCCATGAGTTTGAAAGCTGTTCCAACAGTTCCAAAGTCTCACGAGTAAAGAGTGAAAGAAAATACCCTGGACGGAGAGTCAAGGAACAGGGCCTTGGCACTGCCATTAGATGATTGTGTAACTTCAGGGAGGACATTTAACCATCTGGGTCTCAGAATGGCCCCTTCCAGCTAGAATTTCTATGAAGCTACAATTATGAAGAGGATAAGTACCAGTGTCAGGGACCGCTTAGAAATCAGAGCCAACCTCAGAAGAACGCCAGAAGATTATTTGGTCTCCACAGTTGAGCCCTTCTCACGTATATTTAGAACAATTCTCTAACAGCCATTGCTGGACGGCTTCCGAACAGTCATTCTTCCTTCTTTCTAACAACACTCCAGTTTTATTGTGGCATCTACCCTCCCTCACGGAGTGAAACATCGGGGGAGACTTGCTCAGCCCCAGGGGACAACCCTGATAGCCAAAGTCAACTGCAGTGGTCCTATTCTGTCTGTCAGTGATGAGTCTGAGAACAGCAGATGGTTGGTACACGGCAGCCAATGAGATGTAAAGGGATCTATGCTCCTGGTGCCCAAGGGAGGCTCCTGCGCAGGTACATCCTCCTAAGGACAGAAATGCTTAGGCCTCTGCACCACGTGGGAGACCTGTGCATGAGTATGTTTGGATATGTCATTCCAAGTTAAAACTGTATAGGGTCACACTGAGCCCCAGATGTCTCACTTCTTAAAAGACACCTGCAGATCTAGCGTGTAGGTCCTGCTTAACTGGCCTCTTGCCAGTTGGAATCCACCAAGCAGCTGCCTCTCCCAGTGGGCCCATGTGCTTGTGGTCATCACCACTCCACTTAGCCTCCTACCCATTTCTGGCCCATATGTGGCCCTTTAGGTACCTGGGTTTGCAACTCTTTAATGGAAGGTGGCCATTTCTCTCTAGTAAAAGTCGCAGAGTGCTTGTGTTGACTCTCATTACCCAGAACTACACGTCCATTGCCTCTTCCTGGGAGCCTGTGGGCATTCACTCCACTTTCCCTTTCTTCAAGTGACGTCCAAGTCCTTGGCTGTTAAGATATACTATTCGCAGGGCCGGCACTGTGGTGTTGTAGGTTAAACCTCCACCTGCAGTGCCCACATCCCATGTGGGTGCTGGTTCAAGTCCTGGCTGCTCCACTTTCAATCCAGCTCTCTGTTAAGACCTGGGAAAGCAGTAGAAGATGGCCCATGTCCTCAGGCCCCTGCACCCACGTGGGAGACCTGGAAGAAGCTCCTGGCTCCAGATCAGCCCAGTTCCATCCTTTGTGGACATCTGAGAAGTGAACCAGTGAATGACCTTTCTCTCTCTCTCCCTCTCTCTGTAACTATGCCTCTCAAGTAAATAAATAAATCTTCAAAAACTATATATACACTATCTGTCTCCTGCATTTGACGTGATTCACTGAGAAACGTCCTAAAGCCTCTTTCTTTGTTCCGAGCAGCACTCCAAGCCCTGTTTCCATGCTCCTGTGTCTGTCTCGTAAGCACCGACTGTTAGTGATAAGAAGTCTGTCTGCATGGAAAGACCCAGGAGATAGGAAAGCCAGCCCCTATATTTAGCCTTCTACGCCAGTGAAGTCAAGGGGAAGAGGAAAAAGCCATCCAGCAATCGAGATAGAGCTGACGGAAACTTTTCCTAGGCTGAGTGACACGAGAGACCAGGTCAACAGGACTCTTGGCCACGAGCAATGTCTGCAGAGAGGATAAGAGCCACGCGGAGAGGGGCTGCCTGCGAGAGACAGTCAAGGTACTGCTGAGCACATACTTAGTATTCTCCCTTGATCTTGGGGAGGCCCAGTCGAGCTCGGGGTGACTTCAGGACGCAGACACACTGGTTTTCCCTACCATTCTGCTCATTAGTTACCCCAGACAAGAACTGTCTAGGATACAGCATCCCGTGGGTGTTGTAATTACTATTTATTTAATGATGCATGAGGCTGAGCAACTTTTCAAAGGATTGAAAAACACTGATATTTCTCACTGACTCTACCTGTAACAGAAAACCTGGTCTTTCTTTCAGTTCTGTATAAAATCCTTGATCTGGAGCAGCTGTTCAGCCCCTATGTGGGAACTGCACATCCCATTTCAGGGTGACTGGAGTCCTGGCTTCGTTGTGCCCAATGTAGCTTCCTTCTAATCCACACCCTTGGAGGCAGCAGATGATGCCTCAGGGACTTGGGTCCCCGCCACCCACATGGGTCTTTGACGGAATTCTGAGCTCCTGGATACAGCCTGGGCCAGTCCTGGCTGCCGTGGACATTTGGGGAGTGAATTCACAGATGGAAGACCCCTCTCTCTCTCTCTCTTTCTCTGTCTCTCTGCCTTTCAAATAAAAAGAAAACAAATACATTTTAAAGTGTTATTAGATCTTTGTCTCTCATAGGTTGTAAATATTTTTGAAATGTGCTATTTTTGTGTAGACAGTGTTGTCAATCAGTCAGGCTTATCAATATTTTCTGATATGGCTGCTATTGGGTTTTATGCTTTGCTCAGAACAGATCTCTCTACGCTTAGCTTATTTTTTAAAAGCTTATAATTTCCTCTAGTCATTAAAAATAATCTCTACATTTCATATTTGATTCATCTTAAATTTCCTTTAGGATGAGAAATGAAGTGGAGATTAACTCGTAAAAAAAAGACAGATTTTATTAATTTGAAAGAAGAGTCACAGAAAGAGAGAAAGAAGAAGAGACAGAGAGATCTTCCACTAGCTGGTTCACTCCCCAAATGGCCACAATGGTAGGGGCTGGGCCAGGTTGAAGCCACAAGCCAGGAGCTTCTTCCAGGTCTCTCACAGGGGTACAGGGGCCCAAATACTGAGCCATCTGCCACCGCTTTCTCAGGCACATCAGCAGGGAGCTGTATCAGAAGCAGAGCACAGGCCAGTGCTGTGGCATAGCAGAAAGAGCCGCTGCCTGCCGCGCCAGCATCCCATATGGCCACCGGTCCCAGTTCCAGCTGCTCCACTTCCAATCCAGCTCTCTGCTATGGCCTGGGAAAGCAGTGCAAGCTGGTCCAAGTCCTTAGGCCCCTGCAACCATATGGGAGACTAGGAAGAAGTTCCCAGCTCCTGGCTTCAGATTGGTCCAGCTCCAGCCATTGTAGCCATTTGGGGAGTGAGCCAGCGAGTGGAAGATTCCCGCTCTCTCTCTCTCTCTGCCTCTGCCTCTCTGTAACTCTGCCTTTCAAATACATAAATAAATAAGCAAATCTTAAAAAAAAAAAAAAAAGGGAGGGAGCAGCCACATTTGAACCTGCTCCCACATGGGATGCCAGCATCCCAGCCAGCAGCTTAACCCCCTACACCACAGCACAGACCCAAGATTAATTCCTATTTTGAGTTGATCCCCACCAGTCGTTTCCAAACTATTTAATAATCCTTCTTTTTCTACTGAATGTCCATTGCCATTGAGTCTATTTCTGGATCCTGTCTTCTATTCAATGAAAGTAGACAATCAGAAAACATGCTCATCTCTAACTCATTTTATAGATTCAGGAGGAACCACCTGGACATGCTTTAGATTGTGATGCTACTATTAAGATTACAGAATTAAACTGATATGAATACATGAACATCAGTCAGTTGGGTAGTTTTCCATTTTCCAGAGCCTTTTCATAGATCTTTTTCTTTTGGTCTTTGTGGCTATGTATTCACTTCACAGATTATGACTAAAAGTCCAGAAGTTGTGTCTCAACTTGACTATTCCAGCCAGTGAGTCACAACTCAAACTTGCTGGTTCTAAGCTTAGTTCTTATTCTACTGTGCCTGGGGTAATAGTCAATCAATCATTTTATATTAAAAAGATGATAAATATCACTTATTCTGTGATTTATTGCATGTAAGTTATTGTATATAATCTAAGTTTATTAACATAAACATCTCTGAAAATTCTGAAAAGAATGAAGTAGGATGTCTGCAGACAGAGATGGAAATAAACGTAAACACAGACCTACATCTGTGCCTTTTGTAAATGACAGATCTATCTAGAGGAGTTCCAGGAACCGTAACTGGCAAACACAGTGCACAAGGATTCTTTGTACTGACCAGTGAAATGTAACCACTGCTGCCACATTCAGTGGTAAGAACTTTTCTTAGCAGTATCTACAAACCCAGAAATGCATGTAACGTATATGATTTTCCAAGTCTAGAACACAAGAGTTTAAGGGGAAACACTCCACTAAGCCGAGTGGCGCTTGGCCAAGACGTTTCTCTCTGCTTGCCCCTGTTCTGATTTCAAATCAGAGAGAGTACGCGCTTTGTGTTTTCTGGTCAAGTTCAGACCCACACGGCAATCGGCACATTGTCCCAGACCACAGCCAGCGTCCGCCACAGTGAGCGTGAGCCACTCCCCCAGGAGGTGCTGTGGAAACGCACTTCATTCTTCCCCTCCCAAGAAGCACGTGCCCTGAGCGGGTCTGCCGCCTCGCAGGGCTATGCACCACTCACATCCGCTGTCTAACAGCATTGATCCGTGAATGAGGTCCACAAGCTTGTTTAAACCCCACCAGGAAAAGTGAGCTTAGTGATAAGACTGTGGGAGACAGAGTTACCGTCTTGCTCAGGAGCTGTGACCACCAGGCACAGAAGCACAGCACTGCTAGGAAAGCAAGAGCAAGTGGTGCATCCTTAACCTTGATCATACACAGCTCTGAGTTAGCTTTGTAGATGCAGCTCAAACAGAACTGGGCAGCGTACACACGCAGGCAGCCCGGGACACCAGATGCAGCTGGCTCCCGTGTGCGTGCACAGAGATAAAGAAGCCTGTACCTCTTCCTACCACCCAAAAGATTAAGGACTGTGGACTTCCTGCTAGAGGAAGTCATTTTTCAGTCACTCCATGGGGACCCTTTGCAGGAGTAGTGGGGACATGAACATCCATTCAAAAACTATTTCTGTATCCATAACTCTGAAGCCAGACCCTTTGAAAGCTTGACATATTGCCCTAATAATTGCAGTTCCATTTTCTCCCGAGTGGGGACGGATACTACCTCAGGAACCGAACTGTTGCTTTCTTTGGTGCTTTTAATCTGCAAATTTTGTAAACATTTATTTATTTGAAAGGCAGGGTGAGAGAGCTAGAGCTAGAGATGTCTCCTACCTGCTGATACCCTCCCCACATGCCTCCCCAAAGCTGAGGCTGGGCCAAGATGAAGCCAAGAACCTGAAACTCCATCCAGATCTCCCAGGTGGATGACAAGGTCCCAAGTATGGAGCCATCGCCTACTGTCTCCCAGGGTGCACACTAGCGGGACACTGGGATCCAGGGCAGAGTGGGGACGAGAACTCCATACCATGCCCAACGCTGCCTCCAATCCCCTAATTGGATATTAAACTCACAACATCCTATTTTAGAACTTTACGTGAATGTTTCCACACTTGGTTTTGCACAATTGCCAAGCAATATTTTACAATAGTTTATATCACAGTTTTTACAAGGAGACAGAAAAAAAGGAAGAATGGATCCATGTGAGGTGACAGAGAGTTCATTAAATCTCAGTTCTTCTAAGACAAAGCAAAGACGCTGGAGGATTAAGGGCAGGTGATGGGTCACAGCAGGTGAAGCCGAAGCCTGGGAGGACCACGTCCTCCCAGATGGGATTTCCTGGGATCCAGGCGTGTAGCTTTCAGTCCAGCTTCCTGCGAACGCCCACTCTGCAAGGCAGTAGTGATGGCTCCAGTCCTGGGGCCTCTGCCACCCACGTGGGGGCCAGGACTGAGATGCCTGACCCAGCCCCAACTGCTGAGGGGCATCTAGGGAGTGAACCAACCGATGGAAAATCTCTTTCAAATAAATAAGCAAATCTTTTAAAAAGCAAAACTAATGGCAGAAGAATTGAAAAGCAGCTCTATAAAGAGCAGTGGGTGGGGGCATATGGCCGCACAAATCCAGGCCTATGGGCTGCACGTGCTGAGCTCTGCTTAGGGGCGGCTGACACCCTGGAACCCCACACACATTCCCCTTAGTCCTGCCCAAGGCAAATCTTTCGCCATTCGAGATGCACTCTGTGACAGTCTGGAACTTGACCAAGCTTGTAACTGACTTAAAAAAAAAAATGGTCTGCGACGGACCTAAAGGCATTTCAATTGTCAATCTATGGAGTACAGGATACACTCATCTCATCTTTTTACTTAAAAAAAAAGTTTCACTGGACTAAATTTCTACTTCCTCCGCCTCAAGGCAAAAACCCTACATCCTTCCTACCACTCCGAAAAAAAAACCGAGACAGCCTTTTAATAGGAGTAGGGTCCGCCCCCGGAGCTGCGGGCTCCCGCGGCAGGGTGTGCGGCGCCGCCCCAGCTTGGCCCCGCCCCGGCCCCGCCCTGCCCCGTTCCAGCCCCCTGCTCGGGCAGGCGGGGACCCCGGCAGCTCTGCCCCTGTCTTGGAGCCCGGGAAGGCACACCCAGAGCTGACGCTGGGCCCACGTGGCGGCCGCTGAACCCCGCCGCGTTTGGGGGCGGCCGGGCCTGGAGCCCCTTGGTGCCTTAGCACCTTCCCTGCCTGGACTCGCCCTCGCCACCCCGGGCGCCTCGGTTCTCCCTACTGAGGGCCCTAGGACATCTCCAAACGGGAATTGAGGTCCAGCGGCGACCCTAGGCTCGCCTCCCAGCTGCGTGACAAGTGCTCCAGCCCCGTCCCCTTTCCTCCCCGGAGCCCGCCTCGCCCGGGCTGGAGTCCTGCACTTTAGGAAGTTCGGCCATTGATTCGGGGGCCCTTATTTTGCAATGGCCTTGGGGGCGGGGCCCTAGTCCTGGGTTCCAGCGACCGACCGTGGGCTTCGGTACAACTTGGGAAAGTGACGCAATTCTGGGTGACCTCTCCTACAGACGCACAAGACTGCGCGTCAAGGCCCCCCTACGCCCCAAACCTGGCAGTGCCCGGGGCCACGTGCGCTCCCCCACCCAAGCAGCAGCGCTCGCGCCCTGGTTCTCCAGCAGGCGCCACCGCTGCGCTTCGTACCAGGTTCCTGTCTCTGCAGGCCCCTAGGTTAACACCCGGACCCGGGCAGCCTAAGGACCAAAGAGGCAGCTGGGGCCTCCCGCCCTGGAGCACCGAGTAGTGGGGAAAGCCGTTCGCTCCTTTGCCTCCACCTGCGCGGGGCTTCTCCGTCAGGGGGCGCCCACACCCGCAGCAAAGCGCCGCGTTCCTAGACATCTGGGCTCCGCAGACCGCAGCCCCCGGCGCGGGGCAGATCCGAGGGAGCGCACCGCCTCCCTCGCTCCGCCCTCCTCCGCGCCCCGGGAAGGCCGGGATCCCACCCCAGCCATTCATTTGTCAGCGTGGGGGAGGGGGCGCAGCCAGAGGGGCCGGGAGGCAGAGAAGATGGAGACGGAGAGAGGGGGACTCCAGTGTGAGACCAGAGCCGGGGCACAGGCAGCGGCATTGTAGCGGGTGCGAGCGTCCCGCAGCCCGCGCCGCCCTCCCGCGGGCGTGCAGGTCTCGCCCCGGCGCAGCTCGATCCCGGAGCAAATACTTGCGGCTCTGACACCCTTGTCTACCCCGCTCTCCGCCGCCCAGCACCCTGACCGCTCCACGCCCAATGACACACGTTGCGGACGGACGCCGTGGTCCATGCGCTCCGTGGCGCCCGCTTCCCCGAGAGGGCCCGTGGCACTCTCCAGCCCCGCGCGTCCCCCGAGACCCCTGCGCACACTCTGGCGACTGCTCGGTCGCCAGTAAAGTTGCTCAACTGGAGCAGAGCCCTGGGAGGGGGTGAGGACACGGAAGGGAACCAGGGACAGCCTGGGTCCGGGCAACGGGACTGGACCGGAGGCCCGCGCCACCTTTGTCTGGAGAGTGCTCTGGGCTCCGCTTTGCGGCGGACACCCAGCTGCGGCCCCGTTCCGCTCTTGGGTCGACAAAACACTTCCTGCACATCGCCTCTGGGCTAGGGCCAGCCTTTCCCGCCCAGGACCTCCGCGGAGCTCAGACAACCCCACCCCCCTCCCCTGCTAGAGCGCACAGGACAAAAGAACCCGAGGCGCCGGGACAGAGCCGTGACAGCCACCAGGTCCCCGGAACGACGCGGCCCAAGGGCCCCGTGCGCCTCCCCGGCTGGACCTCCCCTCGCGCTGCCCGCGGGCCGGAGGGGTCAGGGCCCGACAGCCGCGGGGAAGGGGCGCACTGTCAGGAGCTGCCCGCGAGCGAGCGGCTTTCCAGGAACGCCCCGCACTGACCACAGGGGCGGGGGTAGGGGGACGAGCAAGCCAGGTGGCCTGCTGCGGAGTGCCCATTCAAACTTCTGCCTCAAGCAGGTTAACAAAAACACCCACAGTCCAGGGGTGCCTCTCTCCTTGCAGCGTAGGACCCCCGACTTTCTAGGATTCGCTCGGGCTCCCTGCCTCCCCTGCCCCCCGACTCAGTTCCTCCGGCTCCCCCCACCCACCTCGGGCTTCTTTTGTCTGGGTCCGTGTGAGCAGGCTCGCTCCACAAGCCCCCTCCGAAAGTTACCTGCATTTTCTTTAAGCGCACGCGTGTTCCTAACTTCGTCTTGCAGCTTCTCTTAGCCTTAATGAAAGCCTTGCACCAACTGCAGTGCACTTCTTTTTCCCCAAACTCCTGGGGGTTTTGCTCTAAGTTTTTTTTTTTTTTTTTTTTTAAGAGGGAACAAAAGAAACATTACCTTCAAAGGAGGCGTAATGCAGTTTAGGGGGGAAATTCACCGCGGCGGCGCTGCGCGAAGGGGCTCGGCGTTGCTCGGGCGGGTCACATAGGAAGCGTGGTGGCCTGTGGACCAGTGCGGAGGTGCACGGCGACGAGGGAGAATGCGGGGCTGGCCGCGGGTCTTGGTGCCAGCGCCTGTGTCCCCCGCACCGGGGCTCGCGGCGGGTGCGCACGCACGCCTGCAGTTCTTCGCCCAGAAAGGCTCGGGGCAGCTCGCCTGCAAGTTCAAATGCGGGTTGTGACACCCATCATCATTATATCACTGTACCGTCAGCACCGAGGAGGAGACTGGGCGCGGAGGAGGAGAAGGAGGAGGAGGAGGGAGAGGAGGAGGGAGAGGAGGAGGGTTCATTCAGCTTCCAGAAGCGCTCGGCTGCCTCAGCCACTCCTAGGAGCCAGCGCTGGAGAGCGGGGCGGAGGGGCGGAAAGGCAGCACCCCGCGCGCCTGCGGTAGGGACCGCCTGCCTCCGCCCCGGCACTCCCACCGCCCGGCGTTTCTTCCCCCACCAGAAGTACCAATGGGCTTGGGGACAGCGCGCTCCCGGGCCGGCCACCCTGTGCGCAGCATCTCCCGCGCGCCGCAAGAAGCGGCCAAGCGCCCCCTCCCCACCTTGCCCAGGGAGGCCCGCTAGGGATTAGGGGACCGGAGCCCCCAGGCCAGCCGGTGAGGGGCCGGCCCGGGCGCGCAATGCTTGGAAGCACAGGAAACTCAGGAAGGGGGGGCGGGGGCGGGGGAGCCACGAACTTGGTTACAGTGCCTTTGCGCGCGCGCACAGCCTGCCTGTCCCATCCCTGGGAAGTGTCAGGCTCACCGCTCTGCCAACCTGGAAGAGACACAAGGAGAAAACAAAACAAAACAAAAGGAGCTCCTCCTGAGACCCGCAGGGAAAGGGGAAGACTCCCCCACCCCCAGCCCGCCCTCCCAGGGAACTGCCCCACAGGGGGCCTGGCATCACAGTGCACAATCCACAAAGACCCCAGTTTAAAAAAAATAAAAATAAAGGCTGGAAAGGAAATCCGCACCCCCCCCCCCACAAATCCCCTGTGGCAGTCTCCCCCTGCCTCAAACCCACCGCAGTCCACACAAATCCACACTCTGCTTTCTCCCCCGCCTTTGCCCTGCCTTCTACAGGGTCCCTTAGAGTGGAGTGCTTGGTAATTTTTCTGAGTACCGGAGACTCTTGGATGTGCCAGTCGCCTCTCCTGCTGTCAGGAAAAGGACCTCAGGAACTCCAGCGAGTTATTCTTTCCCGGGCTCACCCCCACTGTGTAAACAGCAGCTAAGCAGGCAAGGGTCCCCAGCATTGTATTCCAGAGCCAAGGGTCAACTAGTTGACACAAAAGGTTTCTGCCATAAGAGAAGAGGAGTTGGGTTTTCCTTTTTGAAGGCAAGTATGAGTTGATGCAACAGGAACAGAGTAAGTCCAAGACGCCTAGTCCGTATTGCGCTGTGGGTACCGTAATTGACGGGAGGTGTGCAGATGGCCCTATGATTCCTCTCTCCGAAGGCTCTCCACGAAAAACAGCATCAAGCACAGAGAAGTGTTTAAAGGACAAAGTCCATTTTTCACTCCTAGTATGTTTGGTCACTTTGGCTTAAGCGCACATGTTGATAATCTTAGCAACCTGGACTCCACTTAATCACGTGCCTTCAGCTAGATCACAGATTTTAGGACAATCTTAATTCTCAAAATGTGCCTTTTCCAGTAGAAGATGGCCCAAGTCCTTAGGCCCCTGCACTCACGTGGGAGACCCGGAGGAAGCTCCTGGCTCCTGATTCAGATCAGCACAGTTCTGGGCCATGGCAGCCAATTGGGGAGTGAACCAGCGGATGGAAGACCTCTCTCTCTCTCTCTCTCTCCCTCTCCCTCTCTCTCTGTGTAACTCTGACTTTCAAATAAATAAATCTTTTTTTTAAATGTGCCTTTTCTGTGTCCTTTTGTGTTTATCAGCTTAACTAAGATGAATGACATGACTTAATCATATTGTGTGAAATCAATTTGTTTTTGCGAGGAGTTATTAGTTCTTCGTACACTGACATTGTCCTAACACTGAAAATCTGCTCTATTTAATATTTAGAATATCTGAAGCATAGAGCAGAATCAGATTCTAAGCTGCACATTTAACACGTGAAGGCCCAGAAAGTGACATTCCCAAGGTCACGCGATCCACAGCAGGGCTGTTCTAAGAATGCAACTCTTGACCCCTGGGGCCAGGGATCTCTTCAGAACTTCTCATAGCAACTTGTATTCCAGATGGTTTGGCCCAGAAGGGAGAAATATGAAAAAAATCAGTCTCCTGTGAAACGTATGCTCTGGGCAGACTTCCGTCTGACATGCTCCAAGATATATGCTATTATCTCGTCCTTAAATCTGAGTCAACCTGAGTTTCGAAAGAATTTAGGTGACTTGTCCTAGGCCATTTTGTAAGTGCCAGATCTGCCCATCTGAAAAGCTTATTATCTCTCCACTGAACTACTTTCCCTTCATAATAGAAAGTAAAACACTTCTACCAACAAGAATTAGTGCAGACACAAGTGACAAAAAGATTAATAACAGGAAATGTTAGTGCTTAGCATTTGCTGTAAATAATAGCACCTTGTGCACGATGAGCAGGACAGCGAGTTGTGGGTCGGATACTCCTGCTATCCTGACATGCTTTTCTTTATCTTGCCCAAGGCGTGTCCCCAGTCTCCCAAGTCCTTGACATGACATTATCATCCATTTCTGTAGCCCAGAGCAGTGTGTGCAGAACCAACAAGCAGGCACCTGCTTGGATTCTATCAGTGCCAAGAATCACAGGACCAGCCAATCAGGGACTTCATGCTCTCATCCCAAAATCTGAGAGATCACCTGCCAACCCCAATGGTCAAAGGCGTCAGATACTCATCATCCTGTTTCGAGAAACAAGAAGAATGTCTGTAAGACTCAGCCCCTACTCTTTCCCAAGTCCTCGACATTATCCCGAGGGTAAAGCCATTTGCTCTGGCCTAACCAAGAATGTGGACAATGCAGAAAAGCTCTACGTCACCTACCTTTCTCTTCTTTGACTTGTTACTATTTAGAATAGTAACCACTTCCTCAGGTTGTCCAATCACCAAAAATGTACTGAGAGCCCCTAAGCACCTGCTGTCTTCCTCAGAGCAGAGATTCCTCCCTTAGGATCCATAATAAAGACGAGAAAGGACAAGGGAAGCACACCGGGTCTGTGACGGACACAGCGCACGGAGGCTACAGGATGCCATCGACAGTCATCACTCCCATGCGCTGCAGAGCTGGCCCTTTTTCTTTTTTCCTGTGCTTCCACTCCTCCCTCCCTTTCTTCCTTCCTTTCTTTCATCAGAGAAGATGAGAGCGCTGTTGTTATTCCGAGGTCTGATAAAACAGTCAGAAGTTTTTAAATGGGGAAAACATTTTTGCCACTTTGATAGCTTACATTCAAGTCCGAATCAAGCCATAATTAAAATCTCATTCCGAGAGTCCCCCCTCCGAGTCAAGCCCTTGTACCAGAATGTTCCTTACGTAAACATCAACATCACACCTACAGGGAAAGTGAGCCCTTCATTTCTAGAGCTGGTATCCACAGGAAACCAGAAGCCAGAAACTGTGTGCCTCACTTCCTTGCTTGATCTTGTGTTGGGGACTTGGCCGGGCTCAGCGGCAGCCGGCCAAGGACTTGGAGCAGAAAGGTGTAGAAGGCAGGCAAGCCTCCAGGGGATTTCATGAGCTGCATCTGAACCTCCACCTGAGGCCCGTGGCATCGCATTTCAGCTTTCTCCTTTTTTATGGATCAGGTGCAGTGTTCACCTGTTGTGTTGGGGTTGACAAGATGCCAGTCCTGTCCCCAACAAGAAAACAGAGTTCACGTTTCAGTTCTTTGATGGGCCTGCTCCTAAGCACACGAAGCAAAGCGTTCTCTAGAGAGAAGGTGAGAGAATGCCGCAGACTAAAATCGCACCTACGCTGGCTTCCAGAGACGCTGGACAGGAGACGCCCGCTCTGAGACTGCACCAGAAAACAAGTACAGAGCAGAGACAGACATACTATCCAAGCCCTCGCTTCCTCTTTAGCTTTCTAGGAAATGCAGAAGGATATGAAGTCTTTGTTGTCTTCCTGGGCGTTTTGGTCTAGTGGGTAAAGCTTCTACCTTAGACACTGGCGTATCACATGGGCACTGCTTCAAGGCTCTGTTGTGCCACTTGCGATCCAGCTCTTTACGAACGGGCTGGGAAAAGCACAGGAAGATGGCCCAAGAGTTTGGGTCCCTGCTGACCATGTGGGAGACCAGGATGAAGCTTTTGGCTTTAGTCTGGCCCAGCCGAGGCCATGTTAGCCATATATCCGGGCAGTGAATCTGTGGATAGAAGTGCTCTCTCTCACTCACTCTCTCTGCCTCCCTCCCTCTTCTCTTTGTAACTCTGAATTTCAAGTAAATAAATAAATCTTTAAAAAAAATACATAAACAAATCAAAAGGAATCCTGCAAAAGGCAAGGTGAAGGTGACAATCTTACTGCAGTCTCACTTGAAGCACCTAATTTACTCGGATAAACAAAACACAGGTAATATCCTTAGAAAGCCACGAAAGTTGGGTTTTTCCCAGAAATCAGGTCCTGAGCCTTTGTTCCCCAACTCCTAAGGCAAAATGTTACAGTCAAAAGTGTCTCAATAAAATAGTTCTCTTCTTTGCTGTAAACGTCCCGTTCAAGGTCGGGCAGATTTCTCCAGAACTTAACTGGAAGACCATCTACATCATGACAGAACTATGCAAGACAAGGCCAAGTTCCAACATGGAGTGATGGGAGAGGCTGGGCAGCAGCGGGAGGAGATGACTTCATGAGGGAGACCAGAGGCTCCGTGCGTCGGTCCGCAGGGCAGCCAAGTGGCTCTGCACATCTGCACTCATCCAGCGACGCTGCCCGGAGTACAGCATCCCAAAGGCTGTCACCCTTACAAAGCAAAAGATCAAGGCAGAAGGAAAGCAGTCCAGCCACAGCACATCAAAGATCCTATCACTCCTACTCCCTCTCTTAAGTTGGTTTCTCAAACTCTCCCTTCCACCTCCACAGCCGCACAATGTAGGTCATTGCGTACAAAGCACGTGTCTGAACCGAGATGAGCTGGAGTCTGGTTTCCGAACACAAGGAAGCGATAGAGATCTTAGAATCTGTGACACGGGGCAGGGAACATCACAGACGATTTCTTAAGAGGCCAGACTTGTGCGGTTGCTGTTTATTTTCAATGGCTACCAGACTCCCTTTGTTAAGTGTTGGCAAAGGGGCCCAGAGACCAAGAGCTTTCGGAGGAAAGCTCACCCTGCTGATGGTGCAGACACCAGGGCACCCTCAGGTCTCTGCGGTGAGCCAAGGTGGGAGGCAGGAGAGGAAACCGAGTCATTTCTGTAGCCCAGAGCAGTGTGTGCAGAACCGACAAGCAGGTACCTGCTTGGATTCTATCAGTGCCAAGAATCACAGGACCAGCCAATCAGGGACTTCAAGCTCTCATCCCAAAATCTGAGAGATCACCTGCCAACCCCACCGGACAAAGGCCGTCAGATGCTTGTCATCGTGTTTCGAGAAACAAGAAGAAGGTCTGTAAGACAGCCCCTACTCCCTCTTACCGCAAACCTACTGCTATCAATTTCCCTTTCAGTTTCTTTGTTCCACAAAAAATTATTAAGCATCTTTTATGTGCATCATTTTAAGCAGAAAGCATTTAGACTGTGTTTGAAAAAGTAAGTATTGCTTCCTGTCTTCAAGGACTTTATAGTCTCTGTAGAAAATATGTATTCATTAGAGTAGCCAAGATTCTAATCTCGCTTTTTAATGACTAATGAAATCCAAGGAATTCCATTGGCTGCTGCAGACATTTTTTAAAGAAATATGCCATCGACTATTAATGCATCAGGGAAGAGTGATAGTGCAACAAATCTCTCTCTTTTTCTGGATAATTTCTTCTGGGCACATATTCTGCCAACACTGAAACTCGGGCGTTAATTTCACTGCACATGAAGAAATCATGTTTCTTATTTTCTCATAAAAAAATAATTGGTTAAATGGCATATACTTGGGGTTCCTTTGAGGTTTCTGAAAGTCTTCCAGAGTTGAAAAATCAAATAGCTGTATTATGTGGGAAGTGGAGAAAGGTGAGCTGTGGAAGGAAAACATTACACACAGGGAGGGGAAGCTGAACACTGCAAGGCACTGGGGTCTCTGGACCACTGGGCACAGCCACGAAAGGAAGGCATTTCAGAATACGTCAAGAGAAAGGCGTCACGTATTTAAAATCCTTCTTAGTTGTCATAAACATAATGTGATTTTAAATATAATATCAGTTTACAGGTTTCCCTTAATAGTGCCTAACAACCCTTCCTTCTGTTCTCTCTGGTGACAGCTCCTCCTCCCTCCCAGTCACCTCTCCAGGTGTCTATCTCGGTTGGAATTCCCACAGCAGCAAACCCCGGGAGCAGGCTGTGACCGCCGGTGGTGGACCTGGGAGACGCGGTCCAGAAGCATCCGAACGGAAGCAGGGAAGGCGTCATGTGAAGGGAGCAGGCTGCACTGCAGGGAGCGCTGTGGCCCACTCCTGTGTGGGACGCTGAGACACAGTGCAGAATGAGCCCCAAGGGCCAGGGAGCTGCAGCATGTACGCACCTGTAGACTGAGGGCTTCCCCGAAGGGTGTCCATCTCTGGCGCTCCTGCCACACGTGCAAGCGGACCAGCCACTGGTTTACTTCCACAGGGACAAGGGGCCAGGGACGGCTCGAGGCTGAAAGAGTAAGGGGCTGCAATTGGAAGTTTCTTAGCCTGCATAGAAACAGGAAGGGAGAGAGGCCATGATGGAGTAGCATTCAAGCCTGCTGGAATTCTCAATATTCTGGGACTGGCTAAGCTTGCAGGACTGGCAGCTGCAGGGCTCTTACCTCTGCTGGAGCAGGATGAGGCAAGAAGCCTTAGGACGCTGGGGAGCAGGGTGAATCCTCCCACCAGGCACTTCCTCTCAGCCCCCCACTTCCCACTCCCACCAGGAGCAGCCCTCCTGCCTCTGTTCCCACACCCGGTGCTGCCTCCTCAGCCCAGTCCCCAGCCTGCATCCCAGTGGCTCTCCGCTCTCCCAGGCACTTAGCTAGACTCTCACGGTTTAACTCTGGCAAGAATGAGTCAGAAGAAATCCGAGAACCGTTATCCGGGGCACCAAAAATCAATCTAAACTCATGATAGTTCAAGTCCACAAGGGCTGCACGTTCAGTCACCTGGTGCAGTCTGCCTCCTTCCTCACCGAGTCCCTGGACAAGATGTGCCCTCAGCACAGTGCCCTGTCCCATGTAGGTGAGTAAGGAGAGAGAGGGGGACAGGGAGAGGGAGAGGCAGGAGGAGAGGAGATGAAAGAGAGGGAGAGACAGAAGGAGAGAGAGAAGAGAGAGCGAGAGAGAGAGAGAGGGAGGGAGGGAGGGGGAGAGAGAGAGAAGGGGAGAAGAGGAGAGAGGGGAAGAGAGGGGGAGAGAGAGCAGGAGGAGAGAAGAGGAGGTGGAAGGAGAGGGAGAGAGAAGAAGAGAGAAGGGGGAGAGAGAGAGCCAGAGCGAGCGAGAGAGAAGAGAGAGAGAATATATGAGCAGATGAGGACAGCCACCGGTTGGGAGCATTCTATGTCCCAACAACTTCATCAATGTGGAAGTGGAAATAGAACCAAAGTACGCCCTCTGCCTTGAGAAACTCTGCAAACCTAAACGCCTTACGGAGGCCATGCGGAGAATATCAAAGAATGACGTAGGTGGAGAAGTGTTCAGCAGCCAAGGGTGGGGAGTGCGTTAACACACAGAGCTCCTCGCTGCTTGCCCCAGCTCACTGTGATGTGAGGCTATTGCTCAAGCACTTCCAGCTCTCGACATGAGGCAAGCCAGATTAAACCGGCTCGTGGCCCGATTCCCGCCGGAGAGATGCCAGACTGCAGCTGAAAGCTTAGAAGATCACAGGGAAGGATGGTGGGGCTCACTTTTTCTCCTTCTTCCTTTTTGCTCCTATCAGTACAAGCCTTCATCAGTTCCCAAGAGGCCAGTGTGCCCTGCAGAGGTTTAGGGAGGAGAGGAGAGGTAGCAACGATAGGGAGAGGTCAGAAAAGGGCAAGGACCCATATGTGAGGGATAAATATAGACCTTCCCCTTGGACTGTGGCTTAACCAGGACAGTGCGCCTGCACGCTGCGGCAAAGACAAGACGGTGCACGTCTGCAGGGGGTGGAGGAGTGTGAACCCCAGGAACGGGCCAGATACGGCACCCCAGAGATGCCTACTCAAAGCTGACAACAGTGTTAACTCAGGGACGGGTGACCAGATCTGCTTGGGGAACCACGGGAGAGATCAGCAGAGAACACAGGTGACCTAACAAAAAATTAGACGGCCTCAAACCAGGTGATCCGGCAAATTCTTCCCCCTGGGGCTGAAAAATGGAAACCTGCAGATATTTTTCTTTGTTTCCTGCAGCTGCCCAGACAGACCAATCGGTTAAATGTTGCATCCCTATTCCTTGGGTAGACCCCACAACCTTCTGCACACCTGCACGTTTTTGTACACTGGAAATTGGAAGTCGTGCATACTGACCAAGGCTTTCTCTCCTCCAGACTTCCGTGCCCATGGGCAGAACCACAAAATCAAAGCCAAGACGAGTGGCATGGAGCATTTTCCTTTTTTCCGGAAGTCTTATGGTTTCAAGTCTTGAGTTTAAATCTTCCAGCCATTTTGAGTGGATTTTTGTGTGTGGGTGGGCTAACAATTCAACTTCATTCTTTTTTTCTCTATATGTGTAGCCAGTTTTCCCAACACCATTTATTACTGAAGAGGCGGTTTTTACCCTCTGTGTGCTTGTAGCAGTGAAAAGTCAGTTGATGATACATATGTGAGTTTATTTCTTGGTTTTCCATACTGTTCCATTAGTCTACATGTCTGTTTTTATTCTAGTACCATACTGTTTTTAGTATTATAAATTTGTAATATAATTTGAAATTAAGAAATGTCATGCCTTCAGCTTTGTTCTTGTACAAAATGCTTCAGCTATTTCGGAATTTTTAGAGTTCACTGTGAATTATAGGCTTGTTTGTTCTATTGCTGTGAAAAATGCGATTGGATTTTTTTATAGGGATTGCATTGAATCTGCAGATACCTTTGAGAAGTACAAATATTTAGACAATACCACATATCCATAAACACTGGATTATTTATTTGTATCTTCTTCAATTTTTAAATCAACATTTTAGCTTTCATTCTACTGAACTGTCACCTCCTTTGATGCTATTATAAATGGAGCGGTTCTCTTAATTTCCTTTTCAGATGGTTTGTTGATACTGCATAGACATGCAACACATGTTTGCACGTGATTTTGTGTGTTACAGCTTTACTGAGTTTGCTTTCTGGTTCCAACAGGTTGGTTTTTTTTTTTTTTTTTTTTTTTTTTTTTTTTTTTTTTTTTAGTGGCATCTTTACAGTTTTATGTACAGTGAGAACAAAACAGCTGTAACCAGGGACGATGTTACTTCTTCCTGATTTAGAGTCCATCCTATTTCTGTCTCTTACATCCTTGCCCTGTCCTGGCCCTCTGGTGCATTATGGAAGTGGCGAATCTGGGCATCTTCCTCTTGCCCCTGATCTTAGCAGGAAGTCTGACTCCTCACTGTCGAGTCTGATGTTAGCTGTGGGCTCCTCGCATGCAGCCCGTACTGTGTTGACGCTCAGGCCTCCTTGACCTAAGTGTCTTGAGAGCTGGTATCAGCAGAGGATGCTGAATCTTGTCCCACACTTTGCCTGCCTCTCGGGGTGCTCATGGAAATTCTGTTTCATCAGTCACTGCGGTGGATCACTTTGCTTGATGGCGTGAACGGAGCCATCCTTGCTGGGAGGGCCAAGTCTCACCTCGTCATGGTGAATGGACCTTTTACTGTGCTACCGAATTCAGGTTGACAGCTCTTTTGCTTAAAGTTTTGATGTCTACACGGATGATGTTGCCCATAATCTCCTTCTTGCAATGTCCTTATCTGGTTCTGGTAATGCTGGACTCAGAAAATGTGTTTGGAAATATTCCCTTCTCTTCAATTTTTTGAAAGAGTCTGAAAAGAATTGGTGTTGATTCTTCTTTAAGAATTCAGAATTCACTAATGAAGCCATCCGGTGTTGGGTTTTTATTGATGCGAAATATTTTTATTACTGATTTAATCTCTTCACTTGTTATCAGCCTGTTTATATTTGCTAAGATGGAGTGTCGCTGAGTTATATGTTTCTAGGAATTTATCCATTTCTTACAGATTATTCTATTTGACGGCATTTCATTGTTTATGGTAATCTTTTACGATCCTCCATATTTCTGTGGTATCAGTTGCAATGTCGCAATGTCTTCTTCATTTATTATTGCATTTATTTGAGCCTTCTTTCTGTTTTTAGTCAACCCAGTTAAAGCACTGTCAATTTTGCATATGTTTTCATAAAATCAACCCAGTTTTTTGACCTTTTCTAGGTTTCTTTTTCATTCATTGGTGCCCTGATCTTCATTATTTCTTCTTTATATTATCTTTGGGATTCGTTTTTTCTTCTTTTTCTACTCCCTCATGTGTACTGTGAGGTTGTTTATTTAATATTTCTGCTTTTTAAGACATTTATTGCTATCCACTTGCCTCAGAATTTCTTTTGCTGCACCCCGTAAGTTTTATTTTGCTGCGTTTCCATTCTTGTCTCAAGATTTTTTTTTAAAGATTTATTTATTTATTTGAAAGAGAGAGATCTTCCATCAACTGGTTCCCTACCCAGATGGCTACAGCTGCCAGAGCTGGGCCAGGCCAAAACCAGGAGCCAGGAGCTTCTTCCAGGTCTCCCACATGAGTAGCAGGGGCCCAGGCACATGGGCCATCTTCTGCTGCTTTCCCAGGTGCATGAGCAGGGAGCTGGATCGGAAGTGGAGCAGCCAGACATGAATGGGCACTCATGTGGGATGCAGGTGTCAGGCAGCAGGCTTACTCACTACACCACAGTGCCGGCCCCTGTCTCAAGATATTTTAAAATTTCCCTTATGATTTCTTCTTTGATCCATTAACTGTTTTAGCATGTGTTAATTTTCACGTTTCTGGGTTTTTTAGTTTTGACAGGCAGAGTTAGACAGTGAGAGAGAGACAGAGAGAAAGGTCTTCCTTTTTCTGTTGGTTCACCCCACAAGTGGCCACTATGACTGGTGCTTTGCGGCCGGCGTGCTGCACCGATCCAAAGCCAGGAGCCAGGTGCTTCCTCCTGGTCTCCCATGCGGGTGCAGGGCCCAAGCACTTGGGCCATCCTCCACTGCACTCCCAGGCAACAGCAGAGAGCTGGCCTGGAAGAGGGGCAACCGGAACAGAATCCGGCGCCCCTACTGGGACTAGAACCTGGGGTGCCGGCGCCGCAGGCAGAGGATTAGCCTAGTGAGCTGTGGCGCCAGCCTTTAGTTTCTTTTCTATTGTTGATTTCTAGTTTCATAGTATTTTGGCTGGTAAAGATAATATGGTTTCAATCTTCTTACATTGTTAAGACTTATTTATGGTTTAACAGAGTACATATCTTAGAGAATGTTTAATATATACTACCGAAGAACATATTCCATTGCTGTTGGGTCAAGTGTTCAGTATATGTCTGTCTGGGTCATTTGGTCTAAAGTATAATTCAAGTTCCCTGTTTCCTTATTGGTTTTCTGGCTGGATGATCTATTCATTGTTGAAACTGAGGTACTGAAGTCCCCTACTATTATTGTATTGCTGTCTAACCCTCCCTTTACATCTACCAATATTTGCTTTATATCTGGTGCTCCATGCTCGGATATATATATTTATAATTGCTATATTATTTTGATAAAATGGCCCCTTTGTCATTATATAATGCCTTTCTTTTTGTTTTTCAGGTCAAAAACACTTTGAAAATCTACATATAATTTTCTTCATACTATACACTTTCCATGAGCTTTTTGAAGACCCCTCATAATTCATCTGATATAGGACAGCCAAGCCCGCCCTGGGTTGTTAGTGTTCTTCCATTTGTGTGGAATGCATTTTTCTGTGCCTTTACTTTCCGTCTGTGTGTGTCCTCCAGGGGTGTCCATAAAGTTGAAGTGAGTTTAAGAAGCATATAGCTGGATCTTGCTTTTTTTCCCTTTCTTTCTTATCCATTTGGCCACTACATGTCTTTAGAATGGAAAATTCAATCCAGTCGCATTCTATTACTGGTGTATAAGGATTTATGACTGAAATTAGATGTGTATTTTCTGTCAGTTTTGTAGGTCCATTCCTTTTTGCTCCCTTTATTAATCTTCTTCCTTTGTGATCTCGAGAGGATGTACTTTGATTCATTTCTGTCTTCTGTGTTTCTATTATGGATTTTCACTTTGCAATTACCATGAGTCTTGGACGTTAACATCTTATGGTTATAGAGTCTATTTAAAGCTGATAACGACCTAACTGCAATAGCTATATAATTATATATATATATATATATATACACACACACACACACACACACACTCACAAAAGCTGTGTATGATTTTACTCCTCTATCACATTTTAAGATTTTAATGTCACAATTTAACACCTTTTCATATTGTGTATCCATTAAAAATTATTGTAGCTATAGTTATATTTGTTCATTTTCTTTTAACCTTTATATTGAAAACATAATGATTTTCACAGCATTAGAGTTGTGAGAAAGCATTCGAGTATTCTGAATTTCACTGTATATGCTTTTACCAGGACTTTTTTTTTTGCTTTCCTATGTTTTCATGTTAATAATTAGCATCTTTGTACTTCAGCTTGAAGAATTCTCTTTAGTATTTCTTGCGAACGCAATCTAGTGGTGATGAATTGCCTCGGCCATTCTTTGTCTGGGAAAGTGTTCATTTCTCCATTTCTGAAAGGAAGCTTTGCCAAGTAAATACTTTTTTCCCTTTTGCATTTGAAAATATCACTCTATTTTCTCCCGGCCTGCAAAGTGTCTTGAGGAATCCCCTGGCAGCCTTGCGAGGGGCCACCTGTGTCTAAGGAGCCTCTATCCTGCGGCCTGCGAGGGTCTCTCTGTGTATTGACTTTTGACGATTTGATCATGACATCGTGCAGTCTTGAGTAGTGCCTGATGAGGGACTCTGAGTTTCGGGTACAAATCTGTCCTCAGATTTGAAATGTTTTCAGCTGTTATTTCTTTAATAAGTGTTCTTTCTTATTCTAACAATCCCATAATGTGAATGGTAGCTCTCTTCAAGGCGTCCTACAAATCCTCTAGGTTTTCTTCTTTCCTGTTCTTTTTCTGCATTCAATAGATCCTTTCAAATACCCTGTCTTCATGTTCACAGACTGGGTGGCAGTGACCCAAACACTTTAGACATCATCTGCTACCTTCTGGGTGTGCATTAGCAGGAAACTGGAATCCATTACGGTCATGGTGGCACAACAGACCTCTTTTCAGGGGACCAGGGCACAACACCGCGGCTCCCTCTCTGGGGGCATTGTGGTTACTCTGGGGACTGCTGGTTACTTCCGAGGACAAAGCTCTCATTCCTCTGAAGAGCAGGTCACTGAGGCCCATGGTGGCGCCTGCTGCACAGTTGACACTGACAGCTGTGACTTTGTTGGGAGCCACCTCCAGATGTCTCGGCTCTCCATCGCCCTGGAAGTCCTCTCCGTGCAGTTATTCTTCACTTTCTGCTCTGTAGTTTTGTTGCAGGCTCTTCATGGGAACCTTGAGATCCTCTTTAAAATAAGGCTATTTAAGATTCTCTTAAAAGGGTTGCTGGTGGGAGGGAAGTCATTGGGGAGGAGGGGAAGCCAACGTAATCCATAAGCTGTATTTTGGAAATCTATATTCATTAAATAAAAGTTTAAAAAAAAAGATCCTCTTAAAAATAAGACTATTTTTGCTCACTTGTTTTTCAACAGAGGGATGACAGCAAGTATCTACTACCTTGCTATGGTGTTGACATCATTCTACTAGACTTCAACTTCTCTGTTATGGAATAAGTAAAGCAAAGCATGAAGGGAAAAGGAAGACTCCCTCTCATAACGGACGCTATAGTCATCCTTGTGATCACTGAGGCTTCTCTAGAGCCTCCAGGCTGATGTCCTTAGTGTGGCAGTGTCCACTGCTGGCCACCACAAGGTCACACGTGCACTTGCTGGACGGTTCTAAGACAGCCCTCCTGCACATCTCCTTGCCCTGGGAGATGGAATTGAGCTTCTTCCACCTTTCCCAATTTGTTCCCCACTTGACATGCCCATATCCCCACCTGCTCTAGTCCCATAGTCTGTCCCAAGGCAGCCCTTGGGACAAGAATAAGATTGTTTTAGTCCAGATGCCTTCTGCTCTGTCAAAACTTTGGCCATAAACAAAAACCAGAAATCTTAATTCTTGGTAGACCAAATAGTGGGAGCCCTCTTTCCTTCTAACCACTTTTCTCCAAATACCTCTTCTCCAGTTGCAATAGGTGAAAATATGATCAAAACATCCAGTTATTGGGAAGATACTACAAGCTCCACTTCTTACAGACTTTCTTAACATCTATGAGTTATTCTCTTGGATCCTCCTTTTCAATTATAACATAAGAAGAGAGAAATGAGACAGCACCCTCCACTGATTAGTAGTAAAATCCAGGCAGTCAGCTGATACTGATGAGGAAAATCAGTTGGTTATTCAAAAGTGTGATAGCACCATGTATGCTGTGCAGTGAGAGTTCCCCACAAGAGTGTCCAGACAAGAGGATGAGCAAGGCTGAAAAGCCATTCAGGTTCTGCTAGCTAAGGTCACTGGCCCAGCACGTGGCTGCAATGGGCCAGAGGAAAGGGTCATCCACAAACAACTTTATAAGACTTGTTCCCCAAGGGACTCTATCACCGCTGGCTGCTACCTCTTTCAAGTTTCCACAATGCCTATGGTACTCCAGTAGACACAGTATAAGAGAATAATTGGAAGACACTATCTTGTTACTGGGGTTTGGCTAATCTTCCTATAGATGCATCTCCTAATAAATTCAGGTTGGGTTCCAAAAGAATGCACTGGCACAACTTAGAGGCAATCTGGCGACAAGACACCACTGTGCTGCTGTGAAATGCATTTGTCAAAATCATATACAATAAAGAAAAATAAATTGGACTCAGTGAAAATTAAAAATATTTGTGCTCCAAAGGAAACTTTCAAAAAAGTGAAAAGACAGTCCATAGAATGGGAGAGAACTTGGGCAGATCATGTACTCTTAAGAGACTTGTATCTAGGACATATAAGGAACTCTACAAGTCAACAACAAAGAGACAAGTCATCCAAATTTAAAACGGGCAAAGAATTTGAATGGAAAGTTTTCCAAAAGTTCTATACAAGTGACAGGTAAGTACATGAAAACAAACACCCTATGTCTCTTGGGAAATACAACTTGAAACCACAGCAAGGTAGCAATTCACACCCACTAGAATGGCTAGAATCGTTTCGTCAGGAAATCATGAGTGTCAGTGGGAATGTAGGGAAATCAGAACTCTCATACACTATTGGGGGGATACAAAACGGAGCAACCACTGTGGAAAGGAATCTGGCAGTTCCTTCAAAAGTGAGACATACAGTCATCGCTTCTCTCAATTCCATTTCCAGATTAGTATCTATCCAAGATAAACGAAAGCACTTATCCACATAAAGCTTTCTCATGATGTTCATAACATTATTTACACCAGCCAGGAAAGAAAGCAACCCCAAATCCATCAACAGATGACAAGAAAAATAAATTGTGGTATATCCATATCATAAAATATGGGTTAGCATTAAAGGGGAATGAGATCCTGATAAATGCTACAGCATGGATGAACCTTAAAAACATTATGCTAAGGGTGGGTAAGATACAAGCCGTGAAGGACCACATACTGGCTGATTCCATTTGATGAAATGTCCAGAGTGAGCCACTCTATGGAGCCAGAAAGTTAGACTGGTGGTGGCCTAGGGCTGGGGGAGATGGGGAAATGGGAGTGACTGTTGGTGTGGAGTTTCATTTTGTGATAATCTAAGTGTTCTTGAATATGTTAGTGCTGATGGATGCATAACTATGGAAATACATCAAAAACCACTTAATTGTACCCTTCAAATGTGTGAAATGAATGGTATATGGATGTCTCCATAAAGATGTTAGCACACAAAAGGCAAATGTATACATTTTTTAAAATGGCATCATGCTTGTTAAAAATGTGGGTACCAAAGTGCTTCTCTAGAAGTACTAAATTGAAATTTCTTTGAATGGAGTCCAGAGAATATGTCTTTGTGTTGGTATAGAATTTTACTCTCTTACATAAATCATGCTCTCTCTCTATCTCTATTATAAAGTACGTATTCCTCATTTAGTCTATGTGAAAGATATTACTATCCTCTGTGGCAGAGACTTCCAGTTGCCCTTCCAGCCAGGGGTGCACCAAAAGGAAGTCCCTGCTTTTACATCATACTCACTTCCTAGAGACGAGAAAAACATTTACCAGATTCTCTTGCACCCAGCCAGGACTGCATGACTACATGCTGCCCAGTATGACTGGAGGTGGGGGGCAGGAGGAAGTGATCTGAGCCAATTCTAAGAAGTGCTCTTTGTTACAATTTTTAGTTATTTATTTTTTAATTTTATTTGAGAGAGAGAGCACTTCCATCTGCTGATTCACTCCCTAAATCCTGGAATAGCTAGGGTTGGGTCAGGTTGAAGCCAGGAGCCCAGAAGTCAATCCAGGTCTCCCACATGGGTGGCGAGTATTCAAACACTTGCGCCATCCCCTGCTGGCTCCTAGGGTACCATTAGCAAGAGGCTGGAATTGGAATTGTAGCTGGGACTCAAATCCAGGTTATGGGAGCTGGGCATCCCCAGCAGCATCGCATCCACTTCACCAAACGCCTGGCCCCTAAGGGGTGCTCTCAAAGGATGGTGACGTGGCTCCTTTCTTCTCTGCAACCCATGCTGCCACCCAACGCCTAACATCAGGGATGCTAACCAGCCTGGGTCCCACGGATGAGGACAGACAACACCCTAGGAGTGGCAGAGGAGCAAAATACAAGGAACCTAGGATTCTGACACTGCCACGGTAGTTTCCATTTGTTTACATTCAATTCCCCGAGAGATGCAGCCACACGTTCTTAAAACATCTCACCTTGAGAAGGGTGACCAAAGCGGAGCGATGAGAGCGGTCCTGCCCGATAGCGCTGAGTGCGAGCCTGCATGCTGCCTTCACACTGCAGGGCGTGAGACCTTGTGCCGCACGCAGCGTTCCCGAACACAGCGCCTTTCTCAGAGGACGACAGAGAATCTCCAGCCAATTCTGCCGCACACTTGGTAAACCCAGGATGCAAGGCTCCCAAGGGATCAGAGAACTCAAGGTGGGTGGGTGGGTGGGGATATGCTGCTTCTTATGAACTAATATATCTCAATATTCTTAAGCAAGAGATAAGCATCCCTTAAGCACTGGAATCAGTATGTATTAGAAATGAGGACGAGAAATTAAAACACAAACAGAGACAATTCTCAAACTGAATGTGGAACTTGCTCATGTAACCAGGTATCACCTTCAATCTAATGGCAGAAGAGAAAAGCCGTGCATGGGGGTGGTTATAAGGCCTGTACGTGTGGGCCTTTGATTTGCATCCATTAAGATGGAAATTGAGCATCCTTATTTCGCTTGCATGTGCCAGCAAAATGATTGCATTTCCCAAGATCCCTTTGTCCTCATAATTACTTGATTTGTGAACCAAATGTGTGGTTTGAGGATGGAAATAGGTACACAGTAGCTCCATTTGGGAGGTCCAATTTTGACACAAATGACTGAAGACTTTCATGAAAGAAAGATTAAATATAGGATTCAACTTGAGTTTATTTAAAACATTTGATATTTGGAGATCTGTTTATCTGAAGAGTTCAATTTTATTTTCTGCACTTAACACTGTACTTTAGCTGGGATATGTAATTGAGTGAGGATTGAAATAATCAATTTGTAGCTCAAGAAAACAAGTCCAATATTAGTTTTTATAATTACAGTATATCCTATCAACTTAAGACAAATAATGTCAAAATTTGACATTTCAAGGAATTGGACTGTTGTCTTGAATTTATCTGCCAGTTGCAACACACATGTGCATAATACTAACTGTTGAAAAATTGGATTTGCTGCCACAGACCTAAGGGATACTTCTCTACAAATATCTTGGGTTCATGATTTAATGTAGAAAGGTTTTCCTCTACTTTATAAAGTCAAGCTCCTTTCCCTTGGTGCAAGAATGCTCTGTAGGACATGAATATTCTTAAAAGCCAGCCATTCTTCATTGATTCCATTTTCCGACCCCAAACCAGTATCTGAATTATGGCAAGGAAAGCAGGAAGGCTGGTGTGCCAAGGGAAACACCCCCAATGGCTTGCATGGGCACAGTTCTGTTGACCCTCTTGAATCGTTGATTTGGGAACAGTTTTAACCCAAAGTTCTAGGCAGGGTTACATTCAAAAGGTTTGCAACCAACAGCCACTTTAAAATTGAGTAGGACAACCACTGTTAGGTTTTTCAAAGGATGTTTTACTTGGTTAAGGTAAATACACAAGACTGACATTGATCTCTAGCATCTATTTTGGTATAAATCTAATCAGCCCATTATCTCCTATTATCAAAACCAAAATATTCTGTTTCGATTGAGAGTGCTTGTCCAAAGACACGAAAGACACTGCAATCTCAGATAAGCTCTAAACCTCTTTCATTCATTCGCCAAATATGACAGCAATAAACATGACAGAACTACAGGTACTGCTAGCCACCAACTGTTGGATATAGAATTCAGACCAAGCATTGCCGTCATGGTAATCTTGAAATAGATATTACTATTCCAGTTTTACAGAAGAGAAACTAAAGTTCAAAGGAGAAGGAAACTACCCCCAGCAGCCAAGACAGGACTGATTCGTACTGCCACCACAGCACTTAAAAAAGGTCATGAAAAATGGAACTGAGAGCTTGAGTTTATTTTGGTATTTGTTCATACTTTGTGGGAAACACATATTATTTAAAAAAAAAAACTATACATGGATTTCAAATTCTTTTTGCACCAAAATAAACTTCTATCTTTAATTCTATTTTTGTCTATGAACTTCGCAAAGGCCCCTTGTGTTTCCACGAACCATGTACCATTCTTGCCTCACTCCACTTTGGGGGAAGGCAGGGAGAACAAGGGAGACCTCAGTGCAAGCTCACCCATGGGTGTCTGTAGATCTTAAGTAAGCCTGAGAGTGTGGAGTTCTTGTGATAGAGTTTGCCCTTCTCAGACCTGAGATGACTTTTGGTTTAAGTCTAACTTATTCTAGGAAAGGTTGCAACCAAATTTCCAAAGAGAATGCTCACTGCAACATCCCAGGGGAGTGGCTATTTCCATAGAGTGCCGCCATGGAATTTCTTTCTTCTTGACTAAAGGAAAGCTGAAAGGGACACCAGAAAGCCAACTACTCTGCTCCCACCCTTCTCAACTGGAAGCCTGGGGGAGGGGCAAGTGTGCAGCCAAAGGACTTATCACGCGTAAGTGGCCCCGGGCTTGGTTAAGGGTTCTGTAATCCTTCCCATCCGGGACATGCTGATAAACTCTCTTCTGGGGATACACTGTTTGGATTGTGATAGTGTGGCTTCTCTACCATTCAGTTTTATGTAAGAACATGGAAAAATCAATTGGCGTTGCTTCCACTGCTCTTACTCAATTAAATGCTTTATTCCCCTCTTTCCGCTCTGCTTTAAAATAACAAAGCATGATAGCTCCAGCCTTGGTACCGGTCCTCACAGATAGGAAGGTTCTGCAAATAAGCTCCGTAGGACTCTTTGTGATACCGTTCCCCGTGTTCTCAGACTCCTATCAGCCCCGAGGTAGTCATAACAAACATGAAGCTGCAACATCTTCAGGAAATTCTGGCTCTAAAAGCAAAGCAAAACAAACCCAAAGAAGCTGTCTTTGGGAGTTTCTGCAATGTTAATGCAATATTTACAAATTAGGTCAATAATCTATAAAAGTAAAACCAAGGATTCTTCCGGAAGATAACTAAGAAACCTCTGTTTATATGGTGCTAAAACTTCCAGACTTAAAAATCGCCCAACAACAAGACAGTGATGTTATAAAGAGTCCTTAAGCAGAAAACGAGCATTAAACATGTTGGGACTTTAAGAGCTTCATTATCTTAAAGAGAATGAGGATACAGAAAAGTCATTTTAGGACATTTTCATACACATGTAAAAATTATAAAGCATGTTTCATAAGGTTCTATTCACTTACAGAAATAGCTTTGAGTTGGTCTTGTGACCATGTAAAACTCAGCTTATCACCACAAGTTTAGTCCAGACTCACTTTATTTTCATTTTGCGGGTACTCCCCTTGAAAACAGAACTCCAGGTCCCACACCGTGACCCGAAGCGCGTGTGGTGGCTCACCTCCCCAGGCTCAGCTCTTTTCGTCACCTTGTGGCCGCAAGACCATTTATGTTTAAGTGAACTTTCCATGTCCCAGCTCAGGTATTAAGGATTTTTCTAGCAAGTGGCATCAGCGGTTTGAGTCCCACTGATCTTTTCCTTCTAACCCACCTCGCTAGCTTCAGAGCCTTTGTCTTGGTTTTGTGTCTATAGCCTGAATACTTCGTTCTCTGCTGCCCAGCTTTGCCCATTGGGGAAAACAGTGCAGACTCACTCCACTTTGCATCCCTGGGTTAACTCAATACTCCAGGAAATTCTGAAGTTGCCTCTGCTGTACCCCAAGCTCCCATCCTCAGTTGCCCCACCCACAATGGACATGCAAAGATTTGTATGCACTGCCATTGTTATGCTTATCCCAGCCGGTCACCACTGAGCCACTGAGAGATGACATTAGACTTGATATGCAAGGGTCATGTACACTCTGGCACCTGTTGGCCATTTCTGAAACACTGTTTAGCACCCAGAGGTCCTGAAAAGGTTAAAGAAAAAAAAATGAATGATGAAAAAGAACACATATGGCTTCTATTTAAGAGATACTTTTGATTTTTTTTTCAGCCCTCAAAATCAAATTAAAATCAGTAGTGCACCTATTTTCCCATCCTTAAAAAAATTATTCCTGAAGGGGTGGACATTGTGATAGTAGGTAAAGCTACCACTTGGGACCCTCCCAGCCCACATCAAAGTGGCTAGGGCGGAGTCCCGCCTCGGCTTCCAATCCAGTTTCCTGCTCATGTGCCTGCAGGTAGCAGATGATGGCATACATACTTAAGTTCCTGCCACCGCATGAGAGATCCAGGTGGAGGTCCTGGCTCCTACTTTGATCTGACACAGCCATGACTGTTGTGGACATCTGGGGAGTCAGATTGAAAGTCTCTGTCTACATTCCCATCTCTACCTTTCAAGTAAATGAAGAAAGATTTAAACATTATTCCTGGCTGGCTAAGCTTGCAGGAGCAGTAGGATGTACGGGTCAGAAACGTGGCTTCACATTTTCCTAGCTGAATACACTTGGGAAAGTGACTTACCTCCCAAAAAAGAAGTCCTCAGTCTACCTGCCTGTAAAATAGACTATGATATTACCCATCTCATAGGGTTCTTGTAAGAAGTGAGCACACAGACTTGGCCTGCAGTGCTCAAAAGGGGTTGATTACCAGGCTAGTGTCTAACTTTCATTCTTAAAATAATGAAAAAAAGAATTCCTACTTGTGGCCTGTGTTTTTTAAAAACAGTTGTATTGGGGCCAGCGCTGTGGCGTGATGGGTAAAGCCACTACTTGCAGTGCTGGTACCTATATGGGTGCTGGTTCGAGTTCCAGCTGTTCTACTCCTGATCTCTCTGCTATGGCCTGGGAGAGCAGCAGAAGATGGCCCAAGTCCTTGGGCCCCTGAACCTGCATGGGAGACCCGGAGGAAGCTCCTGGCTCCTGGTTTCGGATTGTCACAGCTCTGGCTGTTGTGACCAACTGGGGACTGAACCAGCAGATGGAAGACCTCTCTCTCTCTCTCTCTCTTTCTGCCTCTCCTTCTCTCTCTGTGTAACTCTGACTTTCAAGTAAATAAACAAATCTTTAAAAAAAAACACACACACAACTGTACCGAGAAATAAATACGATTATCTAATTGGTAGGTCAATACAATTACCTTGTATAATAAGTACAAGTAGTATGAAAAGATAGATCCAGAGCCTACAAAGATAGAAGGTGGTAATGATTGCACACAATGTGAGTGGACTGAATACTACCTCATCGCACATTCAAAAATGGTAACATGAAACATTTTATGAAATGTGTATTTTCCCACCATTTAGAAAACAGTTCTAGAGTGACATAAACTTCACAATTCAGTGTACAACATTCTGACAACTTTAGCACATACGCCTACCTACAGCACCACCAGCACAGTACAGACGAACACATCGGGCCTCCGAAAGACTCATTATGTCCTTTTGCAGTCACCTCTCCCACCCTGCTGCCCCTACTCCTGGAAAACACTCACCACTCTGCTAATAGAGGGTAATGTACATTTCCAAAAAATCTGATATAAATGAAATCAGCATTTATTCTGCTTTGTCTGCTTCTGGTTTTTTTTTTTTTTTTTTTTTTTGATAGGCAGAGTGGACAGTGAGAGAGAGAGGCAGAGAGAAAGGTCTTCCTTTGCCGTTGGCTCACCCTCCAATGGCCGCCGCAACTGGCGTGCTCCAGCCGGTGCACCGCGCTGATCCGATGGCAGGAGCCAGGTGCTTCTCCTCGTCTCCCATGGGGCGCAGGGCCCAACCACTTGGGCCATCCTCCACTGCACTCCCGGGCTACAGCAGAGAGCTGGTCTGGAAGAGAGGCAACCGGGACAGAATCCAGTGCCCCGACTGGGACTAGAACCCGGGGTGCCGGCGCCGCAAGGAGAGGATTAGCCTAGTGAGCCGCGGCGCTGGCCCTGCTTCTGTCTTTAAGACTTATCCACGTGGTAGAAATTTGGCCTAGCAGTCAGACACTGCTTGGGATGCGCTCACATCCCTTGTCAAAGTGCCTGTGTTCGATACCCTGCTCCAGCTCCTCATCCACCTTCCTGCCAGTACAGATCCTGGCAGGCAGCAGGGGACGCCCAGGCAGCTGGGGCTCTCCTACCCATGCAGGAGACCTGAACTGAGTGCCTGGCTCCCAGTCCTTGGCCATTGTGGGTCTCTAGGGAGTGAGCTAGCACATGGAGGTTCTCCGTCTTTGTCTATAGGTCTCTATCTGTGTGTCTCTTGCCTCTTTGTCTCTCAAATTAAAAAGAAAAATAAAAGACTTATCCATGCCATTAAATCGATAGATCCCTTCTTCAACTGTTCAGTATTCTACTACATGGATTATGTCATGGTATGTTTATCCGTTCACCTGCTGATGGACATTTGGAATGTTTCCAGATTTTGGTCATTGTAACTACCAGTGCCGTGAATATCTGCATGTAAATCTTCCTATGGACATACGCTTTTCTCCTCGGGTAAATACCTAGGAATGAAATAGCTGGATCTTATGATTAGTATACAGTTTACTCTTTTTTTCCTAAAAGATGTATTGATTTATTTGAAAGGCAGAGTTACAGAGAGGCAGAGAGAGAGGTCTTCCATCTGCTGGTTCACTCCCCAGATGGCTGCAAGGGCTACAGCCAAAGCTGCACCAATCTGAAGCCAGGAGCCAGGAGCTTCTTCAGGGTCTCCCACGCAGGTGCAGGGGCCCAAGGACTTGGGCCCTCTTCTACTGCTTTCCCAGGCCGTGGCAGAGAGCTAGATTGGAAGTAGAGTAGCCGGGACTTGAACCGGTGCCCATATGGGATGCCAGCATTGCAGGTGGCGGCTTTACTCGCTATGCCACAGGGCCAGCCCCATTTTACTTTTTAAGAAATCTTTCAACTGGTTTTCAAAGTTGTTTTGTCCAATTTTCAAGGTATTTCTGGAAGGATAAATCTAGGCTCCTTATTCTACCTTGGACAGAAGTGTCTCTTCTATGTACCCATAATTACTTACATTGTGCATATTGGATCTCTATGGAAAACAGGCTGAACAAAAGCAAATATCATATTCTTACCGGTATCAGTCAGATTTTTGTTACTGTAACAGGTTTACTTTAACTACAATTTGGGAGGTTCACAGTCCACGATTGGGTGGCCCTGTTGGTTTGGCTTCTGTTGAGGAGAGGAATAGAAATCATGGAGAATCCACAGAGGAAGGACCACCAGAGACAGCAAAGAGGCCAGGACCCAGTCAGGCTTTGTAACCAACTCTGCAAAGCGCGCTCCCTTCTGAGAGCATGCCCCAGTGACACAAGGGCCCCCCAAAGGCCCACCTCCTACACACAGTCTTTGTACCATTAACTTAGACTTTGACATTGAAGAGTCTATGTGGGGGCTCAATCGTGTTCAAGCCACAGCATCAACTATTCATCCGGGGAACTGAGGAGCAAGGGGGACACATCGCTCCTTCCTGGCCAGGAAGCTGATTTCGCATGTGTTGCATTAACACCAGAAATGAACACAGAGCACAGAGTTGCTCAAGACTGAATCCTGCGTGTCATAAGAATCTAGTAAAGGAAGGTTGCTGCTGATTCAGTTTGAGCAGCTTTCAAGAAACCCAGTCACACATGCACTGAGCTGCCAGGCACACCAACAAGGGATTTCCAACTCTGGTGCCTGATGCAGTTCATTAAGCAACTCTTGTTACGTAGTGTTTGTAAGGAAGCCGCTTGCCCTGGGCATTCTGGTGGCTGATGAACAGGTACCAGGCTACGCTTTGCGTGGTTTTTGGTGTCCATAGGGTGTTTCTTCTGTTAAGAGCTCATTTCCTGGCTGCAGGGAGTTAGTGCAAGCTAAGGTTGCCCTCCAACAACCCAAACAGGTCAACTCCCAAGACGCTGATCTGAGCCACTGGCTGTCACTCTCCAGGAGGTCTGAGGAGGGCTCGCAGGCTTGTGGCTCTGAGTGTTCTAATTAATGTACATTTTAGTTTCATTCCCCCGAGGTTATCATTCCGTCTTTGCATTGCTTCAAATGAAAGCCAATTCAGATGAGAAAATGATTTTAGCCTTTGGGTGACACAGCTGACAGGCATACACCTGGGGTGGTGGGGGTGCCAAGTGACAAACCCTCAGGGAAAGCAAAGTGGTTCCCGGGAAGTTGAGCAATCTCCAGAGAAGCCCCCTCCCCAGTGTGTGTGTGGGGGGGGAGCAGGGAGCAAGGGGGTCCCCTGTGGCAACAGGAAGCCTTCTCTACAATGTGCTTATTTGTAATAAATCCCTCTACCGCACCTTCAGCCTAGGGATAGGACCAGGAAAATGGAACACCCCCACTGAGAATAAAAGTCCTATAAATAAATGCACCCACTTTGCTGAGAGCTTTCTGTCAGCCACAGGGGTTTTATGATAATGATATTGTGATAGGCGATACCATGGCACAGACTCAGTAGGCAGCCATGTTGGGGTGTTTTCCCGGTACCCATGCTGGGTGCTACTTTGCTACAACATTGTTTTCAGGTTGCCACCCATGGGAGGAGTCTTTAGAGACAACCATAGGGGTGCAAGGCAGGGGGTGACCTATTGCCTCATGTCCTTTTTCTGATCCCTGTCTCCTTACCTGTATCAGGATTGATGGACTGGTTGGGATAAGGTCGGGTGGGTGGATTCTAAATGGCCTCCTCTACCTAGAATAGATGCAAATGCCTCAACTTCTCTGCTTTATCAAGTTGCAGTGAATGAAATGTACCTCACCATCTGCTCTGTGAGGTAAGCAAGGTAAGCAGATGCTTCTGGCTATCCGAGATAAGTATGTGGTCCCTAACAATAAGAATGGCAGACTTTGGGGTACAAGGACAAGTCGGATGCACCCAGTGCCATGCTCTCTGGGTGGGAGGTGAGGGCTCCCTGATTCACAGTCCTTGCTAATTTCCACGGTTTCACACTCCTGACATGGCCGGTTTCAAGTTACCAGTGGGATGTTACTGAACACACATTTGAGAAGGGCTGTACTCTGGGCTTGGACACCAAAGCTGTGCCGATATCCTACAGCCAAGGTGTGCACACGGTGCATCTCCCTCCAGAAGTTTACTGATCATTACAACACACTTCTCTGTGTCCTCTGGAACATTTTTTACCCTACACAAAACTTTCAATCATGTTTACCTTCCTTTTAATGAGTATTTCTCTGGCTAAAAGTCTTCCACACTCCAACTGCAGGCTCAACTGGAGAACATTCATTTCTTTATTGTTGTCAGATTTTGGTTTCTTGATTTGTTTGTTTGCAAGTATTTACTTGTGTATGGCCTGTCACCATTATTACTATCAGCATTTGCTAAGTAGGAATAGAAGCAGCTAGCTACATTCTTGGAAATGTAGGTCATTGACATGGAGAGTTGGAGCAGACAGCTTACAGTTACAGGAAAGAATCAAAGAAAAAAATGACCATGCTCTTGCCTTCTGCTTTCAAACACAACCATTTCACAAAGGAACTTATACTAGTTGTGCTTGAAAATACCTGCAGTTATTCAAGAAAAGGTAAAGTTTTCTATCACCCTCCACTTTCTATCACACTCCACTGCTGAGTCTAGCTTCCTGCTGGTGCACACCCCTGGAGAGAGCAGAAGACGTAAATACTTGGGTGCCTGCTACCCACACGGGAGATCCAGGTTGAGTTCCTGGCTCCTGGCTTCAGTCTCGCCCAGCCCTGGTTATTGAAGGCATTTGAACAGTGACTTAGCAAATGGAAGATTCATATTATCTCTTCCCTTCCCTTTCAGATTAATAAAAAGAATAAGTGGCCGGTGCCGCGGCTCAATAGGCTAATCCTCCACCTAGCGGCGCCGGCACACCGGGTTCTAGTCCCCGTCGGGGTGCCAGATTCTGTCCCGGTTGCCCCCCTTCCAGGCCAGCTCTCTCTGCTATGGCCCAGGAGTGCAGTGGAGGATGGCCCAAGTGCTTGGGCCCTGCACCCCATGGGAGATCAGGAGAAGCACCTGGCTCCTACCTTCAGATCAGCGCGGTGTGCCGGCCACAGCATGCCAGCCGCGGCGGCCATTGGAGGGTGAACCAACGGCAAGAGGAAGACCTTTCTCTCTGTCTCTCTCTCTCTCACTGTCCACTCTGCCTGTCAAAAAAAAAAAAAAAAAAAAAGTAAAATCTTTTCTCCAAATGGTGCTAGTGCTTAGTAATGTAAGTTCAATTAATATCTACACTAAGGAACAAAGGTTATATCCAAGTGCGTTTTACCTTTAATGTCACACTATATAATGATGATTCTGGAATGCTAGATCCCGTTGGACAACACTGACAGCCCAAGGGTCACAGGTCAGGCGCCACTGTTCACAGTTACCCTTGCACGCTCTTTCCTGACCTGCTCCAGGTAGGCTGTGCTCAACCCTGCACAACTTCCACCCCAATCTGGATTCCAGCCAGAGTGGCTCAAAAAGCTCAAAGTGGAGGGAGAGAAAGAAAGAAGTCGAGAGAAACGCAAGGGAAGATGCTCAGAAGTGGGACCCAGACTGGCGGGCTCTAGGCCTATCTGGCCAGCAGATGTGTTTTGCTTGGCCACCACAGAGCGCTGTTTGAAAAACGTGGACTCACTGCCAACTTTTAAAACGGCAAGTGTTCTCATCTATATTTCCCTGAAAATATGAGACGAGTGGCAACACTGGGCTCACATTCCTGCCTGGCAACAATTGACTACAGCTGAGTGGTGGCTCCTCCCTTAAGACAGGGCGTGTGTCCCTGGCACACCCCGGCCCTGACCACCCCACCTCCCCCCACCACTGAGCTCCAGATTAACTTCACTCTTCCGCCTCTCAGGGATTTGCAGTTCTTTCTTCTGCTAAAGAAGCAAGATGGGCTTCATTTGATGGCCGTCTCTGACTTCTGCAGGTATCCTCAGCTATACAAGGTGGATTTTAATTACACAAATCCTCATCATAGGACTCAAGTCAAACGTGAACACTTAGCTGAATAAATTCATTCATTGAACAAATATTTACTGAGGGCTTACTATGTACCTGGCATTGTTTAGGAATCCATCTCATTATTTCAGGACTGTATCTCAAACTTTCCCCTACAAATGATATTAATGGGAAAGATAGTGATTGCAAACAATTGATATTTGATGAAGAATTGGCCTTGCGACTATCATACACATACTTTTAATTATGGGTTTTCTGGATCAGATTTCAACAATGTATGACTTCGGCTTTATTCACCAAATCCAAACTTGCTTTCAAGATTCCCAAATGATGAAGTAAAACCACAGTAGGCCAAAGTGCTCCAAATGATCAGTCTGAATATTTTAAAGATTTGCGATCTTGTTTTCTCAGCTGTGTTACATATAAGATACACAACGCAGTTTTAAAAGATGTGCCCCAAGATGCCAGCCAAGACCCCAATCTTATTCCTTCACATCTTCACTTGCTCTTCAGAACTTTAAATAAGGGAAAAGGTGAGAACAAAACACACACACATGGGGGAGGGTCTCTAAGTCTTAGCATCAGCCCCAGACATCTCTTCAAAGATGCTAACACACTCCCTACAGAAATTCTAATGAGCCCCACTAATCCTGTAAGATATACCTCGAACATCCGACTCACTGCAGTACTAAAAATGCAGCAGTCACAGTAAACAAAGTGGGATCGCAGAAAGGGTTACTTGATCAGTTACCACGTGCTAAGGTGTGAATGTATGTGTTCCTCCCAAACCTGTCCATTGGAACTTAACCCCCAAGGCGAGCTCATCAAAGGGGGTGCTCTAGAGAAGAGGTTAGGGCAGGAGGGCTCTGTCCTCATGAATGAGATTAGCATCCTCATACAGGACTGGAGGGAATTAGCTGTGCCCCTCTGTCTGCCGTCTCTTCTGCCATGGATGGGCACAGCTTTCATCCCCTCTGGGAGACCCAATGGCAGGTACCATCTTGGAAGCAGAGACAGGGCCCTGAGCAGACAGCACACCCACAGGCACCTTGCTCTTGGACTCTCCAGCTTCCGGCATGGTGAGGAACAGGCCCCTGTTGCTGGTGAGTTACCCAGGCTGTGGTATTTACTTACAGCAGTGGGACTGAGACACCAGTATTAGTATCCTGTGGTTGTCATAACCGATCACTACAATGTGTGGCCTAAAACAACAGGAATTCACCTTCCCACGGCCACGGGGACCCGGCCTGGAACTGCCAGGGCTGCTTCCCTCCCAGAGCTGCTGGGAGAAACCTTCTACCTCCTCCAGCTTCCCGAGACTCCGGAGTTCCCTGCTGCATAATTCAAACATCTGATTCTGTCTTCATAAGGCCTTCTCCTCTCTGTCTCCAAATTCTTTTCAGTCCCCTGCAAGGACATGTATTACTGGATTTAGGGTCCATCTGAGCAATCCAGGGTTCTTTTTAAGAACCTATTTATTTGAAGAGCAGAATGAGAGAGAGAGAGAGAGAGAGAGAGATCTTCCATCCTCTGGTTCACTCCCCAAATGGTAGCAATGGCCAGGGCTGGAGTCTGGAAAACCATCTGGATGTCCCACATGGGTGCAGGGGCCCAAGCACTTGGGCCGCCTTCCACTGCTTTCCCAGGCATATTAGCAGGGAGCTGGATTGGAAGAGGGGCAGCTGGGATCAAACCAGTGTTCACCTGGGATACCAGCATCACAGACAGCAACTCAACTCCTGCACCACAATGCTGGCCTCAGTCTTGGATTATCTTTCTTAACAACATCTGACAAAGACCCTTTCTCCCAAAAAAGATCATGTCCAAGGGTTGATACATGGACATAGTGTTTCTTTATTTATCAATCCACCATTCAACCAACTACACTGGGTTTCCCTGTTTCAGCTCCTGATAACACCTGGTAAAGACATTGATAGCACACAGGAGTACTATTCATACTTAATTCAATGTGATGTCTATGATTAATTCTATGAAAGGTTTATCATTAAGTTCTGGTCAGCAAACAGGCTTCCGTTCTGCCACTATTTCCATAGGAAATGAGATGTGATTTGTGACACGCCTGCCTCTCTGTTTCTCATGAACACTTAAATGTTAGTCTTGGCATCCAAAAAATAGTGCTAGTTCTCAGAATCCAAGAACTGTGCCTTATAGTTATTTGTATGTTTTACTTCCCGCCTACAACAAAGCCATTTCAAAAAGATCAAGGACAATAAAATTAAAAGATAATTTTTGTGCAAAATGTATGAACTCTATATATACAAGGAATCTTCAAAATTTCACAGAAATACACATTCTGCAAAAAATATCCATGGATTTCAAAAAAAATTTTGTACCAAAATACACTTTTACTTCCATTTTCCATGAACTTTTTGAAGTCCCTCATATATGCAGATAGGTATTTACCGCATACATAGTCATTAGTTCATTAATCTTGAGATTGATCTCTGTGTCTCTCTAGGAATTTTGCTAAGGGTCTGAAATGTGTTGGAGGAATAAGGACAGCTCTTTTGTAACAGGCTATTTTCCTTTGGTGGCCCTGAGCAGCAGGCCCATGAGCACAGCTAAGCTAGGGTTAGAATTTCTTCATAGTCCTCTTCCCCAAGTCCTTCCTATCTGGCTGCTTGAATCACAGGCAGACCCTCTTCCAGAAGGCACACACATGAGGAAAAACCCCCTGAAAACTGTTCAAAGCAGAGGGATAAGAACACAGCTTAGGAATCTTGACAAAATCCTTTGAAAGGTTTTGTTAGGCCTGAAGTGCCATAGAATTGCACTGGGAAAGCCATCTATAGAACTAGAACTGCTTTGAATGATTTTCTTGGAAGAAAAGCAGAGAAGGAGGGAAGGAGAGAGGCGACTTTAATTTGAATAGATACTAGGATCAACAAAATAATTATTTTTAGATTTGGAGAACTTTTGCAGTTTTTTGAGACACAGCAAGAGATGTCAGGGGAATGGAAATGAAACAAAAGTCTGCAGATAACTAAGGAAGTTTCGCACCGGATTGGTGGTTACAGGGAACAAAAATTTAAATATCACAAGCTCGACAGGGCCATAAGCAACGTGGAAGTTCTGTCCTCCCTTCAGAGAAAAGTACACTCTTCTTCGGTGGCCCCTTCTTTCCTCTGGGGTCTCGTCCATAAGGGTTCTTTGTGTAGGATGTTTTTTTGTTGAAGTGTCTTGGCTTTCCATGCCTGATGTGCTCCTCCTGGGCTTTCCAGCCTGACCGGAGTGTTTTAAGGGCTGATTCTGAGGTCAGAGTTCTACCTAAAGCAATTATCCTTCTATGAGTCTGCGTATGTCTGCTTCCCACGTTGGAGCTTTCTCTCCTTTAAATTCTGTTTATTATTGTTTCCATATACTTAGTCCTATTTATATGATCACTTGTCCACTTGATCCTAACTATTTGTCCTTTTTGTCACTTTAGTACTTAATCCTATCTCTTTGGTTTTTTTTTTTTTTTTTTTTTTTTTTTTTTTTTTTTTCAGGCAGAGTGGACAGTGAGAGAGAGAGAGACAGAGAGAAAGGTCTTCCTTTGCCGTTGGTTTACCCTCCATTGGCTGTTGCAGCCAGCGCAACGTGCTGATCCAAAGGCAGGAGCCAGGTGCTTCTCCTGGTCTCCCATGGGGTGCAGGGCCCAAGCGCTTGGGCCATCCTCCACTGCACTCCCTGGCCATAGCAGAGAGCTGGCCTGGAAGAGGGGCAACCGGGACAGAATCCGGCGCCCTGACCGGGACTAGAACCTGGTGTGCTGGTGCCGCTAGGCAGAGGATTAGCCTATTGAGCGAGGTGCCGGCCTCTATTTGGTCTTTATAACACTTAAGCTGCTAGTTTTATCAGCCAGCTTAAGGAATTTTGGGGTCCTATGACATCTTTTTAGCTCTATCCTTAGAAGTGAGTCCACAGGAGAGTATGTAGGACTACATTGCTTTGCAGTTATACTCTTCATGGTTTTCAAAATTATAGCTTTAGGGTCTTGGCAATTCTTCCTACCATGCCCACCCTCTCACCCACTCATCCACTGCCCTTCCTCTTCTCTTTCTTATTCTTACTCTTATTCTTTACTAAGATCTATTTTCACTTAACTTATGTATATGATTAACATAGTGTTCAATGATTCATATGAAAAAGTAAGGAAAACAGAGGAAAAGGAAAAGATAATAAAAAATATAGAATAAAAAGGTGTTCCTCAACAGTCCAGGAGAAGGGCTGTTCAGAATCATTGCTTCTCACAGTGTCAATTTCATTAGCTGAGACAGATCATGTCAAGAGCCTTGGGTGATTACTGATGTCGACATAAGAGTGCTATTTAAGAAAGCAAGAGTCACTGTGCACTGACTTCCCGTGCAGGACCTCTGTCCCCAAGGCGTTGTACTGTGAAACTTAACAGTAAAACTTGCTCTCAAGAATCATTTCCTTTTAGTATATTAAAAGGAAGATATTATTATGTCTCATAAGTTATAGTTATGTCCAATAGCTCACAAAAGAAATAACATCCTTGGGTTCTTCCTTAAAGACAATTAAGTTTCTAAAAGCAAAGAAGTGGGGGGGGGTAAGAAGAGGAGGGGGAAGTAAAATCCCCTTCAAGAAACAGCAACATAGATCATGTGTATATGTGTGTATATATGTATACACAGCTGAGGAACACTTCCGGTTTCTTTTACTCGTTCTTTTTTTTCTTTTCCTTTCTATTTCTCTTTCTTGAATAAAACAAGAGAGAGAGAGCAGGAAGGTGGGCGGAGAATGGTTGGGAGGGTGGGCCTGGTGGGAAGAATCACTATGCACCTAATGTTGTATTTATGAGACACATACAAATTAAAAATAAATTGAAAAAAAATTAAAATATCAAACCATCCCGAGGTGGCTGGAGGTATTCAGTGGCCGAGAAAACCAAATGAAAAGCAAAAACACACTCGTGGGAAAGTGGAAGAAATAGCCAGAGAAACACAATTTTGAGGGGCTGGACACCAACCTAGGGCGCTGCAAGGAACTCTGGTGAAACGCGTGTTTCTGCCAACCAGGGGCAGGGCCGGAGGTTGGGAGCCATCCTCTTGATGCTTCCTGAGTTAGCGAAGACCATTTTCCTGAGTTTCCTTAAGCCTCCATGGGCAGAACGCACGGATATTTTTGTCCTGGTGGAGAAAGCCAGCCTGATAAAGTCAGGTCCCTTTGTTCCTTTTAAGTAGAGGTCACTTTGATTTCCTTAAGCTCAGTGAAAACCTTATCCAGGCAGGATTCCACTTCACACGGAAATAACCCCACTAATCCACAGCCCTAGATTAGACCCTAAATAGTTTCCGTTGAAAAAGAGGGAAAATTGCAAAGCGTTGCACCTTTGGTAAGGAACTGGAGGAAAGGTGGGGGCCCACAGTCTGCTGTGTGGGGCGACAGACACGTGAGCCCTGCTGTCTGTCTGGCCAAGATGGCTCTGAGCGCTCAAGGCCTGTTTTCAAACCAAACTGATAAGAGACTAAAAAGACCCAGTCTGAGTTTCCCAGACCTTATCTTTTTTCCTTAAGATGTCAACCACTCTAAAAACGAAACCAACAGGTAAAAATGAAATCAAACGTGGTCCAAAGATAACTTCTCATAAAAATTGATATTTCCATGGTTTGTAGAAAGCAAAAACCAACGCAATGCAGAGCCGTGGAGGTCCGGGGCAGGAAGGAGAAACCACGATTCACCAGAGAACAAAGCTCTCTCTGGGCCGGGCAGGGAGGGGACCGCCTGGGAATGCGTCCACTAGGTGGCAATTCGTGGCCTGCAATGGTCCTGCCGTGGAAGACTCAACTGCTAAGCATTCGGGAGAGCGTGAGAAAAACAAATATGTATCATTTACTTTAAAAATAATTTTTGTATGGAAACCACAGTTTTCGCAGAAAGTGGTGAGAACAATAAATATCTCTGCTGAGTATTATAATCTTGGAAGATTTCATGATCAGAATTCTATTAACCAGAGGGGCCAAGTTTGGGAGCTGCAAGTATTCTCGGAGATCACCTCACTGGTTGCCTTGCTTTGCACACGAAGACCCTGAGAACCAAGCTTCTCACAGCACTCGCTAGGATTACAGCATTGCAGTATTAGCTAGCAGGACCCAGGATCACCTCGGTTACCTACACCATCCTGACCCAGCTTAAACGTTTTCATCAATAACTGAGCATTGAATGCACATCAAGTTCTAGGCACAAAGCTGGCTGCTGGGAAAGCAGAAATAGAACCTGTCTAGAATCTTCCCTTACCTCGTAGATGGAGACACCAGTTAATAGCAGCCCCAGCACTGATAGCACCTTCAACAACGACCAGTGATGACACGTGCCTGGCACCCAGAGCAGAATGTGTTATGGGATAGCGCAGAGGCAGCCCTGGGAAAGCAAGCCCGGCTGCCTGTCTGGAGAACAGGTGACTTCCGAAGCCGGCCAGGGAAGCAAACAAAGCCAAATCAACGGTATTATGAGCGCACAGGAGCCGAGGTTAACAGTGAGGCTGTGCCGTAACCAGGCTCATTCCAGGACCCACGCGGGAGCCAGATTACCTGCCAAAGCCCAAGGCCCGGTGAATGAGTGGGGACAGAAATCCACACAAGGCAGAGGGCAGCCAGAGGGCCAGGCCTGGTGACGAAAGCAAAACCTGGACAGGGAGGCTGGGTGGCAGCCGAAGAGGTGACCAAGGCAGCGTACAAGGATCTGCTTGGCCCCTCAATTTTTTCTCATCAGAAAGCTCCTAACGTGCTTTCTCCTGGGACAAGAAACAAACAGGGCCAGCCCCGAGTCTGCTGGCAACAGCACAGGAGCGGACTTCATTCACTCACTCATTCATGCCATTCTTCAGCTTTTAAAGAATGTTAATAGACAAAACTGTACCTATTTAGGAGGTTTGGTGTAATAATTCAATGTGTAATATGTAATGATCAAATCAGGGTACTTAGCATTCCCATCTCTTTTATCATTTCTTTGTCTTGGGAACCCTCAAACTCTTGTTTTCTCGTCTTTTACAAACTGCACAGCACACTGTTGTGAGCTACACTCAGTCCAGGGCACTGCGCCACCCTGGAGGTTCTCACTGGATTCCGATCCCTGTACCCCTCCACCCTCTCAAGCCTCTGCCGACCACCACGCTCTCTACTGCTATGCCATCAACTTGCTTAGCTTCCACACCCGAGCGAGAACAGGCAATGTTTGCCTTTCTGTGCCTGGCTTATCTCAAAACGCATTCCGGGTTTGGTAACAGCGAGGAAGGGACGGTATCAGGGTCGGTAAGTGACCCTCTTCTGACAAAGCCATCTGGGAGCCTGCGATGGAGAGTATGGATGGATGAGGAACGATGGAGAGTACGCATGAGCCACCGCCTCTGGGCTGCCGGGAACAGCTGCCCACCGAGAGGGAGCCAAAGCCCAGAGTACAGTCTCTGTGAGGAAAGCAAGTTCTTCCCTTATTTTATTTATTTGTTTGTAAGTGGAAGACAGAGAGAAAAAGGTGGGGCAGGGAGAGAGACTGATTAGAAAGTGAATGTCAGAGTGGGTCAGTGTTAATCCAGTCCTACCCAGAGTCTGCCTGTGGACCTCAGGGCATTTGCCTGTTCCCCCTGACCACAGGACAGACCCCTGGGTGAGCCCAGCAGGGCCACGTCATCATGAAGCAGGCGCCGCTAGGCCACGGCTGAGCTTTCTGAAGACGCTGGCCTTGTTCGCTATCTCTAACTCCTATCTCTAAACGTTTCACTCAGACCAAATCCCTATCTCGGCTTCTTGTTGATTTTAATTTACCAGAACTGTCCGAAGGGGTCTGGAACACGCCACTTCCCCAGGATATCAATTTTTGAAGATGTGATTTAGAATGTTTTTCGTATTTTCCAAGAACATTGTGGTCTTATTTTCCTGAACAGCTCGGTACGGCACGAACTTCAGGGAAGGCTCGTCGGCTGCTGATGTTGTTCTGTTTCTTGGCCCATAGGATGCTTCCATGACACTTTCTTTAATATTTTTCTTCATGTGTATTCTATTTCAGGGTAAGAAGAAATGTTAGGGTCTGTGTGTTTGACTTGTAAGTCCCTAAAAGAAACACAGTGGGCTGGAGCCATGGCTCACTAGGCTAATCCTCCGTCTGCGGCGCCGGCATCCCAGGTTCTAGTCCCGGTTGGGGCGCTGGATTCTGTCCCGGTTGCTCCTCTTGCAGGCCAGCTCTCTGCTGTGGCCCAGGAAGGCAGTGGAGGATGGCCCAAGTGCTTGGGCCCTGCACCCCATGGGAGACCAGGAGAAGCACCTGGCTCCTGGCTTTGGATCGGTGCAGCGCACCAGCCGCAGTAGCCATTTGAGGGGTGAACCAACCGAAAAAGGAAGACCTTTCTCTCTGTCTGTCTCTCTAACTCTGCCTGTCAACAAAAAACAAAAAAAACACAGTGGAATGCTGTCAAACTCAACAGCCGTGCTCATGAGATTCCTTGACAATAAGCAATCAGTTTCCAACTGTATAATAAAGCTTTCCTTTAGTGTAGCACTTTAAAGGCAAAATATTTCAGCTGCCTTTTTAGTGACTTGAAAATATTGCACAGAGAGTTTTCTGCTTTTCCTGTACTTCTGATACCCGGATGAGGGGCTGTCGGCCCAGTTAACGGCATCATGTAAATCAAGGAAATGAAAATTGTGAAATAGACTGTTTCGCAGGGAAACAATGGAAACGAGCCCCATTCCTTGGCGGACGCTCCCTTGGAGGATGAGTGGGTACCTGGCCCACCCCTGTGTGTGCTGCCGACTCACCGGCAAGCGTCTATTCTGCAAACTCACTCCAGGTGTGGCAGGGGACAGGATGTGCGGCTCAGGGCTCCTGCTCATGGTCACTGAAGCAGACTTGAGTTTCCTAGCCTTTCCCGAATGTTCTGCCTCCTCAAACGGTCCCCCTGCTTTCCTTTGTTAGACTGTGCGTATGTATCTCCTCTATAGGATACCGGACACAATTCCTGCGAGTCCCACACTGCCAAGTTCAGATCCAATCAAACTCTGTGGTTTCTGTTTCAAACTGACCTTGAACCTTTGCTGCTTGGGCTTGTTTAATCTTGGCAAAGTCTTGCTTCCTGTTTGGAAGAATGAACTATTATTAGGCTCAAAGGCTTCTTGCCCATCTAATAGTTCTTAGAAAGCAGGGTTATCTTTGTTGAGTGAATTTAGCAGGCTAACCATTCATGATAATAAAACGAAGCCCGAGGAGGAACCAAATAAGATACTTAATGTGTACTTGATAAAATTCATTGGTATTCGAGAAAAGTCTAGTCCAAAACTAGTTTTGGACTTTATACATGTAAAATACTAGAGGAAAATGTAGTCCCTGAAGCTGACTTTTAAAGTAATATACTGTCACAAAACTCCATGAAATAACTTCTATATAGTTTAAGAAGAAAAGGGAAAGCTTCAGGCTGGAAGTCAGGACACAGCTGGCTGAGGTGCGGTATTGAAATGGCAGCCCCGTGGGGTAGTTTGAAAGGGGACAGGTGCGGAAGAGGACAAGGCTCTGCGCGGCTGATCACGAGGAAACTCCAGGTACCATCCAAGCAGAGACGCGGCAGGAAGCGGTGGCACTGTCTGCTGTCAGTCGAGGGCTTGTGCTTTGGCTCCCACTCTAAGAAAGCAACAGTGGACTTTTGCTTCTGGCTATGGATTACCAAGAACCTGAGAAATCATTTCACCTTGAACAAGGAGAAAATGTAACGAAGTATGTGAAACAATCGTTTTAAGATGCTGGTCAAGAGGGATTATCCCAAAGAGCAGGGAAACAAAAAGGTAGTTGGTTGGCTAGAGGTAGAGCACAAGCAGGAGAAATTTAGCTAGCCTGTTCTCTCAAAGTCAGAGTTCAAGGAAGACAAGGAAGTTAGAATTCATGAGAGAGAGAGAAAGAGAAATTGAGATTGAGATAGAGAGAGAGAGAGAGAGACAGACAGACAGACAGCTTTGATGTTCATGTCTTAGGCTAACCACTTGTGTGCATGGCCATGAGCAGGGAACGACTAGACCAGGGAAGAGACACTGGAGTGCGGGACGTCACACTCTTGCCAGAGCTCACAGGAAGCTGGGGGTATGTCTTGCTTTCACCTACCGAAGTAGGGTCTTAGGTCGACTTGTGCTTTTCTAGCAGAACACAACGGCTTGGTACACTCTAACGACAGACATTTATTTCTTATCACCCTGGAGGCTTGAAGCCATAGGTGAAGGCACTGTGGCATGGTGAGGGTGTCATGCTGCATCTTCCATGGAGGAAGACAGGAGGGCAAGAGAGCACAGAGTGAGCACACAGAGGAGGGGCTGAACCTGCCTTTCTAACAACCCCACTCTTGGAATCACAAATCGACTCCTACGATGAGCACACGAACCCATGCACGTGGGGAGAGCCCTGTGACCGGAACACTGCTTCAAGATGCCAGCTGTCAACACCATGACCCTGGGATTAACTTTCTGACACGTGGACCTTGGGACTCAAATTCAGTCCGCAGCAAGTAGAACGAGCCTGTAATTCACAGGGCATACAGAAGGCAACTCAGGAGGGTGCTGCCTTGGGTGTGAGGATGAACTAGCCTGAGATGAATAATCGCTCCGGACGCACACTCATAAAGTTTTAACACACAGTCAGAAAGGAGTCAACCAATTTCTGATTCCTTAACTGCATGTCAGAATAATATTCTGTGAAGGAATACAGCTAAATGTAGCAAACAACAGTGTAAGATCCATAGCATCTGTCATGTAACCAAGTTACCAATCATCCAAGAAGCAGGAAGACATGATCGATATCCAGGGGGAAAATCCATTCTGGGCAGGAATAGGTAAATGGCGGAGATGACGGGAGTAACTCAAGGGCATGAGACAGTCGTTACCAGTGTGCCTCCGCCCAGTGAGGTGCAAGACACATGGACACGAGGATGCAAGGAAAGGAAGATACAAGACTCAACCAGCAGTCCCACAAATGAAAACCAAAGTATTAGCAGCTTGGAAAATTCAAAAATGTGATTGATGAGAGACTAGAACACATCAGCAGAGAGGAAGAGATGGCCACAGGAACCTTCTGCTCGATGGGGAGTGAGAGATAAGATGGGCTGGGTGGTTCTGCTGCCCGTTGCTCCTCCTGACTGCGGATGGGACGTTCTCACCACCTGGCACCACCTGGGCTTCTGGATTGCGCACCCACCGCTATGCATGCACCAACAGTGGACACAGAAGGGACACGCCCTTCTAGAATAAGGCAGGGTCTGCCTCTGTCGTGGCACCAGTACAGGGGACTGGAGCAACCCAATGTATAGGTTCCATGGACTGGCCTGAGCAGTTAGTTTACCGTGGGAATGAAACCATCTGACGGCTGAGTCAGGACCTGCTCTTCAGCAGAACTGAGATCTGTGTATTGTCAAAGCTCCAAAGATCCCATGGTTTGCAGCCCAGCCACCAGCTTGGGTTCGTGGGAAGCCCTCTTAGCTCTCTAACGCAGTTATCGGCCCACTGTGTCCCAGGAAATTTATGGCCCCAGGCTTGAGCTGGTTGAGATAACGCACTCAGGGGAGGATGTGAGAGCCTGGGAGAGCGTTCCCTCTCCTACGCCAGCTCCGGTCTTCAGCAGAGGCTCCCTGGCTCTCAGAGAAGGCCTGGGCATCCTCCAAGGGCTCTGTCTCCATTCCCCTGCTCTGACTGCTCTCAGGAAAGCCCCATGGGAAGGGGTTGCTGGGACAGAGACTTGCCCTGGGTCTGGGCCCCCTTGAGAATCTCATTCATAGCCTCTCGCACTGCAGTGGGATGGAAGCACATTGCAAGTGCAGCCAGTCCTCTGCCTTCTCCTCTCTGGCAGGCTGTCCGCCCCCCCCCCCCCACCATCCGGGGGCAAGGTGGCCACAGCCCCTTGGACTCCTGGGAGTATCTCATCACTCCTGCAACTCAGTTCATCCAAATTTCTGTGCATCTTCTGCACTCTGGTGAGTTTTAAAAACCAAAGTTGTGTTATTATCTGAACCATGCTCACTGTTAAGGAGGGGAAAAAAAATCTTCGCACTTACAAAGTTGTAACTGAAAGCAGAAGCTGAAGTTTGAGTTTAGAAAAGAATTCACCAGAGATACTTTTAAAAAAAAATTTTTCTGCTATTGCTTTTGGCTAATACAAGTTAATTATTAAGATTCAAATTATACAAAAATTATAAAAATCTCAGATACACAGATATTGAAAGTTTCTCTTAATCACATCCTCCAGGCCTATGTCTTATAAAAGCTGATATAGTGTTACTCAAAATAGCAAACAGAGTTTGTCAATTCATAGATAATCAGATCTACCAAGATGGATTTTAAGCATAAATGTGGGGGCCGGCACCGTGACTCATTTGGTTAATCTTCTGCCTGCGGCGCCAGCATCCCATGTAGGTGCTGGGTTCTAGTCCTGGTTGCTCCTCTTCCAGGCCAGCTCTCTGCTGTGGCCCGGGAGGACAGTGGAGGATGGCCCAAGTGCTTGGGCCCCTGCATCTGCACAGGAGACCAGGAGGGAGCTCCTGGCTCCTGGCTTCGGATCGGAGCAGCTCTGGCTGTAGCGGCCATTTGGGGAGTGAACCAACAGTTGGAAGACCTTTCTCTCTCTCTGTCTATAACTCTGTCAAATAAATTTAAAAAAAGCATAAATATGTATGTTGCTTGTGGTGAGTTATTCATTTCTACATGCAATTGGGATAAATGATGTCTTCAAAAACAATCAGTAGCCTGTAATCATTAACAGAACGGACGTTCTCCAACTGTCTTTTCAAGATCCCACCCTCCTCAAATTGGATGACAACAACATTTCCTTATAGCAACACCACCTCAGCCACTTTTTGACTGAAGATCTGCAGAGACCAAAAGAGAAGTGCAGGTTGGCCAGAAGCACTGCTGTTGAGGGAAGTCACATGTCTGATGGCTGTGGTGTCGAGGGGCCTGGGGGGTGAACACCAGCAGGCTGTCTGCTGAGGGGTTCTGACTGGCACTGGGCAGGGGCCCCTGCGTCATCGGGAAGAACGGCAGCTGTGGGCTCACATCCTGGCTTCATTCACGGTTGATGATGATTTTTTTTTTTTTTTTGACAGGCAGAATGGACAGTGAGAGAGAGAGAGGAGACAGAGAGAAAGGTCTTCCTTTGCCGTTGGTTCACCCTCCAATGGCCGTTGCGGCTGGCGCGCTGTGGCCTGGCGCACCGCGCTGATCTGAAGGCAGGAGCCAGGTGCCTCTCCTGGTCTCCCATGGGGTGCAGGGCCCAAGCACTTGGGCCATCCTCCACTGCACTCCCGGGCCACAGCAGAGAGCTGGCCTGGAAGAGGGGCAACCAGGACAGAATCTGGCACCCTGACCAGGACTAGAACCGGGGTGCTGGCACTGCAAGGCAGAGGAGTAGCCTAGTGAGCCGCAGCGCTGGCCAATCGATCAATCTTCCTTCCTTCCTTCCTTCCTTCGCTTTCTTTCTCTCTCTCTTCTCCTCTCCTTCCCTCCCCTCCCCCCTCCTTCTCCTTCCTCTTCCTCTCTCTCCCTCCTTCCCTTCTGCACTGTTTTTTTCTAATAAAATGGAGAGAAATATTTAAAAATGAAAAATCTGCAGTGAAAAATGTAGGGACTCAAGAAAATAAAAGCAAACCATGGGGCCAGCACTGTGGCATAGCGGGTGGAACTACCACCTGTAGTGCTGGCATCCCATATGAGTGCCGGTTCAAGTCCCAGCTGCTCCACTTCCAACCCAGCTCTCTGCTATGGCCTGGGAAATAAGTAGAAGATGACTCAGGTTCTTGGGCCCCTGCACCCACATGCAAGGCCTGGAGGAAGCTTCTGGCAACTGGTTTCTGATTGGTGCAGCTCCGGCCATTGCAGACTTTTGGGGAGTGAACCAGTAGATGGACGACTGACTCTCTCTCTCTGCCTCGGTCCCTCTCTGTAAATGCCTTTCAAATAATTAAATAAATCTTAAGAAAAAAGCAAGCCATGACCATGCTTAGTTCATTCTAAAATGTGACAAGTCATCCTCCTGCTGTGGCACCTGGGAAATTCACACCATCACGTCTGTGGTGTTTGTTCCAGAAAAGCAATACCTGTTTCTAATCATAAGGAACCACCAGGCAACCCAAAGTAAGGAATATTCTACAAAATAATGGGTCTACATGTTTCTAAGAATCAAGTCCAGAAAATGAAAGGAAGACCGAAGAACTATCCTACTAAAGGGACGTAACAACTCAACACAGCAAGCGATGCTGAATTACATCCTCGATGGTACAAGGGAAAGCGTCAGGTGACAGAACACTGCGGAATAAGCAGCCAGCCATTCGCATTTCCCTTCCTGGACCGGGCTGATCCATCAGCCACGTGTCACTCTCACTTGCGAGGCTTCTTAGTGAGTGTGGAGGTAGCACACTCGGAGAGAGGGTGTGCTTCCCTCTTGCTAATCCACCCACAGCCTCTTCCTCCTCCCTGTTGCGTGACCCACCCTGGGCACTTGTGCCCAAGTCACCCTATGGACACACCCGTGAGATTGGGAAATTCAACATCAGTCACTCATCAAGAGGAAGTCCGTTATCCCAAAAATACCAGTGTGCTTGCGCATGAGTGTGTGTGTGTGTGTGTATGTGTGTGTGTGTTTTCCATTAAGCCACTCTAGCTGCTGTTTCTCCAAATTCCAATGCCTGGGTCTTTTCGTGTCTTAGCCTGGAGAGCCACATAATAATTCTTTTGTTTAAAAACATAAATGAGCCTGTTAGTAGTTACGACCTGTTAGAAGCTATTGTTTCCTGTAGGTAGTAGGGTCATTTTGATTGATCTTGGTATCCCTACCCCCAGCCTTGAATAGTGTCTTACACAGGGCCAATTCGTGATTATAAACACACACCATCTCCCTCCCCCCATCTTCTCTCTCTCACAGAGACACAGAGGGAGAAGGGAATATATTTACTCCCGTGGGCCACGACTCGCGATAAAGACATCAGTTTCAGAGTCTTCTGTCCGTAAAACAGAAGGCATAGCCGAGAGGGTCCAGCAGCAGCCTCTGCCCCTGTGTCGCTTAATTGTGCCATAGGGAAGGCGTCGGCGACTCCAATCAATGACTTGGCTTCATTAGAGCCGCTCCCATGTCCGCACGGCGGGTCCCTGCGCAGGTGGCAGCTCGGTTTGGAGCAGCTTGCTCAAGCGTGCCGAGATGCCAGGACTCCCTGGCGAGGCAGGGGAGCGAAAGCCCCCTCTCCCCTGGGAGAGCCCAGCGCTCACTTGTTAGAGCAGGACTGAACCCTACCTTCATACATATTCACAAGTCTGAAAGAGGAACCTTGAGCGGTGAGCAAGCATCACAGGACTCCCTGATGGGAGGCTCAGGGAGTGCTTCAGCACCAGAAATTTATTTTATCCACAAGGGCCTCCTCTGAGGCGTGGGTAGCATAGAATCCTATTTGTTTTTCATTACAGGATGTGTGCACTATTAACCCTTTAGTGATTCAGCACCATCCAACATAAAAAGCTCATAAAACATAAAGCATCAAGATACTGTGTCTTCTGAAACTGGATGATACACTGTATATATATATATATGTGTGTGTGTGTGTGTGTGTGTGTATTTTTTTTTTTTTGACAGGCAGAGTTAGACAGTGAGAGAGAGAGAGACAGAGAGAAAGGTCTTCCTTCCGTTGGTTCACCCTCAAATGGCCCCTACAGCCGGTGCTGTGCCAGTCTGAAGCCAGGAGCCAGGTGCTTCCTCCTGGTCTCCCATGCGGGTGCAGGGCCCAAGCACATGGTCCATCCTCCACTGCCTTCCCGGGCCACAGCAGAGAGCTGGACAGGAAGAGGAACAACCGGGACAGAATCCGGCGCCCCAACTGGGACTAGAACCCGGGGTGCTGGCGCCACAGGTGGAGGATTAGCCTAGTGAGCCGCGGCACTGGCCACACTGTATATTTTGATGATGTCTTTGAAATGAATTTGATCCCACTCCACATAGGAAGTATGCTTCTACATTCATATATTGACTTAACACAAAGTTTCAAAACTGTAGGCTTAAGATTATTTTTGTTATTTTTCCTATTTTCATAATCAGTCTGTCATTCACTGATGAAAAGCTGAGCATCTGAAATTTGTTTCCTGTTGAAGATGAGTGTCCAAAATATTACTTTCTCCTTTTAAAGTATTTATGATTGGGGCTGGCGCTGTGTTGTAGCGGGTAAAGCCGCCGCCTGCAGTGCTGGCGTCCCATATGGGCTCCCATTCAAGACCCGGCTGCTCCACTTCCGATCCAGCTCTCTGCTGTGGCCTGGGAAAGCAGCAGAAGACGGCCCAAGTCCTTGGGCACCTGCACTTGCATGGGAGACCCGGAATAAGCGCCTGGCTTCGGATCAGCACAGCTCTGGCCATTGTGGCCATCTGGGGAGTGAACCAGGAGATGGAAGATTCTCTCTCTCTCTCTACAACTCTGCCTTTCAAATAAATAACTAAATCTTTAAAGAATAAAGTATTTATGATATTTAAGTTGTTTAAGTTCATGAAGCCAGATAACAGCTTCCTCCCACCCGGACAACTTCAGCGGACATCAGCTTCAACCAAAACGCGCCCTGCGTGAACAGACTGATACACTCCTTAGCTGACAAGGCCCCGTTTCTCTGTGCTTTGGTCTCGCCGTCTTCTCTCTGGTAAAATGCCTTCCCAGTTTCTGTCACTCAGGGGCCTTGAAACAGAGCTAGAAGCTTGGCACTGTCTCTGCTTTTACAGCGTCCTTTTGCAGATGCAAACCAGAGGGCTTAGGAGGCCGTTTACTCGTGAGATTCAGCAGTGCAAGTCAGCTCCAGGAGCAGTGCTGTCCAGATACTGCGGTGACAGAGCAAAGGTGGGAATCCAGAGAAGCCCTGGCCGAGGGTCACCGGCGGAGCCCCGAGTCGGCGTCCCTGGCAGATCCGATCACTCAGCAGCACCTGGTAGACTTCTCGGCCTCCTGGCCCTGGCCAGCACCTGGTCCCCATGACAACCGCCTCCTTCTGGCTCGCACAGGCATCCTTGGAACTGCTCCCGTGGGTCTCCCCATGCCCCCCTCTCTTGCCCAAGCCTTCCTGTGCACACAGACTTGCCTTAAAGAAACGCCCTCGCATCTGAAAGCAAAGAAGCTCAGCCCACTGCTGAACACAGGTGGGGACCTGCCGGGTCCCCTACTGCTGGCTTCGTCGTAGGACCGCATCCTCTTCAATGCTGTCATTTGTTCTACGGACAAAGTTATCCCTCTCAGGCTTCCCTCCCTCCCCAGGAGTTGGTTCTAGCTGGGAGCCAGGCCGTTTTGGCCACGACAGCTCTCTGATGACAAAGGAGCCGCCAGCACCATGGCAGGCATAGGGCTAAAGAATCCTCCCAGTTGGTGATTCCCTCACTTGCTGTATCCTAAACAAACAGAAGGTGTCAAACAGGGGGATGAGATACAGAGCCAACCCTCCAGTAACCTCCAATTCAAGAGAGGGCGTGAACACCAAGAGAGGGAGAACTGTCCCTTCCATTGCTCATTCTCGGGTCTTCTTGTCTGCCTTGAGCCAAGAGTGGGTGGCCTGCCTGTTCTGGGGGCACTAATTTCAGCCTCCAGATATGCCTTGGGCCTGCAGCTGTGTGGAAAGCATGCTGCAAATTCACAATAGCTTTAAACAGTATTATTTATTATATTGGAAAGGCAGGGAGAGAAGGGGCGAGAAGGAAAAAGAAAGAAACAGAGATCTTCCACCTGCTGGTTCACTCTACCACACGGCCAAAAACAGGAGCCTGGAACTCAATCCCAGATGTGGACAGGGACCTAACTACCTCTAAAGCCAGCACCACTGCCTCCCAGGCTGAGAATTAGCTGGGAGCTGCACTCAAGGGCAAAGCCAGGACTCAAGTCCAGCCTCGCTGGTAGAGGACCCAGGCCTCCCAAGAGGTCTTGTAATGGCTGTGCTAAAAGCTGACCCCTTGTAATACTTCCAGAAAACAAAGTAGACTGTTCTTGGTTTGGGGAAGGCTTCTTCTTTGTGACAAAGAACAAACTATTTCCAACAAGAAGTCTTGTGAAAATCTATCAAGCATGACTTAACAGTGACATAAGGCTTTTGCTTAGAAAAGACGAGGTTTAATGAAAGGGGAGTACATGGCTGGGAAATTATCCAGAAAAACAAATAGGGTGGACCTTGCACTCCCTACTGTACCCACAGATACACATAATTACCGAGTACCATTCCTGAACATTCTGATGAGTAAGGTGATGTAAAAACTCGCTTTGGGTACCACTCACTGAACACATACGCTGCATTTTGACCCCATACCCCACAACTACGCACGATTAAATGATAAAAGAAGAAAAAAGGAAATAGTGCTCTCAGCCAAGAGGAAGAACGGGCTCAAGTCACAGAGCTGACACAACCCACTAACTCATTTCACCCCGAAGACCAGAGGCCACTGAGCAGAAACAGAGAAAGTTCTTGTTAATAAAATGGAGAAGTCAGAAAATAAGGAGAGAAACTTGGCGTTTCGGATCTGTCACTGCTAACGTCACCATTTTCATAAAATAAGGAAGTTAGACGGGCAGCAACTGTAGGTTTCCTTCTAACAACACGGATTTCTAGTTGTATGAAAAAGCCAAGGTCACTTTATTTAAACAAACTAATTACACGAAAGCTCTCAAATTCAAGTCTTCGGGTGGGTGTTTGGTGTAGTGCTTAAGGCGACTCTTGGGATTCTCATATCCCAATTCCACCTGCCCTTCGATGCACACCCTGGGAAGCAACAGATGGTTCCTGAAGTACTTGGGTCCCTGAGACCCACATGGAAAAGCCCCACTGCTCCAGGCTCCCAGTTTTGACCTGGCCCAGCCCTGGCTGCTGTGGACATTTGGGGAGCAAACCAGACAGGACACTTCTGTTTCTCTGTCTCTCTAACAAATAAATAAAAATCACAAAAACACAAAAACAAAACCTTTGAATAGAAGCTGATTTTTCATGTTGCCAGGAGAAACTTAACTTCCTTCTTTCCTCTCTTTCTCTGAGAGAAAGATGTTGATGTACAATAACGTACAGTGTTGCATACCAAGGAATGTTAGACCTTTGAAACTGGGATATTACGCTTAAAAAGGAAGTTTAAATTTATTTTTATTTTCATATTATTTTTGCAATTAGTACATGAGAGTCTTGACTACACATCTGTCTACTCATCCATCCATCCACCCATGGGCACATATATATATGAAGGAAATCTAAAATATTTGGTGAACAACAGCAAGTGCAGGGTAAATGCACATATAGACACACACAAGTGATATTTGAAATCCGTATCCTGTGAACTCTGAAATACTGGTTATTCCAGATGAGAGAGAGAGAGAGAGAGAGAGAGAGAGAGAGAGAGAGAGATTGTGCACTCTCGCACATGTGTACCCTGCATTACGACTGCTGTTCACCTAGCATGTCTGCATCTCCTTCCTCCAGGCACCAGGTGGGATTGCACTGCCTGCCCCTTTGAAGGGAGCCAGGGCCCGGAGAATTGCCTTGCCAGTGAAAGGCACGGAGGTGCTGGGTTTCACACCCAGGCAGAAGTGCTGAGAGCCAGTTTGCAGCTCCTTGCATGCCTGTTCTGTTGCCATGGTGACCACGAAGCACATCTTGACACAGAGTTGCTGTCCTCTGGGTTCCCTGAGTGAGCCTGATGCGCAGACAGCCGCCCCCACCCCCTACCCAACCCCAGCATCAGCGAGAATGCCACTGGCTTCCTGCCACAGCACGGTCACAGAACAGAGGCAGGGGTCAGCAGGACTGGCCTGGAAAAGGCCAGAGAGCCAATAGCTCAGACGTTGCAGGCGTGGTCTCCATCACACGTTCCGTTCCTCTTTTTCTTTTCCCTGCACTAATGTTTAAAAATATTCTTAGTTGCCAGACTGCACAGAAGCCGTGGTTGTCTGATTCCCCGACTTAACCTCTGCCGCACACGGAGGGCATTGCCTGCTCTGGGCACAACGTCTTCAACCACAGAGCGAAGCCCAGCCCAGCTCTTCAGTTACCATAGTTACCATCTCAGAAACCATCCTCACCCACCTACCCAAGCCATTCTTACCATCTTGGCAAAACCTCCAAGCAAAAGCAGATGAAAAGAGACCAACGTGTTCTCTATCGAGTCCTTTCTGTATCCCATAGACAAATTATTTCCAATGAAGCCCTCCATGCCAAAGCTCAACATTTTCCCAAGGTGGGTGTGGTACATACCGAATTCCTCAATATGTTACACGCACACCACACAGACACACACTCTGCACAAGGAAATCTAGGCAATTCTGTACACTATGTCCATGAATCCCTTCCTAAAAAGGGTTTGATTGGGGCCATTGCGGTGGTGTAGTTGGTTAAGCCTCTGCCCGTGGCACTGGCATCCCACATGGGGGCCTGTTCGAATCCCAGCTGTTCCACTTCTGATCCAACTGCATGCTGATGGCCTGGGAAAGCAGAAGATGGCCCAAGTGTGTGGGCCCCTACACACATGTGGGAGACCCCGAAGAAGCAGCTCCTGGCTCCTGGCTTTGGATCGGTCCAGCTCCAGCCGCTGTGGCCATTTTGGGAGTGAACCGGTAGATGGAAGACTTCTCTCTGTATCCCACTCTCTCTGCAACTCTGAGGCCTCTCAAATAAATAAATCTTTTAAGAAAGGACTGATCTTTTAAAAAAAGGATAGAGAGAGGAGGAGAGAGAGAGAGAGACATCATACATCCATCGGTTCATTCCCAAAAGGACTGCACTGGCCAGGGCTGGGTCACACCAAGCTCATCAGCACTTAAGCTGCAGCTATACCGGCTGCACCATAATGTTGTCTGCCACAGGATTCCTTTTAGCCCAAGACCTATCAACCTCCGATGGAACTGCTGCTCCAGAGAACACCTCGCTCGCCCCGCCTTGTGCTGAGCTCCGGGCAGGTGCATCATTGCCAGTGTGACAGGTCCAAGTGTCTGCACTGGCCAGAGCCTTAGGCTCCAGCTCTAGGTTTAACGCATTCCCAGCCAGTGCCACCCAAGACCTCAATGGTAGGAACAGGCTTCGCGGGAAGTGCTGGGTGGGAGAGGCAGAGGACAGAGTTTTCGTTTTCTGAGATCGTGCTTTTCCTGACCCATTGTTTGACATGAGTCAAGAGAGATTGCAAAAGGACCATGAAAAACGTCAGGGTTTTCTAAGCAGCAAATAGGCTCACGGAGACCTTGTCATGTGTGACAGGCATCGTGTTCCTGGGATTGCTTCTCTCTATGTGGCAATTATCTCCACCAGTGTGTTATCCAAGCCTAATTCATATGCAGTCCTCGAATTAGCAACAAATGTTTTCCACTCAGCATTGCATTAGAATGCTGTCAGTCTGCAAATCCAAGAAAAGGGGGAATTATGAGACAATAAATCAAAAGCTAAATTAAATACATGTCCTAGAGTACAAAAATGTGTGTATGTATACATGCTTGAGAGTACTTCAAACAGCTCATGCAAATGGAATTAAGATATTTTGGTGCAAAAAAGTTTTCAAATCCATGCTTTGTTTTTTTTTCATAGTGTGTGTTTTGTGTGAATTTTGTGAAGTAGCTTTGTCCCTCTATATATGTTTATATGCACACATACTTGCACATACATTATAATGTTGCTGTAAAGAAACTTGAGAAGTGTTAGCAAAGCCAGAACAGATATTTTTATAACTGTGCATAGAATTATGCAGTGTTACACACATGCTGATTCTGGTGTGTTGCTATGAGCTGCGGTGGCTGGGAAGAGATAAGGTTTTGACACTTACAGAGCTAAGGGATGGTCTGCCCCACAAATAGAAGCTGCCTGAGTGTGAAATGGTCTCAGGTGCTTTCTGCACCCCCATCCTCCTTGACTGAGTTACCCAGTTGGTTCAGGAACAACAACAGGGCTGGACCCTGGAACCCAAAGACCGAAGCTCAAATCTGGAACAACGTGTCTCCTGGGAAGTTACCTAACCACAGTGGGCTTCCATTTATTCCCCCAGAAAACGTGGCTCATGAAATCCATCTGCCTACATCTGTTGTAGGAGAACATGTGTGTGCGCTCCCACAGGGGACTGCCACGTGTTACACTGTGTGCTTAGTAAGGATGTGAATGTAGATCCGCCCCCGTTTCTGAACCTAGTGCCCAGCAATGCGGAATGAACAGGTCCTCATTGTCCCTTTAAAACCACATCTATGTGGGGGCTTCCGAGGGAGGAGACCAGCTTCCCAACTAGGTTTAGGATGCAAGTTAGCAGAATGCCAGATCCAAACAAGCTTCAACTACGACAAAACGTGCTTTTCCCTCCAAAGGAAGTTAAGGGGACAGTGGCCTCCAAGGCTGTCCATCTCCAGTGTCCTCATGGGTCCAGATTTCTTTCCTCTGTTGTCCACAGTGTTAACGTCATCCCCAAGCCCTCTGCCCCTCTGTTTGACCTTCCAGCTGTGGGATCAGCCCCTCCACTGAGGCCAATTCTTGAGCAAATGACAGCTGGGATTAAGAACTGACTCCCGATTGGCTCAAGCTTTGATTCCTTAAGCAGTAATGGCAAGGAGGTTATCCTAAGTGGCTTCATGAGATCAGATTCTGCCTCTGGATGAGGGCTGTCTCCCACACCGCCCGGCAGCTGTGCATTAGGGGTAACACTGACGGGTTTGTCCCCCAAAGCCAGCTTCCTCTGCAAGACCTGCAGGACCTGTTTGTCCATTGCCACACTGCCTTCAAAAGCCAAGAGCCTATTCCATGTTCAGCTGGGAATTCAGGATGCCATTTTAAAAGTGATATTCTCTTACTTGACAGGTCATGTACATTTCGCCCAGACCAGGTGAGCATTATAGAAATATGGTGTGGTTTGGGAGAATTCAAGCCATAACAAAGGATTTTATTTTCTTAGGCATCATCGACCAGTCTCATGTTTCAAGACAGGAGTCTGCATTGCCAACGGAGGTGCCCTAAGTTTGATATTAGTAAAAAAAAGAGAAAATGTTTGGCCAAGAAACAGTTTTAGCCAGATATGTTAGGGTCAGATCCATCACGGGAAATTCCTGGTTCTTCCAAGACTCTGCTGTTTGTGGCAATGTGAGGTAGAGATTCAGAACGACTACCTGCTTTACAAGGTCAATGTGAAAATTAAATGATTGCATCATCTGTAATACAAACTCTACAGCATACGAAAGGCATGTGGAAACACTACAGAAGTATTTGCTATTATTATCACGTTACCACTATTATGTCTGCTTTTCAAGTCAGCGGGCTATCTATGGAGGATGTATCCGGCTACACAAGAAAAGCCGAAGTAGCGCTGTCTCCTTGTATGTATTTTCAAGGCTGTTAGTAAGAACTCGCGGTGGGCTACATTGCACTTCAGAGAACTGTGATAAGATTTGTGGAGCATACACATCTGGCAAGACCTATTTCCCACATAATGGTGGAAACCCAACACCTTAGTCTGCATTCTTTCTGTGGCCACAACACTCCTGGGGACAGACAGGCTCGTGCGCATGCCAAGGCCCAAACCGGCCGAAGTGTCCAGTCTGCCTAAGGAGAACTCAGGTGATGGTCTAACTGCCAGTCATTCCTGAGTTTATGACTCCGGAAATACAAATTTCTCTGCAGCCTCTTCCTGCTACTACAGAATAGAGATTGTTATTCTGGAATTTCTTTTGCATTCTGATGGGTTTCAAAGGCTATGGACAGTTTATGGTATTCATCAATAATGTGAACCCCAAATTTTTTCTTATGATTTATTCTTTCCTTTGGAAATTCAGAGTTAGAGAGAGATCTTCCATCCGCTGGTTCACTCCCCAAATGGCCACAATGGCTGGGACTGGGCCAGACTGAAGTCAGGACTAGGAACTTCTTCTGGGTCTCCCATATGGCTGCAGGAGCCCGAGGACTTGGGCCCAAGGACTTCTGCTGCCTTCCCAGGTACATTAGCAAGGAGCTGGATTGGAAGTGGAGCAACCGGGACTTGAACTGGTACCCACATGGAATGCCTTCACCACAGGCAGTGACTTAACCTGCTGGACCACTGCACCACAGCGCTGGCCCCTCAAATGTTATTTTTAAAAATGGTTTTTATAGAGCCAGCATCGTGGCATAGCTAGTAAAGCCACTGCGTGCAATGCCAGGATTCTCATATGGGCACTAGTGCAATCCCAGCTTCTCCACTTCTGACCCTGCTCCCCGGTAAAATGCCTGGGAAAGAGTAGAGGACAGCCCAAGGGCTTGGGCCCCTGAACCCACATGGGAGGAAGCAGCTCCTGGCTCCTGGCTTTAGTCTCGCCCAGCCCCAGCAGTGGTGGACATTTGGGGAGTGAACCAGCAAATCTAAGATCTCTCTCTCTGTAACTCTGCCTTTCAAATAAATAAATATAGGCTGGCGCCGCAGCTCACTAGGCTAATCCTCCGCCTTGCGGCGCCAGCACACCGGGTTCTAGTCCCGGTCAGGGCGCCGGATTCTGTCTCGGTTGCCCCTTTTCCAGGCCAGCCCTCTGCTGTGGCCAGGGAGTGCAGTGGAGGATGGCCCAAGTACTTGGGCCCTGCACCCCATGGGAGACCAGGAGAAGTACCTGGCTCCTGCCATCAGATCAGCGCAGTGCGCCGGCCACAGCACACTGGCCGCAGTGGCCATTGGAGGGTGAACTAATGGCAAAGGAAGACCTTTCTCTCTGTCTCTCTCTCACTGTCCATTCTGCCTGTCAAAAAAATAAATATCAAAAATTGTTTTTGTAGTATTTAATCTAATTAATGATCTAAGTATAAAGCAACAAGGAAATTAACATCGGCTACTTTGAAGGGTTCGCTCAGAGTTCCAGCTAATGAGGCCACAGTTATAAATTCTATTTCAGTGTGGCATGCTCTAGTTTGGAAAGTTCTGTTCTGAAACCAGTCCGCTTTCAGCAGCCCTCGGGAGACCGTGGACTTTGGAGGACATCGGGGAATCCTGGCAACGGGAGGGGGCGTGGCCTGCTTCTGGGCAACTGAAACAAGAAATCCAGAACCTTCTTGCAGGTGGGGCTGCTGAGACCATGGGAGGCCACAGTCCAACTGCAGTCAGTTCAGTGCTTCTCTACGGGGACCTCAAACATCTTGTGAAAAAACCTGCAATAGATGACGACTTCATTTCGTGCCAGATTTTTGAAATGTATGCAAAGCTTTTTCAAAATACGCATTTCCGTGAACTTCTGGAAGCTCCTTTGTCCAGGCCAGGCACACTGCTAGATGTTTTTTTTTACAGAGTTTATTTCATTTGACTAAATGTTCCCAAGAAGGGAGGTGTCATCACCCGTGTTCCCCAAGATGAGGAACAGGAACCTCAGGGAGAAAGGGAAAGCTGTGTGACATCGCAGAGCTGACACCTGGCAGACCTACAGCACTGCACGGAAGACGAGCTCGCTCTTGGAGAGACAGAGGGCGGGGCGGGGGCCGGGTCAGGATGGGACTGCAGGGAGCCACGGGGCCACCGGGCTCACCCAAGTCCGCAAGCTGCTTTCAGATATTTGCCGAGCTACCCTGGACAGGTGCCAATTCCTAATTGTTCATTTCTCCAAAAACTGTTATGTATCTTCATTTATTTGAAAGGCAGAGAGAGATAGAGATAGAGAGAGAGACAGACAGAGATTTCATCTGCTGGTTCACACTCCTAGTGCCTACAATAGTCAGGGGTGGGCCAAGCTGGAGCCAGGAACCAGGAACCCAGCTGGGTTCTTCTGACGGGCAGGAGCCCACACTCTTGAGCCATCACCTGCTGCCTCCCAGGGTGCTCTTTAGCAGGAAGCCGGGTTGGCAATGGAGGCCAGACTGGAACCCAGGCCCTCGGATGTGGGATGCTGGCACCGCAAGTGGTATCTTAACTGCTCTGCCAGACACCTGCCCTTAAATAGCTCTCTTCAAAAGCAACCTCCAAAAATGTTTTATCGGAGCAGTGCCAAAAACACACTTTTTTTTTTTTTTTTAGGAAGACTGAAAACTGACAGTGATAGGGATAACAACAACAGGTGTTACTGAACGCCGGCCATAGGCCAAGCACCACTGAGGCACATGTGGTTCTCCTGACAACCTCCAGCCTGAGATAGGCGCCACGCTCCTGCCGTTCTACAGGTGAAATGCACGAGGATACAAAAGCCTAAATGACTCCCTCTAAGGTTACTCAGGCATCCAAAGGGAGAACCAAGACTCAAACTTCCCTGTAAGGTCCAAGTGCACGTTGCTGAGATATTACGGTGACCAGTGTACACACATAGCAAGTCACTGCTTACATGACGGTGGATTTGTGATAAAAACAGCACCTGACTCCTGATTATCCTTCCAAATTCACCTTTTTCAATTTAGCTCTCAGAATGACTTATTCATGGCAGAATCTGTTAGAACCAAAGCCTCTTGAAATGGAGCATAAGGAGCTGGTGTTGTGGTATAGAAGATAAAAACACTGCCGGAGCCGGCGCCGCGGCTCACTAGGCTAATCCTCCGCCTTGTGGTGCCGGCACACCAGGTTCTAGTCCTGGTCAGGGCGCCGGATTCTGTCCTGGTTGCCCCTCTTCCAGGCCAGCTCTCTGCTGTGGCCCAGGGTGCAGTGGAGGATGGCCCAAAGTGCTTGGGCCCTGCACCCCATGGGAGACCAAGAGGAGTACCTGGCTCCTGCCTTCGGATCAGCGCGGTGCGCCAGCCGCGGCGGCCACTGGAGGGTGAACCAACGGCAAAGGAAGACCTTTCTCTCTGTCTCTCTCATTGTCCACTATGCCTGTCAAAAAAAAAAAAAAAAAAAAAACCAACAACAACAAAAAACCACTGCTGGCCGTGCCAGCATCCTATATGGGCACTGGTTTGAGTCCTGGCTGCTCCACTTCTGATCCAGCTCTCTGCTCCTGGCCTGGGAAAAGCAGCAGAAAATGGTCCCAGTGTTTGGGCCCTTGCACCCACGTGGGAGACCTGGAAGAAGCTCCTGGCTCCTGGCTTTGGCTTGATCCAGCACAGATTGTTACAGCCTTTTAGGGATTTAACCAGTGGATAGAATCAATCTCTCTTTCTCTCCCTTTCTTTTTCTCTGTCTCTCCCTCTCTCTCTGCAACTCTGAGTTTCAAACTATGTTTCTAAATCTGTATATATGAAAAACATGTAATTTGTATACCTTAAATAAATTTTTTTAAAGAAAGAAAAAAAATGAAACATGAATATTTTCCGGGATACAGAAATGCTGGGTACGGAATACGCGAACCCTCTGACACATCTTGGATGAGACGTACTTCTCACCTGGCTTCCTGTTCACCTGTCAGGATAAAGGGCTTGATTTTGTCACTCCTTCCTTAAGGTCCCTCAGCCCCGAGGACAACGTTCACACTTACTTACAGTGAGTGTGTGTGCGTGCGCAGTAAACCCTAAGCCTGACATGGAGAACAATTCAAATTCATCCGCATCGTTGTTTCCATGCATGTCTCTTCGGCCACACTTTCTTAATGAATAGTAGCACACCAGCAGCTCAGCTAATAGGTTATTTTAATAGGGTGATGTAACAGTGCATGAACTGTTACCTCCCGGGAGGGTGACTGACAGATTCCAGGTCTCATTACTGTGCCCGTTAGTCTCGGCGCGTTCATTAGCGCCCACCCCAGCAGCTCTGCTCAGTGCCCTGGGTCTGGAACGAGAGACAGGAGGCCCACATGCCTGAGAAGTGCAGAGGCCAGACGCTCCGTGCGGGAGGCCTTTAGGACGAAGGACTCTCCCCAGAGGACGGCACGCACTCACCGAGCTTCTCAGGGGACTGTGGACAGCTCCTGGCCCCTCGGACTGCGTGGTGGAGGGGAGACATTGAGGGCACAGACGACTGCTGATTCCATGTTACCTGGGAGGAGGCACAACTTTATTCATTTTAAACTTTTGTTGGAGAGGCAACAGGACCGAGAGAGCAAGCTCACAGATACTGATTCATGTCCTAAATGCCCACATGGTGCCACCTGGGCCAAGGACCCAACGACTTGAGCCATCACCTGCTGCCTCCCAGGGCGCGCTCTAGCAGGAAGCTGGAGCGAGACCCTGCACTGTGGGACAAGGGCATCCTCACCAGCCTCCAGGTGTGGTGTCCACACCGTCTATTTGCTTTTCTGTCTAAAAGGCTCAGCTTTTAAAAATGTTGATTCTATTTTTAAAGATTGATTTAAAACTGATTTCAGCACTGAGCAATGAATTAAGATCTGCGCTGTGTGGGGCTGGCGCTGTGGCATAGCGGGTAAAGCCTCCGCCTGCAGCACTGGCATCCCACGTGGGTGCCGGTTCAAATCCTGGCTGCTCCACTTCCGATCCAGCTCTCTGCTGTGGCCTGGGAAAGCAGTGGAAGATGGTCCAAGTCCTTGGGCCCCTGCACCTATTGGGAGACCTGGAGGAAGCTCCAAGCTCCTGGCTTCGGATCAGCCCAGCTCTGGCCATGGGGGCCGTTTGGGGAGTGAACTAGAGAATGGAGGATCTCTTGGCCTCTCCCTCTCTCTGTAACTCTGCCTCTCGAATAACAAGGAATAAGAAGACTGAGGATGGACCCACTCAAAAAAAATTTTTTTTGACAGGCAGAGTTAGAGAGAAAGGTCTTCCTTCCATTGTTTCACCCCCCAAATGGCCGTCATGGCCGGCGCTGCACCGATCCAAAGCCAGGAGCCAGGTGCTTCCTCCTGGTCTCCCATGCAGGAGCAGGGCCCAAGCACTTGGGCCATCCTCCACTGCACTCCCTGGCCACAGCAGAGAGCTGGACTGGAAGAGGAGCAGCCGGGACTAAAACCCAGAGTGCCAGCACCACAGGCGGAGGATTAGCCTAGTGAGCCGTGGCACCAGCCTCAAATAAATATTTTTTTAAACAAGACCTGCAGTGTGAAAGCTGTATGAAAGAACCAAATAGCTTTTTCATCTTCATTTCCGTAAACTTTATTTACTGAATGCTCACCTCTGGCAGGCGCAGTAACACTGCTTGATGAAGCTCATTTAGCTTATGTTCATAATAATGGAAGCAGATGTCACTATCTCCATTTTTCACACAAACACAGCTAAGCTCAGAGAGGTAAAGACAACGGCTCCAATGCACACAGCCACTCGGGGGTGGAGCCGCCACACTGGCACACAGCAGGCAGGCCTGCAATAAGCCATGGCCGCATACGTTCATGAAGACGCCCATGATGGTTGAGAATGCGGGCCCAAGTCTGCTACCTCTGATGTCTGTGTGTAGTCACAGCTGCTCCTCGTTATGGCGTTTCCCTCCACCACACTCTCAAGTTTTGGCTTTTCATGATCTCAAAACAAACAAGCAAAATTCCAACACACACAAAAAGCCCACATTTTTAACTGAAAACGCAGATATTTTTTCATGCTCAGGAGGGGTGAAGATAAAAAGTACCCATGATGCTGAGCACACGTGTGGCTCACATCCAAGGATTTCTATGGATTCCTTAACACCCAAACACATGACTTTTTTTAAAAAAATATTTTTTGAAAGGCAGAGGAGTAACACGGAGACAGAAGGAGAGGGAGAGGGAGAGACAGAGAGAGACAGAGAGAGAGAGAGAGAGAGAGACAGAGAGAGAGAGGGAGAGAGAGAGGGAGAGAGAGAGGGAGAGAGAGATTGAGAGGGAGGTCTTTCATCTGCTGGTTCACTCCCCAAATGGCAGTGGCAGCAATGGCTGGAGTTGGGCCAATCCGAAGCCAGGAGCCAGGAGCTTCTTCTGGGTCTTCCATGCAGGTGCAGGGGCCCAAGGACTTGGGCCATCTTCCACTGCTTTCCCAGGCCACAGCAGGGAGCTGGACTGGAAGTGGAGCAGCTGGGACTCGAACCAGCGCCCATACGGGATGCCGGCACTGCAGGTGGCAGCTTTACCTGCCGTGCCATAGCGCTGGCCCCTCACCATGTTTTACGTGTGTCAGCGCAGAGCGCCAGTAGGCACCTCCTAAGGCTGCTGTGAGGATGAAGTTTGGTTATGCCATTCACCAACCCTGACAGGTGTGTGCTGTCATCATCTGCACTTGACAGTGGAGGGGACTGAAGCACAAAGAAGTAGGTGGCTTTGCCCAAGGACGCAGGGGCTCTTCTGCATCTCGGCTCTGAACCACTCATGGGCAGTCGTCGTCACAGCAAGGCTGGTGGCTCCTGAAACTCACAGTGACAGTAACAAGTAGCAAACGCTTGCGGGAGCAAGCCACACCCCCAAGCCCTGGCGTCATTGAGTGGGTGCTTGGAGCAGGCGTGTGTCCCCTGCTGAGATGTGTGCTGGTGTGGAGGTCTTCTCCCCGACTCCACATGCAGGCCGAACATTAGGGTCCCAGAATGTCTCGTATTCTCACGCCTCTAACTTTGCAAAGGTGGACCGTCTGAAGGAGTGAGTCAGGGCTTGCTTTTTAGTGGCACTGAATCAGAAAACATCCGAGAGGGTACCAGCAACCCAGCTGGCTAAGCCAACGCAGGGGCAGCAAGGAAATCAAGGAAGGACGTAGTCACCTTGGTAGGGGCGGGCGGCGGCATGGTCATTTCAGAGGGGACTGGAGGATCCACGGCAGGGCTTGCTTGCAGAGGAATCGACGGAGGATCTGGAATGTAGATTTGCAGGCTGGTTAAGGGCTGGCCACAAGGCAGGAGCAGGTTCCAGAGGGTTTCCAGCTGCCTCCTATTAACGTTTGTCCCTCATTTGCCAGCAAACAAGGAAATCGGACTCGCTACGTGGGTCTCCTAAATCAACTCAAACTCATCAGCCCTGGCACAGAAACAGGGTGACGCAAAGTGGGTCAGGGTTTGGGGGAGCAGAAAGTTCAGTGCCACAGCTCACAAGATTTTCTCTCCTCTTGGGACCAACACTATGCAGCATTTCTTAGGTGCCTGACCCTCGTCAGTATAATGAGGGGAAGCAGCCTGGTCCCCAAAACCTCTCCTGGGATCCTCTCTCCCCTCCCTCCTTGCCTGCCTGCCTGCTAGACGATACCAGGTGGCCTCACATTAAAGATGGAGGTGAACTGGGGCCCTGAACAACCAGGTGGGCAGGGCCCCTTGTCACCCTGCATCAGATGGGGACAAGAGCAAGAAAATAGCTTTTGTTGGGTTGGCCAGAGAGATTTAAAAAAAAAAAAAAACAAAAACAAAACAAGATTTATTTGAGAGGCAGAGTTACAGAGAGGAGAACAGAAAGAGAGAGAGGGGGAGAGAGGGGGGAGAGGGGAGAGAGGGGAGAGAGAAGGGGGGGAGAGGGGGGAGAGAGAGGGGAGAGAGAGGGGAGAGGGGGGGAGAGAAGGGGAGAGAGAGTCTTCCATCTGCTGTTTCACTCCCAAAATGGCCACCATGGCCAGAGCTGGGCCGATCCGAAGCCAGGGAGCCTCTTCCGGGTCTCCCACACGGGTGCAGGGGCCAAAGGACTTGGGCCATCCTCTACTGCTTTCCCAGAACAAAACCAACCAAACAAGAAATGCAGAAAAAAATGTACTTACCCACAGTAACTTGCCCTGGTGAAAACAGTGCTTGGAGCGAGCACACTGCTGCAAATGTGGTACTGACATAAAGACCACGGCTGGTGCTCCGTGATTGCTCAGCCGGTCGGCGTGAGAGTTACCTTCACGGGTGGCCCCAGCCGCAGAAGCTGGGCGGAGCTTGTTAAGAGCGTGATTGCTCCCACTAACCGCCCTGGCAGAGCCGAACGCGCCATCAGGCTGGTTCTGTCTCCATGCCTGCTGGAACCTGCTGACCAACCTGTGCTCTCACCCCAGCTGTCAGATGGGCCAGGACTCCTCAAAGACGCGCGTGGAGAGGTCTGGGTAACTGACCTGGGTTAAGCAGCTGAGTCCCTTAACAACCGGGCTAAATCTGTGCCCATCTTTCTTATTCGAAGATTCGAAAGTTAAATATCTGGCATGTGATACTTGACCAGTCAAGGTTAGCTTAATAGTATTTGTCATTGTTGAGTTTTTATTTGAAAGGCAGAGAGAGAGAGAGAGGGAGGGAGGGAGAGAGAGAGAGAGAGAGAGAGAGATGGATGGAGATTTCAGCCCCTGCAATAGCCAAAACCGAACCAAGCCAAAGCCAGGAGCCCAGAACTCAGTTTGGGTCTCCTACAAGACTGGCAGGGACCCGAGCTCTTGAGCCATCACCTAGTACCTCCCAGGCTGCACATTAGCAGGACGTTGGGCTGAGAGCGGAGACAGACCTTGACCACAGGCGCTCTGGTGCGATGTGCATGTCCCAACAGGTGTCTGAGCCACTGTACCAAACGCCACCCCCACCTTTGCCTTTTTTCATGTTTGAGTCATTCTCCTCTGTTGCCTGGATTCCACATTCATAAATCTGATCTCCTTTCTAGTGGTTCTCTCTCCTTCTCCTGGAGGGATACAGAGGCCATCAGTCATCAGACATCAAAGCCCATGTTGTTGTTGTTTTTGCAATCTTCTATTGTGCGTTTCTATGCTCTGAGATCTCAGTCGGAGAGTCTTAGGTGATGCTGGCATCCCATAGAAGAGCGCTGCTTCCTGTCCTGGCTGCTCCCTTTCTGATCCAGCTCCCTGCTAACGGGCCTGGGAAAGCAGCTGCAGCCATTTAGGGGAGTGAATCAGCTAATGGAAGATTCTCTGTATAGATCTCTCTCTGTCACTTTGTCTTTCAAATAATAATAATAGAATCTTATTTTGTTTTTTTCAAGATTTTTATTTATTTATTTATTTGAGAGGTAGAGTTACAGACAGTGAGAGGGAGAGACAGACGGAAAGGTCTTCCCTTCATTGATTCACTCCCCAGATGACCGCAACAGCTGGAATTGCACCAATCTGAAGCCAGGAGCCAGGTGCTCCTTCCTGGTCTCCCATGTGGGTGCAGGGGCCCAAGGACTCGGGTCATCTTCCACTGCTTTCCCAGGCCATAGAAGAGAGCTGGATTGGAAGAGGAGCAACCGGGACTAGAACCGGCGCCCATATGGGATGCCGGCGCTGCAGGTGGAGGATAAACCTACTGTGTCATGGCACTGGACCCTTGGTTCTATTTTTAGACTTACACAGAAAGAAAATGTCCAACTTCTAATTGGCCCAAGATATCGTCAGGGCAGCAGTGACCCGACAGTGAGGTCTGGGTCCCGGGGCCATCCTCTCCTGCTTTGTCTGGGTTCTGTCCCTCGTCTGAGCGAAGCCAGTCTTTGCTATGTCTAGAAGCATAGCTGTGTTGCACGGGAAGTCAAAGCCAGATTTCCTAGCATGGTTGCAGGGCGTAGGGACCTCCATTGTGAACCAAGATTTTAGATGAGGGGAGGAATTTAGAATGAATTTGTAGACAGACATTCTTAGCATGTGTTTGCATGTGTGTGTGTTGTAAACCACCTGGCAACAGAACTGATTGGTGCTGAGAAGGACATGTTTGCCCTTTGTCTCGCTAGGATGCCTCATCACGGCGGCAGCCAGAGCCCCCTGTAAGGGGAAGAGTGTATTATTGACCAGAGCTCACTCGCACCCTAGCTCTCCATTTCAGAAGCCACTGACCTGTCCCTAAGTCCCTGGGGCGGAGCCAGGACAGCGCCTGACGGTAACAGGGCAACATGGAGACAGAGCGCATCAGCATCGGAGCGGTGGTGGCACCTGTGACCGCCCACGCCTCTGTGTGTCGTCTTCACTGCCCAGGGAAGAAGGGAGAGATGCCTTCACCTCTTTATTTATTTTATTTTATTTTATTTTAATTTTTTTGACAGGCAGAGTGGACAGTGAGAGAGAGAGACAGAGAGAAAGGTCTTCCTTTGCCGTTGGTTCACCCTCCAATGGCCACTGTGGCCGGCGCACCGCGCTGATCCGAAGCCAGGAGCCAGGTGCTTCTCCTGGTCTCCCATGGGGTGCAGGGCCCAAGCACTTGGGCCATCCTCCACTGCACTCCCTGGCCACAGCAGAGTGCTGGCCTGGAAAAGGGGCAACCGGGACAGAATCCGGCACTCCAACTGGGACTAGAACCCCATGTGCCGGCGCCACAAGGCGGAGGATTAGCCTATTGAGCCGCAGCACCGGCCCTTCACCTCTTTATTTTTTAAAAATATTTCAAATAATACAGAAAAGTATAAAGAAGAGTTACAGGAGCACACATAGATTTCACAATTCTTAACATTTGGCCATGTCCACTTCATATGTGAATACTATTTATATGTATATATATACACATATGTACCATTTTTCATAAGTGCACACGTGGATATATTAAATCATATAATGTAGGCCGGCACCACGGCTCACTAGGCTAATCCTCCGCCTGTGGCACCAGTACCCCGGGTTCTAGTCCCGGTTGGGGCACCAGATTCTGTCCCGGTTGCTCCTCTTCCAGTCCAGCTCTCTGCTGTGGCCCGGGAGTGCAGTGGAGGATGGCCCAAGTGCTTGGGCCCTGCACCCCATGGGAGACCAGGAGGAAGCACCTGGCTCCTGGCTTCGGATCAGCGCAGCACACCGGCCATAGCGGCCATTTGGGGGTGAACCAGCGGAAGGAAGACCTTTCTCTCTGTTTCTCTCTCTCACTGTCTAACTCTGCCTGTCAAAAAAAAATCATATAATGTAGGACTCATGACAAAGATTATAAAATATGTCAGGGGTATAATTCACTGAAGACTATATTTCTAAATTTCTGTGTTCTGAATAATATGGCATCCATACAGTTTTATGTTACATATGCAAAATAAATGGTGCATAATTATATATTAACTTCCACATGAGGGAAACATGTAGTACTTGTCTTTCTGTGTCTGGCTTCTTTCACTTAATGACCTTCAGCGCCGTCCATTTTGTTGCGAATGTCAGGATTTCATTGTGAATGCAGGCCACGTTTCCTTTCTCCACTCGGCCTCTGATGGATATCTAGGTTGACTCCATATCTTTGCTGTTGGGAATAGGGCTGCAATAAACAGGTGTCTTTTTCCTATGTTGTTCTCATTTCTTTCAGGCAGATGGCCAGCCATGGGGTAACTGGTAGACCTCCCACCAGTCGGGTATGAGCGTCCCCTCTGTCCACATCTTTGTCAGCATCTGTTACTTTTTCAACTTTTTGATGACGGTCACTCTAATTAGACCAAGGTGATATCTCACTGTGGTTTTTATTTGCAATCCCCTGATATCTGATTTTCAAGGCTTGAATACAAATGAATATGTATTTGGTTCTTTCTTAGAAAAAAACCATTAATGCATTTTTATCAGCAATTAGTAAGCAACGTGTATTTTTTTATTTCTTGACAGGCAGAGTGGACAGTGAGAGAGAGAGACAGAGAGAAAGTTCTTCCTTCCGTTGGTTCACCCTCCAATGGCCGGCGCACTGTGGCTGGCGCACCGTGCTGATCCGATGGCAGGAGCCAGGTACTTATCCTGGTCTCTCATGGGGTGCAGGGCCCAAGCACTTGGGCCATCCTCCACTGCACTCCCTGGCCACAGCAGAGAGCTGGCCTGGAAGAGGGGCAACCGGGACAGAATCCGGCGCCCCAACGGGGACTAGAACCCGGTGTGCCGGCGCTGCAGGTGGAGGATTAGCCTAGTGAGTCGCCGCACCGGCCAGCAATGTGTATTTTTAAATAGATGACTTCCTCCCTTTTTCTTTCTAAGAAAGTTTATTTGTGTTTATTTGAACAGCAGAGAGGGGGGGGGGAGAGAATCTTCCATCTGCTAGTTCACTTCCCAAATGGCCACAAGAGCCAAGTCTGGGCCAGGCCAAGCCAGGAGCCAGGCGCTCCATCCAGATCCCCACATGGGCGGCAGTGACCTGAGTGCCTGAGCTACCACCTGCTGCAGCAGAGACCACCACCCCAGTGGACGAATCTCATGTCCAGTGCCAGAGGCGCTGGTGGTCAAGCAGCTGTGGGCTGATACCCAGTGCTGGGCAGGTCAGCATCAATGCATCACCTGAGTGACTGCGTTCCGCTGTGAGCACTGAGTCAGCTCCCCTGTGATGTCAGCAATCCAGGGACTCCCCCGTATCTCTTCTTTCTCTTATTCACTTTTTCCTTTCAGTAACTGTAGACTTATAGAAAAGTCGCAAGAAAAGTACAGAGAGAGCCTATGCACCCTTCATGCCTGGGACCATGCCACCACCTCTAGTGCTGACATCTTGCATAACTGTGGTCAATTTACCCAAGCTCAGACATTAGCTCCTGCACTAAACGCTACTGGGGTTTCTTGAGTTGTCCATGAGTGGCCTCTCTTGTTCCAGGATGCAGTCCACAGAGCCCCAGGATGTGTCCTCCCTGTCTCCCCAGTCCTCTCCAGCCTGTGACATTGTTCCTGGTCTTTCCCAGCTGCAACGTTGTCGTGGCCAGTACTGTGTACAATGTCCTGCAGTCTGGTTTGTCTGGTTCTTTCTCACGATTGTCCTTAGGGATTTGGAGGTGTGGCGGTGTGCCCTTCTCAGCATGTCATCTCACGTGGTACAGTTTTGCTGCCTCTTCTTACTGGTGAGGTTAACCAAGACCAGTTAGTTACTTACCCTGATGTCCACCAGGCCCCTTGAATGTAAAGTTACAGTTTCCCCTTTTCATATTCCTTTTTTAAAAAAAGATTTATTCATTATTTGGAAGTCAGAGTTACACAGGGAGGGAATAAGAGAGAGAGAGAGAGAGAGAGAGAGAGAGAGAGAGAGAGAGATCTTTCAGCTGCTGGTTCACTCTCCAAATGGCCACAGTGGCCAGGGCTAGGCCAAGCTGAAGCCAGGAGCTTCTTCCAGATCTCCCACGTGGGTCCAAGGGCCCAAGAACTTGGGCCATCTTCTGCTTCTTTCCCAGGCACGTTAGCAGGTGGCTGGATTGGAAGTGGAACAGCTGGGACTCTAACCGGTGCCCAGATGGGATGCTGGCGTTGCAGAGGCATCGTCACCCACTAGGCCCCTCTCCTGTTCACATTCTGCTCACTGAAGCAAGTCACTAAGCCTGGCGTATAACCAGACGAGGGGAATTAACTCCACTCCTTGAATTGGTGGGCAAATGTCAAAACCACCATGGCAAGTAATAACTATTTTGAGGGAGTTACTTTGAAGCTGTGCAAGTATTGTGTTCCCTGTTAAAGTTCCTTCCACTGCTTTTACCATTTGTTAATGGATCATGCCTATAGCTACTACTGCTGGTGTTTTTCCAACTCCAGTGGTGTTTTTCCACTTCCTAGATTTCTTCTACATTCATCACTTGGCATTCTTCCAAAATGAGTATCTGTCCTCTCCTCTCCTGTGTATATTTTATTGCACATTTACTCTTGTATTTCTACCTGTTTGACTCATGGACATCTATTTTATTCTGTTTTGTTCATTTTGTTTTGCTCAAATTCTTACAGCTTTAGCTGTTAGAACTTCTCAGGTTGCCTCATGTCCTTCTTCTAAAAAAAAATTATTCACTTGTTTTTATTTACTTGAAGGAGGAGCAGAGAAAGAGATATTTCTCATCCTCTGGTGCACTCCCCAAGTGTCCTCAACAACCAGGGCTGGACCAGGCCCAGGCCAGGGACCAGGAGCTTCTTTTGGGCCTCCATCGTGGATGACAAGGCCCATGTGTTTGGGCAACCATCGCTGCATCCAGGGGGAGCATCAGCATGGAGCTGGATGGGAAGCAGAGGAGGGCATCTCAGACACGCAGACACGGGGTACAGACATCCAAGAGAGGAGGGGCCTCCCAGACATGCAGACATGGATACAGACATCCAAGAGAGGAGGGGCCTCTCAGACATGCAGACATGGATACAGACATCCAAGAGAGGAGGGCCTCTCAGACACGCAGACACGGGGTACAGACATCCAAGAGAGGAGGGCCTCCCAGACATGCAGACACGGGGTACAGACATCCAAGAGAGGAGGGACATCTCAGACATGCAGACACGGGGTACAGACATCCAAGAGAGGAGGGCCTCTCAGACATGCGGACACGGGGTACAGACATCCAAGAGAGGAGGGCCTCTCAGACATGCAGACACGGGTACAGACATCCAAGAGAGGAGGGCCTCTCAGACATGCAGACACGGGGTACAGACATCCAAGAGAGGAGGGCATCTCAGACATGCAGACACGGGGTACGGACATCCAAGAGAGGAGGACCTCTCAGACATGCAGACACGGGGTACAGACATCCAAGAGAGGAGGGCCTCTCAGACATGCAGACACGGGGTACAGACATCCAAGAGAGGAGGGTATCTCAGACATGCAGACATGGCTACAGACATCCAAGAGAGGAGGGACATCTCAGACATGCAGACACGGGTACAGACATCCGAGAGAGGAGGGCTCTCAGACATGCAGACATGGCTACAGACATCCAAGAGAGGAGGGCATCTCAGACATGCAGACACGGGTACAGACATCCAAGAGAGGAGGGCCTCTCAGACATGCAGACACGGGGTACGGACATGCCAAGAGAGGAGGGCCTCTCAGACATGCAGACACGGGTACGGACATCCAAGAGAGGAGGGCATCTCAGACATGCAGACACGGAGTACAGACATCCAAGAGAGGAGGGCATCTCAGACATGCAGACACGGGGTACAGACATCCAAGAGAGGAGGGCCTCTCAGACATGCAGACACGGGGTACAGACATCCAAGAGAGGAGGGGCCTCTCAGACATGCAGACACGGGTACAGACATCCAAGAGAGGAGGGACATCTCAGACATGCAGACACGGGGTACAGACATCCAAGAGAGGAGGGTATCTCAGACATGCAGACACGGGTACAGACATCCAAGAGAGGAGGGCCTCTCAGATATGCAGACACGGGGTACAGACATCCAAGAGAGGAGGGCCTCTCAGACATGCAGACACGGGTACAGACATCCAAGAGAGGAGGGCCTCTCAGACATGCAGACACGGGGTACAGACATCCAAGAGAGGAGGGCCTCTCAGACATGCAGACACGGGGTACAGACATGTCAAGCACTGCCTTGATATGACGTACCACGGTGCCTGCCCCTCTTGGGTCCCTTTGACCTGCCTGCAGCAGGGTTTAAAAATATGTATTGTATTACTACTTCCTTACCTTCAGACACCACACATGCCCCAGGCCCTGTTGTATTTTCCCCCACCGCAGTCTTAGAGTCAGCAATGTCTCCAATAAACCCGCGTTCCTCTTATTGGAAAGGGCATTTAGGAATCAAAGGGACTTAGTGTATTGATTCTGTTGGGTGACACTGTTTTTAGGCGCTCTCCGTAGAAATAGTTAGGAAATATATACGTAACATAAATAAATAAATGTAATTTTAAAAAAAGATTTATTTATTTATTTCAAAGAAAGAGCTACACACACACTCACACACTGAGAGAGGGATAGAGAGATCTTCCACCCATGGTTCACTCCCCTAAATGGGCACCAACAGCCAGGGTTGGCCCAGGCCGAAACCTGAAGCCTGAAACTCCATCCAGGTCTCCACCATGGGTGGCGGGGGCCCATGTACGTGGGCCATCTTTTGCTGCTTTCTCAGGTGCATTAGCAGGGAGCTGGATCGGAAGTGGAGCAGCCAGGAATTGAACCGGCGCCCATACAGGATGCTAGCATTGCAGGTGGCAGCTTAACCTGATGCACCACAATGCCAGCCCCAGTAAATTTAATTTCTGAACCATGAGTATCTGTGTCTATATATACACGTATAGAAAATATGTAAATACGCATTTCTATATTTCCTTATCTGTGTATATGCCAACATATTTAAATATATATGCTTTATGCCTATCTGATAGCTATCTATCTAAATAAGCATGAATTCATTCTGGGATCTCCAACCCCAGTCCAGCATAACAAATGTGATTCCATGCTTTGCTCCTTTATTTGTGTTTTCTGTCTGACGGTGAGGAACCTGGCTCCTAATTTCCCAATGCGTGCACTTAGTTCCTCAAATAACATGCATGTGCTAAGAATGGCTACACTGTACGCCGTGGGGAACACTTTTACCAATGAGAGCACCGATTCGGTGTACAGCTCCCTTGGTCCAGCACCTTACAGCGTCAGCCCACACGTCCCTGCAGGGAGGCTATGTTGCACATCTGTGGTGTGTTTGACTCAATTTTCATGTTGTGCCTTCCATCCTGCTGTTCTCTCCACACACAGGCTGGCCCGTCTCACACCCGCAGCACAGCTTGTCCGGGCTAGCGCTGACTTTCATGGGTGCACGGAGCCCTGCAGGCAACAGCACAGAACCTTCCAGAACAATGCCATCTCCCTGAGCTGCTGCAGGGCTGCCACTCTGCAGGCAGTGTCCCTGCCCCCTCCTCTCAGAGCCCCTGCGGTCCACTGACCTATTTTGTTCTTAGAGCTTTACAACTTCCAGAATGACATATATACAGGCAATCACGCTCTGTGCAGTGCTTTGTGTCTGGCTTCTCTCATTAACAAAATGCAATTAGATTCATACACGCTGTGATGTGAATCAGTAGTTCACCTAAGAGTGTCACTTCTCAGTGTCAACGGACAGTGTCTCCTTCTGAAGGAAGGGAAGACAGCATCCATTCCTTTGTGCCCTCAGTCTTCCTTGGTGCCAGGCAGGGTGCAGGCTGTGGGGAGCAACTGGGAGCAACTCGGACTAGACCAAGTTACTGGAATTAAGACTTATTCTATGCATCTGCTCTCCCACAATATGGCGCTGGGAGAGGAGGAAACAGCTTCTACACAGCTGCCTCCAGTTCAACCAATAAACTGTAGGACCTGCTCCTGATTGGAGGAGAGCAGCGTACTCGGCGTGTGGGTAGCAGAGTTGGGATTGGTGGAAGAGGACTATAAAGGAGGAGAGAGACAACATGCACCAGGAACATCTATCTGAAGGAACACCTGAGCAGCCCCCGAGAGAGCCGGCCGGCGGTGTGCCGCTCCCCCGCGGAAGTGGGGAAGGTGGCAGGGGGAACCGCCCTTCCACGGAGGTGGAAGGGTCGGTAGCCAACCCGGGAAGAACCAGCAGCAAACCCGGGGAGGGCCGAGCAGACAAAAGAACAACGCAGGGTCCTGTGTCGTTCCTCCACGAAGAGGGGGAGCGACAGCAGGCGCTTGGAATTCCTCAGCGAACAAGAACAAGGCCTCCTCCTTCACTGACCTTCGAAGGGGTCATGACAACGGCACAGACAGACCAACGTGGATGTGGACTGGCCTGCTGTCTGTGTCAATGCCGTTGGCCGCAGGAGCCCAGATTAAACCTTATTTCTGAGCTGGTCTGTGCAGGTGTTCCCGGATGGGGTTACCATTTGAATTGGCGAACTCAGTAGAGTGCCCTGGCCCGAAGAGGATGGGCGATGTGCAACCCTTGAGGGCCTGCACAGGAGTAAAGAGGGAGGCAGGAGGAACCCGGCCTGCCTCGCTGCCACATCTCCTTTCCTCTGCTCCTGCCCTCCATGGGCGCTGCTTCCCTGGTTCTTAGGCCTTCAGGCTCGGGCTCACCAGGCTGCTGGCTGTCCCTGGTCTTAGGCTTGTCGACAGCAGCCAGTGCGACTGTCAGCCTCCCGAACCTTGTGGCCAATGCATCATCTTTTGTTTTTAATTTTTTTTAATTTTTATTTTTTTGACAGGCAGAGTGGACAGTGAGACAGAGAGACAGAGAGAAAGGTCTTCCTTTGCCGTTGGGTCACCCTCCAATGGCCGTTGCGGCTGGCGCGCTGTGGCCTGGCGCACCGCGTTGATCTGAAGGCAGGAGCCAGGTACTTCTCCTGGTCTCCCATGGGGTGCAGGGCCCAAGCACTTGGGCCATCCTCCACTGCACTCCCGGGCCACAGCAGAGAGCTGGCCTGGGAGAGGGGCAACCGGAACAGAATCCGGCACCCCGACTGGGACTAGAACCTGGTGTGCCGGCGCCGCAAGGCGGAGGATTAGCCTAGTGAGCCGCGGCGCCGGCCCAATGCATCATCTTCAACTGTCTTTGGGGTCTGTCTCTCCCTAAAAGCCTGATCCGCCAGACAGAATACCTAACAGCTACTCCAGGCGCTGGGCCCCAGGCAGGCTCCCCACCGGGAGTGACATCATGGCTGAAGGATGGAGAAAGAACAAGATGCAGGCGTGAGAGGGGAGAGCGTGCAGAAGCCACAGGGATGGAAACGGCCCCGGTCACAGGAGCTGCACCTTGACAGCCTGCTAGCCCGCGAGGAAATACGTGTGTTCAGGAAGCTGAACCAGGAAATGAGAAGAGGGGATGACGTGGAGACCGTGGCGGGCACAGCGCGCAAGCAGTGTGACAAGTGGCGAGGTCTGTGGACGTTCAGAAGACGCCCCGCGTCCCAGCAGCCAGCGCCTCTCGCGTTGAGATGGGACTCCCCCCTCCTGTCCCCCGGAGTCTCAGTGTGGATCGAGTGCATGTAAAAGAGCAGACTTCGCAGACCTTCTTTTCGGGAGTTGAAGTGAGTGCAGGAACCGACACTGGAGTCTGGCTTTCCTTACATCGACCCAGGACGGGCTCACCCCGAGGAAGCAGAGAACCAAGCGTTTTGACTCAAAATTGAAAATATGGCTTTCTTTATGAAGGAAAATAAATACAAAGTATGGTGACAAAAGGTAAAACTCTGAGGTCGCCGACTTGACCGATTTGTTTTCTGAAGTCAGGGGACAACTTACAGCCCAACCATGAATGCATCGCTGGGGGCCTGGGTGTTGGGGGCAGGGGGCTGCCCTTGTTGTCCCTGAAATGTTGGCTCCCTTCCTTTAATTACTGGACAGTAACTCAAAGCACTGATGACTTCAAATTCAAGGCAGCCCGTCACCTCTTTTCTTCCCTGAGAATGTTATGTGTTGAACAGTTCTCTCCTCCCACAAAGCAGTCTGGCGGGTGAGCCACTGGCTAAGTCTCGCCCGACAGTAACTGGGCTGGGAAACAGAGAGATATGAGATTGCCACCCTCTTTTTAAAATGTTTCAAGTGTGGAAATGTTATACCTGTTGCAGAAATTTGGCCATCTTGCCTTGCTACTGGCAATTGTTTTTTTTTTTTTTTTTTTTTTTTTTTTTTTTTTTTTTAAGATTTAATTTGAAAGTCAGAGTTATACACAGAGAGGAGAGGCAGAGAGAGAGAGAAAGGTCTTCCATCTGCTGGTTCACTCCCAAATTGGCTGCAACAGCCGGAGCTGCACCGATCTGAAGCCAGGAGCTTCTTCTGGGTCTCCCACACAGGTGCAGGGGCCCAAGGATTTAGGCCATCTTCCACTGCTTTCCCAGGCCATAGCAGAGAGCTGGATCGGAAGTGGAGCAGCCGGGACTTGAACCAACACCCATATGGGATGCTGGCACTGCTATGCCACAGCACCGGCGCCTGCTTATTTTCTTTTAAAACTTTGTTGTTTGACATCCTGTGGGGAGCAATCCGGACTAGACTAAGTTGCTCGAATTAGGACTTATTCTATGCATCTGCTCTCCCACAATATGGCGCTGGGAGAGAAGTAAACAGCTTCCGCACAGCTGCCTCCAGTTCAACCAATTAACTGTAGGACTTGCTCCTGATTGGAGAGCAGCGTACTCAGCCGAGTTGGGATTGGCGGAGGAGGACTATAAAGGAGGAGAGAGACGGCATGCACCAGGAACATCTATGGGGAACATCTAAGGGAACCCGTGCAGCCCCCAGAAAGCTGGCCGGCGGTGTGCCGCTCCCCTGCGGAAGTGGGGAATGTGGCCAGGGGGAACTGCCCTTCCACGGAGGTGGAAGGGATAGCAGCCAACCCGGGAAGAACCAGCAGCAAACCCGGGGAGGGCCGAGCAGACGAAAGAACAGCGCAGGGTCCTGTGTCGTTCCTCCACGAAGAGGGGGAGCGACATAATGGTGCCGTGACTCGGATAGGAAACCTGACTCGGATAGAAAACCTAGGACGGATAGGAAACTTAGGACGGATAGGAAACCTAGGAGGGAAGAAACGGGAAGAACTGGGAAAATATCGGAGAGAGAGACTAGCAAACAGCCTAGGGAAAAGCCGGACGAAAAAGGAGCCGGAAGAAGCTATTGAAAGCCTAGGCATAGACTCGGATACGGACTACGGGGGGAAGCTGGGAGAAATCTCTAAGGTCGAAAGCGAAAGTGAAAGCTAGAACAAACAGATTCGGACGCGGACTGTGGGGAGAGGCCAGGAGAAATGAGGGAGGAGTATCGTTGGAGGAAAGCTTGGGGAAACATACCGGGTAGAGAAAACTGTTAGGGAAATTGAAGCCGCGGGGGGCAGGCCAAGGCGGAAACGAAAGCCACTTTGGGGTTCTCAAGTTAGCCCGGGAATAGGGGGCGAAAAGTTGAAACTAGAAGCTGAGACGCAAGCCAGATTGGGATCCGTCTGATTAGCCCGGGGAGCAAAGGACGGGAAGCCAAATCGTGGGGCGGAGACGTACGCTGGGTTGAATTCGCCAGGCTAGCCCGGGGAACTTAGATTGAATCCTAGTGGCGGAGACGCAAGCTACGCTGTGTTACTCGCGGAAGCCGCCGCGTGCAGAGAGAGCACGGGGCGTGAATAGATAGGGAACGCTGGCGTAGGCCGTGGTTCAGACGCGAAAGGGTTAAGCGTGGAGACCGCGGAGCGCGCAAAGCCGAGCCGCGCAAAGCCGGGAAGCTGCGCAGATGAGAGAGGCGCGCGGGCTGAAGCGGCGCAGAGCCGGGAACCCGCCGGCGGGGCGAGGTGCCGGAAAGCTGCGGGGATAAGAGAAACAGAAGTTTAGAAGTAAAAGAGAAATAGGAATGTTGGCAGACAGAAGTAAAATGGGAGAAATAGAAATGCCCGGAGATAGAGAAATAGAGAAAAATAAGGCCTCCCCTCAACATGCCAATTAGAAGGCTTGGATTCGGTCTGCCCGATTAGTGAGGCGATGAGCACCTGGGCGGCTAGCCGCAGGTCACCGAAGACAGGCACGAATTAACATCAGTAAAGCTTCCCCACAATGCAACAATTAGGAGGCTTGGATTCGGTCTGCCTGATTTAAGGCGGTAAGCGCCAGCAAAGCTCGACCAGAGTATGAGCTGCAGGTCACCGAAGATAGGCACAAACCAACACTAATAAGTCTCCCCCACAATACGGCAATGAGAAGGCTTGGATTCGGTTTGCCTGATAGGTTTTGTAAACACCTGCAGGCAGTTCTAGCAGAGCAGAGCATGCGCTGCAGGGCACCGAACACAGGCACGCATCAGCGCCTAAAAACCTCCTCACAATGGCGAAGAGAGGACCCGGATTCGGTTTTCCTGATTGATAGGACTTGTAAGAGCCTGTGGCAACTCTAGCAAGTACAGCAGAGTGTGTGCTGCGGGACACCGAAGACAGGCGCGTATCAACGCCAAAAAATAAAAAGAAAGGGGGATCTGTGGGGAGCAATCCGGACTAGACTAAGTTGCTCGAATTAGGACTTATTCTATGCATCTGCTCTCCCACAATATGGCGCTGGGAGAGAAGTAAACAGCTTCCGCACAGCTGCCTCCAGTTCAACCAATTAACTGTAGGACTTGCTCCTGATTGGAGAGCAGCGTACTCAGCCGAGTTGGGATTGGCGGAGGAGGACTATAAAGGAGGAGAGAGACGGCATGCACCAGGAACATCTATGGGGAACATCTAAGGGAACCCGTGCAGCCCCCAGAAAGCCGGCCGGCGGTGTGCCGCTCCCCTGCGGAAGTGGGGAATGTGGCCAGGGGGAACTGCCCTTCCACGGAGGTGGAAGGGATAGCAGCCAACCCGGGAAGAACCAGCAGCAAACCCGGGGAGGGCCGAGCAGACGAAAGAACAGCGCAGGGTCCTGTGTCGTTCCTCCACGAAGAGGGGGAGCGACAACATCCTTGTGTTTTCTCAGGCAGGCACTTTATATTTTTATTTATTATTTATGTATTTGAAAGGTGGAGAGAGAAAGAGAGAGAGAGAGATTTAGAGCAAGAGATCTTCCATCTGTGGATTCACTCCCCAAACAGCTTTGACTGGGCCGTGCTGAAACCAGGAGCCAGGAACCCCATCTGGGTCTCCCACGTGAGTGGCTAGGACCCAAGTACTTGAGCCATCACCTGCCTCCCTGGAAACTGGAATCAGAAGTGGCACTGGCCCTTGAGCCCAGGCACTCAGATATGAGATGCAGGAGCCCCCCAACCTGCCCTGGTCATTGCTGACTGCTCTGAAGCCAGATACTGAGGCAAGGAAAGACATGGCTGCTCCGGGCATGTGAGCGTCTCCATGCTGACATCAGCTTCACCAGTACAGTGCACAAGTGGCAGATACTATGGGCACCCCCTTTTCATGAATGAGGCCCACTCAGTTAAATAATGGTCTCAGGTCACACACCTGCTAAGTGGACAAGAGCAGGGCTGAGCCGGAGAGCGCCCAGGTTATAGCAACCACCACTTCTCGTAACTTCCACCCCAGCTCCTAACACTGCCGTGCCATCCTCTCGCTTTGAGTGCTTCAGGAAATAGCCAGGCATCTTACCCGACGATAGACTGGTTAGTTAGGGGTATCTTTGTCATGGCAATTTAGAATAATACTTTTATTTTGTTGCTTATCGAATATAAACAGAGCATTACTGGTAAATGGAAAGTTCATGTCGAGTTTTGAGAGGAAAGTTGAAATCAGGGTTTCTCTGGACTTGGAAGTTTTCTCTGTCTTTAGAGAGAGCCCAGTCCTCAGGTGTGCCACATATCATAGACCTGTATGCTATTTTATTTCTGCTCATACAGAGAAAAATGCCTTTCTATGGGACCGGCGCTGTGGTACAGTAGGTTAATCCTCCGCCTGCGGCGCCAGCATCCCATATGGGCACCAGTTCTAGTCCCGGCTGCTCCACTTCTGATCCAGCTCTCTGCTATGGCCTGGGAAAGCAGCAGAAAATGGCCCAAGTCCTTGGGCCCCTGCACCTGCATGGAAGAACCAGAAGAAGCTCCTTTCTCCTGGCTTCAGAGTGGCACAGCTCCAGCCATGCGGCCATCTGGGGAGTAAAGCAACGGAAGGAAGACCTCTCTCTCTGTCTCTCCCACTCACTGTCTGTAACTCTAAAAAAAAAAAATGCTTTCTATAAACAATGTTATTTTCTCTAGAAATACATATTCTCAAAACACTCAAATAGTACAGGGGGTTGTAGAGTGAGAGAGAAGCACCTGCTTTTCCACAGGGGCACTGTCCCACGTGTGAATGGATAGCCACATCCCGTGTGCAGGCGCGGTTGTCTTTGTGATCATGAATACTGCATGGCGCCATGAAATGGCTGGGGAGTCATCCAGTCCACTCTCCTCATTTGCCTAACCCGGCCTCTCCTGAGCCGTGTTGAAACTACTTCCAGTTTTCTGCTATTATGAAATAAAACACAGCGGCAGTTAAATTCTTCTACCTGCTTCTTTCCTATTTGTACAGAGGTACTTATAGGATACATTCCTATGGACTGAGTAAAAAAAGTATGATATTACAGGCAAGTTTCTACATTTCTATACACTATAATAAGGGAATTAAACCTGTTGATGGGAAACATAATGCTTCAAAAAGCTCTGCCTTCTCAAAGTTGTAAAATGCAATTTTTCTTTCTTTGCAGCCTTAGTTTGTGATTGAACCTAGGGACCATAAAGCTTCTATGTAACCATGCTGTGTTGAAAGAGAGAGAACGGTGCATAGTAGCTAAAAAAAATACGCTATGTTCCCAGGAGGACTTGAACTTTAACTTACATGCCATCATTTATTGGTGTGTGACCTCGACACATCATGACTATTTTCTAAGCCCAACAATCTCATGCGAGATGCCCATCAACTCTGACACAGCTACATTGATTATAGGACAGAATGCATATGATAGAAAGCATAAAGCCTGGCACATTAAAAAAACAGTAAGTATTCCTTACTTTGGCGTATCCATCAGTTCTCGGTTTGTCTTTGGTGTAGGTGATTCACTATTGGCATCCAAATCACTACATGAATTAACATATTATTAGCCGGCGCCATGGCTCACTAGGCTAATTCTCTGCCTGCGGTGCCGGCACTCCTGGTTCTAGTCCTGACTGCTCCTCTTCCAGTCCAGCTCTCTGCTGTGGCCTGGGAGGGCAGTGGAGGATGGCCCAAGTGCTTGAGCTCTGCACCCGCATGGGAGGCCAGGAGGAAGCACCTGGCTCCTGGCTTCAGATCAGCGCAGCGTGCTGGCCATAGCGGCCATCTGGGGAGTGAACCAACGGAAGGAAGACCTTTCTCTCTGTCTCTCTCTCTCTCTCACTGTCTAACTCTGCCTGTCAAAAAAAAAAAAAACCATATTATTAATATTTTATTCATTCATTCAACAACATTTCCTGTACCATGCACTGTTCTCTGGGAAGACACAGTATACCTACAGAGAAGTGACCAGTGTTGAACAGTTACCAAGTTTCGTAGAAATCAGAATGTTTTAATGTATTTTAACTTAAAAACAACATTAATTAAAATAAACCCCTCAGAAGTGGAATGTAGGGCATTTCAGTATAACTCTAGAGATGTGATGTTATTTTAGGTTGAGTTTGATACCTTCCTAAAAATGAAAAATGACACCGGAGTTTGTGGGTCGATGGCCAGTGGGAACTCTTTTTACAGCTGCCTCGTGTCATTTATCTTAATCAAGTACTGAATCAGCCACTTTTTGTTTAGAAAATCACTGTGTCTTTTACACCCTGGCTCTCAGAGTGCCAAAGGATACAGCTTGACCTTTATTTTCATGTCTCCACGTGGACGCTTATTTTTATACAACAGGGTTTCTAAACTCTGCATTGTTGTTCACTGCTTTTAAATTAGCAGTTGGACAGAACTGGTAACAATCATAGAAAAAGGGAAATTAGATGAAACGTGTATTTCACTAGAAACAACACAATGCATTTTTTGAAAATTCAGTAATTTAGAGTCAGTAAATTAGTCACCCCTTTGAAGTCTACTGTTATTATGCAAATGCATATAAACAAATATTATACACACACAGGAAGCAGTGCTATTCAGTGAATAAGTAGCAATCTCTTCAGTGTTCCTCCAGCTTAGGTATATTGTTTGCAGAAGTCAGCGAGGGATCAGTCTACAGCCATACCTCCCTGAATGCACCCGATCTCATCTGCTCTCAGAAGTTAAGCAGGGTCGAGCCTGGTTCGTACTCGGATGGGAGAAGTCAGTGAGAGATCAAAGCCTGGCCAGGATGATGTCATCACAAGGTAACACGAATCTGATTATGTAAAGAGCTGAGTGTATACACAAAGGGGTCAGAAACCAGCTGGCCACATATAAACTAAAGAAAAACCAACAAACGTCCTAAGGAACTTTGTAGTCTTGGTCTGCTATGGACTTGCAAACCCAGCATAATTTTTAAGACCCAGATATTGAGAATGCTTTCTAAGTCAGCACAAATCCACTCCAAAATGTTGTGCGGCTTTCTGGCCAAGTTATGATGAAGACAATAGGAAAAATGTGTTTATTTTCCGTTTGCATGGTATTATTTAAAAAATCATAATGTTGTTTAACAAAACTGTAGAAACATTTTTACCTCTATGATTTAGGAAAATCTTCTGAGGGTACTTCAAAAAGTTTGTGGAAAATGGAATTATAAAGAAAGTTTATTGTGGTGCAAAACTTTTTTGAAATTCATGCATGATTTTTTAAAACATGCATTTTTTTTTTCATGAACTTTCTGAAAACCCCATGGTAGATCTGGATTTTAAATTTTTTTTGTACCAAAATGAATTTATCTTTTAATTCTATTTTCCACAAACTTTTTGAGGTTACTTTGTACTTGTATTGAACAAAACAACATTGGGCTATTTGTGTATGTTTTTATTCTAAAGATGTGAGTACTGTTCATGTGGGTTTGGGTAGACTGGAAGAGGCACTAGTTGGACAATCTCCAGATCTCCTCTGGGAGTCTCTGTTCCCCTCCATCCTCCACCCAGTATATGTTCGTTACATTTGCCTCAAGACCCTGTTGAATTCAGTTACTACTAAATGCTTCCTTGTCTTCCTCCCTCCTTCCCTCCTTCCTTCAGCTCTTTCTCCCTTACTGTCTCTTTTGTTCCTTTTTAAAAACCTCATTTCTCCTTTCTTCCTCATGACTCTAAAGCTAGGATCAGCAGCAAGATGGATGACGTCACTCTCTCACCTACAGCGCAAAGATCATTACTGAGTTCTTGAAGCGCTTTGATCCTCACAACGACAGTCACCGTCCATAAAAGACTGAAGCTATACTTCGAGGAAATGGGTTATGGGGAGGAAAAGAAGTACAGATGGGGTGTTTCAGGGTTATTCCTTACAACTAAGAAGGAGAAAAGATGGTGAGAACAAATGAAAGCCGTATGCCTAAGCCAATACCAAGAATAGCAACAGGCTAACTTCACAACGCTAACATTAGATTGAGAATAAGACTTATCTCATATTTTAATGGAAAAATGAAGAAACTGGAAAATTTCAAAATTGTGTATACAAGGGGTTCTCATAAAGTTTGTGGAAAATGTATATTATGAAAAAAACTATGGATGGATTTCACAATTATTTTGCACTAAAGCAAACTTACTTTTTAAATCCCACCTTCCATGAACTTTCTGAAGTATTAACTTATTTTCATTTCATGATGACACTGCTAACTTGTTTGGGTTGTTTTTTGGGGACTTTGGATTGCCAAGATTCTTGCAATATTATTTAATTTTCTGGGGGGAATAAGCACCCGCTGTGGGCTTACAGGACTTAGCTTATTGGGATGGTCAATGTGACAACAAAACCAGAAGTCCCACCAAATACGTTCTGCAGACTCGCTGAGAGCTGTGGTGACTTTAGTGTCTGGTACAGTCTAAGGCACTACACAGTCATAGAGGGGGTTTTGATATTTACAGTGGAAGTCCTATTCTGGACGTTGGTTTAAGATTCTGAAAGATCTTCTAGTTTAACTCTTGCTTGCTGCCTTTATGGACACTGCATCAGCCAGACATTTAAAATGGGATAGAAATACTTACCGATCCCCTCTTGGCACGATATAAGCATTGCAATGAATCACAGCTTCAAGAGGCAAAGGACATGCACAATAATCATAAAACAGTGCTGACAGAATGGCCCTCTTAGGGGCCGGTGCTGTGGCGTAGCGGGTAAGGCCGCCACCTGCAGTGCCAGCATCCCATATGGGCGCCAGTTCTAGTCCCAGCTGCTCCACTTCTGATCCAGCTCTCTGCTGTGGCCTGGGAAAGCAGTAGAAGATGGCCCGAGTCCTTAGGCCCTTACACCCGTGTGGGAGACCTGCAGGAAGCTCCTGGCTCCTGGCTTTGCATCGGCGCCGCTCTGGCCGTTGTGGCCATCTAGGGAATGAACCAGCGGATGGAAGACCTCTCTCTCTCTCTCTCTCTCTCTCTCTGCCTCTCCTTCTCTCTCTGTGTAACTGTGACTTTCAAGTAAAAATAAATAAGTTTTTTTTAACAGAAAAAATGGCCCACTTATTTGTCATTATGACTCAGGGTACCCTGGCGAGGTCAACATAAAAGAGTTGGAACATAAAGCCAAAATGCCAACACCCTCGTAGGCAATGTTGCCCAAGGCAATATACAGCCCCCAACCCTTTCCCTCCCCAGTTGTCCATCTCTTTGCAGTTCCTTGAAGTTAAAGAAATTCATGAAACAGAACTCATTCTTTGATGACAGCTACTTTTCCACCTTGCACACTAGAGGGCTACTTGCTTTTGCTTCTTCTTCCCAAGATCCAACAGAAGTCCCGGGAGATCTAAACCCTCCCTGGAATCAGCGACAGGGTGGTGAAGCCTTGAAATGATCAGGAGCATGTAAGTGCTTAATGACACACGCACATTTCCAGTATTTGAGTCATTCCTTCACAGCATGCCCCCATGGGATGGGGAGATCTGCAAGTTTTGTTTTAGGTGTTTCACAATTACAAAAATACTTTATGCTCCCTCTACAAATGTCAGGGAATCTCGAGGTTTCAGTTGCAGTGTTGGTATCCATTCAAAGCATTTGGTTGTATCCACCTCTGCAATGTTCAGGGTGCTTTCCACATGCAGGGTTCTTGACCAAATCACATATTCCTTTTCACTGGGGTAAAAAGCACCTAATATACAATTTACCATCTTAATTTTAGGCATGCAGTTTAGCAGTGTTAAGTTTACTCATGTTGCCTTGAAACAACTCTTGCAAATTGTTCCACCTTGCAGAGATGAAACTCTGTACTCATTCCCTCCCACCGTCCTATACTTGTTTCTACCAGTTTGGCTACTCTGAACACCTCATGTAAGTGGAATTGTACAGGGTTTGTCTTTTTGTGATTATCTTACTTCTCTTACTTGTTGAAGACTGCATAACACTCCATTCTGTGGATATACCACATTCTGTTGATCCGTTCTTCTGTTGATAGACATTTGGGCTGCTTCCACCTCTTGGCTATTGTGAGTATTACTTTTGTGATCACGGATGTGCAATTATCTCTTTGGGACTCTGCTTCAAATTCCTTTGGATACATATCCATATATGAAATTCCTAGATCATATGGTAACTCTACTTTTAATTTTTTGAGGAACTCACACACTGTTTTCCATAGAGATAACACCATTTTACATTACCACTAATAGTGCACAAATATTCCATATCCTTTGTTTTTCAGCAACACTTTGCATTTTCTGCTTTTTTTTTTAAAGACTTTTTATTTATTTGAAAGGCAGAGTTACAGAGAGAGGGAGAGACAGAGAGAGACACACACAGAAAGAGAAAGAAAGAGAGTCTTCTATCCACTGGTTCGCTTCCCAGATGGCCACAATGGCGAAGCTACGCCTATTCAAAGCCAGGAGCCAGGAGCTTCTTCCAGATCTCCCACCAAGTTGCAGGAGCCCAACAAGTTGGGCCATCTTCCACTGCTCTCTCAGGCCATAGCAGAGAGCTGGATTGGAAGGGGAGCAGCCAGGACTTGAGCCAGCGCCCATATGAAATGCCAGCACTGCAGGTGGCAGCTTTACCTGCTATGCCACAGCGCCAGCCCCTTCTTCTGCTTGTTTTTGATAGACATATTAATGGGTATGAGGTGATATCTCACCATTTTGATTTACATGTCTCAGCAATTGGCGATGATGAATTCCTTTACATATGTTTATTGGACACTCATATATCTTCTGAGAAATGTCCAAATTATTTGCCTATTTTTTGTTAAGTTGTCGGTGATTTTTATATATTCTAAATATTAATCTCTTATCAGATAAAGTGTTTTCAAAGATTTTCTCCCATTTGATAGGTTGATTTTTCACTTCCAGTTGTTCCCTTTGAGGTACAAAAGTTTTTAAGTTTGATGCAGTCCCATTGGACTATTTTTACTTTTGTGTCCTGTGCTTTTGGTGTCAAATCCAATGTCATGACAGTTTTTGCCTATATTTTCTCTAGGAGTTTGATGGTTCGGAGTCTTACATTTAGGTCTGCAATCCATTTTCAGCTTAATTTTGTATATGGTGTAAGATAAAGCTCCAATTTCATTCTTTTGTATGTGAAGATCCAATGTTCCTAACACTATGTATTCAAGAGGTATACTTTTCCATTTATTTGTTTTGGCACTTCTGTCAACGATTACATGATTATAAATGTAAGGGTTTATTTTGCTGGCTATTCCATTAGTCTTTATGCCATTACCACATTGTTTTGATAATAGTTTTATAATAAGTTGTGAAATTAGGGAGTGGGAGCCCTCCAACTTTATTCTTTTCCAAAATTGTTTCGACCATTCAGGATCTCTGAAGTTCCATATGAATTTGAGAATGATTTTTTCACGTGTCTGCCAAATATGCCATTAGGATTTAGAAAGGGATTGCTTTAAATCTGTGGAGCACTTTGGTAGTGTTCACATCTTGACAGTCTTCCAATGAACATGGACTTCCTTTCTATTAATTTGTGTCCATTTTCTCTCAGCAATGTTTTTAGTTTTCCTTGTAAAAGTATCACTGCCTCCATTAAATTTATACTAGTACTGCTTTGATATTATTATAAATTATTTCCTTAACTTCCTTTTCATACTGTTTATTAATGTATAGAAATGCAATTGATTATTTGCATGTTGATTTTTCACCATGCAAATTTGCTATTTTTTTTATTAATTCGAATAGCTTTTTTCTACATTTAAGTCACGTCATCTGTGAACCAAGTTAATTTTACTTCTTCTTTTCCAGTTGGGTACCTTCGATTTCTTTTTATATGTAATAAGATGGGTATGACTTCCAATACTTGAGTAGGATTGGTGAACCCAGAATTCATGTCTTACTCCTGCTCCTGGAGGGAAAGCTCTCGCTCTTTCACTACGGGTACCACGTTTGCTTTAGGCTTTACATATGTGACTTTCACCACGGGTACCACGTTTTCTCTAGGCTTTACATATGTGACTTTCACCACGGGTACCACGTTTGCTCTAGGCTTTACATGTGTGACTTTCACCATGGGCACCATGTTTGCTGTAGGCTTTACATATGTGCCTTTCACTATGGGCACGACGTTTGCTGTAGGCTTCACATATGTGGCCCTTATTGTGCCAAGTTTCTTTCTTTATACCCCTAATTTATTTTTTTTATCATAAAAGGATCATGAATCCCATCAAATGCATTTTCTGCATCAATTTAGAGATGACTGTGGAGTTGTTTGGTCCTTCTTTCTGTTAATATTGATGTATTGGCTTGATTTTTTTATCTGGAATATCATTGCATTCCAGGAATTAAGCTCATGTGGTCACGATATGCAGTCCTTTTTTATTTTCATTTTTAAAAAATATTTATTTATTTATTTGAAAGGCTGAGTTACAGAGACAGAGAGACATCAAAAGGGAGAGAGAGAGGGAGAGAGGGAGAGAGAGAGAGAGAGAGAGAGAGAGAGAGAGAGAAAATCTTCCAACTAATGGTTCACTGCCCAAATGGCTGCATTGGCCAGGGCTGTGCCAGGCTAAAACCAGGAGTCAGGAACTTCTTCCAGGTCTTCCATGTGGGTGCAGGGTCCAAACACTTGGGCCATCCTCTGCTGCTTTTCCGAACATTAGCAGGGAGCTGGATTGCAAGCGGAGCACCGAGTCTCAAACTGGCACCCACATGGGATGCTGGAGTCACAAGTGGCGGCTTTTACCTGCTACACCACAATGCTGGCTTTTGATATGCTGTTGAATTCACTTCGCTAGTATTTTATTCAAGACTTTTGTGTTAATGTGTATCAGAGATATTGATCTGTAGTTTTAGTGTGTTTGTCAGATTTCATATTGGGAGAGAGTTAGCCTCACAGAATGAGCTTGGAATTGTTTCTTCGTCTTTAATTTTTTGAAAAGGTCAAGAAGACAGGGGTTAAATCTTTAAATATTTGGTGGAACTTTTTATTAAAATTGTCTGGTCCCAGGCTTTCCAATTAGGAGGTTTCTGAATATTGATTCACTATTATTTATTGACTTTCTGAAATCTTCTTTTCCTCATAATTCAGTTTTGGTGGTTGTGTGTTTCTAGAATGTATTCCTTTCTTCTAGGTTACGCAATTTGCTGGCATACAATTTTTTATGACATTGTAATCCTTTTAGTTTCAGAAAATGCCCTGTTTAATTTCTGATTTTAGTTACGTTAGTCCTTTATCTCTTTCAGTTGATCTTTTTGAAATATCTCACTCTTTCACCAGCATTTCATTTTCATAACAATTTCTCGATTTCATTTATTTCTGGTGTAATTATTATTTCCTCTCATCTGATGGCTTGGCATTTAGGTGTTTTTCTTTCTTTTTTAAGTTCCCTGAGATACAAAGTTGCTGGGTTGAGATGTTTGTTGTTTTCAAATGCATGTGTTTATATAGATTTCCCTCTTAGTGCTGTTTCTTACTGCCTCTCGTGAGTTTGGTGTGTTGTGTTTTCATTTGTCCAGAGTTGTTTCTAATTCCCTTTGTGACTTGTCCTTTGTGGGTTGAGAGCACACTGTTCACTTTCCACATATCTAAGGATTTCCCACTTTGGCCACGGACTTCTGGTTTAATTCCACTGTGATTTGAAAGAACAGTTTGTACAATGTCAATATTTTAAAATTTGCTAAGTCTTCTTTTATGGCTGAGAATGTGGTCTGTCTTGGAGACTGTGCCATGCGTTCTTGAAGAGAATGTATATTTTGCTGTCGATTGGTGGAGTGCCTCTTAGTCTTAACCGTCTGAGGTGTTGTTTAAGACTTCATTTTATTATTTACCTTATGCATTGTTCTCAACGATTTCTGTCATTCTCAATTGTCTTTTGCAATCTATTTTTTTCCAATAAATTTATTTTGAAATTTTCTCTTCTTAGTGAGTATTGCAGGGATGAGAATGATGATTCCGTAAGTAACGGAACCACAAAGCTCAGGGTGGCTTAAGTACACAGGAAGTTGCCTCCTCCCTCGGGACAAGACTGGAGGAATGCTGTTCCATGCCCTCAGGGACTCAGCCCTCTAAGTGTTCCCGTCTGGCAGGTGCAGCTTCCTTTTCCTGGATCACCTCTTCATCCATGATGACCTCTCCTCCCCCAGTGACACGGCCAGGCAGAACACAATACAAGGAGAAGGAGGGGCCTGCCTCCTCCCTGAAGAACGCTCCCTGGGACTGCACAATCTCTCCCAGTGTCTCATTGGTTAGAGCTTAGTAATACGGCTACACCTAGTTGCAAGGGAATGTGGGAAATCACTGCTGTGGGCCACGTGACTGGGGAAGAAGGTGAAGATGGACAGCGTAGACCTCCATCACATAGGTAACTGTTATTTCCTAAATGTGTTATCATGTTGTATTGCATTTTTTTACTCTTCATTCTTTTGATGAACACTTGAATTATTTATAAATCCTAATAGTACGAACACTATTATAGTGAACTTCCATAAATGTAACTCCCATACACATTTGTATAACTGATGAGTGAGTTTTCTTAAGGACATTTCTAGAAGTACAACTGCTGAGTCCAAGTGTTTGTACATGAAAAATAAATCTATACATTAAAGCCACACATCCGCATTGGGCAGATCAAACATCCAAATTTTCTTACAAATAAACCAACAGCATTCTTCCCCATTTTTCCAGCTGCAGCCCAGCGCCCACACGGATCCAGCAGTGACTTTTCGAAACTGTTTCCACTCTCATTCTGTGGCCACTCACAAGTATCATTCTAGAACACTGACTCTCAGCTGTGCCTACTCATTAGCACCATCTCCAATGCTGTCAAAAAATATCAGTTTCTAGAGTTCACCTTAGACCATTAAAGACACAATTTCTTAACCTGGGGTCGTCAGTTTGCCTCTTGCTAAACAGTTCTTTTAAGCTCTCCATGTGACTATTAATGCAGAGTCAACGTTGAGACTCACTATTTTAGAAGAGTGCTGGTCTAGCTTTAACCCGTGTGCAGAACACGCTGCAGACAACACCTCAGCAGGTGCGCTGAGACTGGCTGTCCTAACAGGTGGTAGCAACGCTTGTGGGCTGTAGACTGCACTTTCCAGGAGCCAGGAGCTAGATAAAGTGTGCATTCTTCTAGATACTGATTGACCTACGTTAGACAACACCCAGTGCCTCCCCGAGAGGAAGATGGGACTTGTTCATGCTCATTCTCCCTCCCAAGTCCTTTCCTTTTCTCAGTGTTTGCTTTTTTTAATGATTATTTTTGGCTTTAATATCGGTTGCTTTTGTAACTCAAAACGGTATTTCTAAATTCCTGTTTCTTTCTCCAGTTTCAACACTACTAAAAGACAAGATAATTGGTATTCTGTTTTTTGCTTGTTTGTTTGTTTTTTTTTAAGATTGTTATTTTTGGCGGGTGCCGCAGCTCACTAGGCTAATCCTCCGCCTGTGGCGCCAGCACACCGGGTTCTAGTCCAGGTTGGGGCACCGGATTCTGTCCCGGTTGCCCCTCTTCCAGTCCAGCTCTCTGCTGTGGCTCAGGAGTGCAGTGGAGGATGGCCCAAGTGCTTGGGCCCTGCACCCCATGGGAGACCAGGAGAAGCACCTGGCTCCTGGCTTCGTATTGGCACAGCGTGCTGGCCACAGAGCGGCCATTTGGGGGGTGAACCAATAGAAAAAGGAAGACCTTTCTCTCTGTCTCTCTCTCTCACTGTCTAACTCTGCCTGTCAAAAAAATTTTAAAAAAAGATTGTTATTTTTATTTATTTATTTTAGAGAGAGAGAGTTACAGACAGAGAGAAGGAGAGGCAGAGAGAGAGGTCTTCTATCTGCCGGTTCATTGCCCAGATTGCTGCTATGGCTGGAGCTGAGCCGATCCAAAGCCAGGATCCAGGATCTAGGATCCAGGAGTTTCTTCCAGGTCTCCCACGTGGGTACAGTGGCCCAAGCACTGAGGCCATCCTCTACTACTTTTCCAGGCCATAGCAAAGAGCTGGATCAGAAGAAGAGCAGCCGGGACAAGAGCCAGCACGCATATGGGATTCCAGCACCACAGGTGGAGGCTTAGCCCACTACGCCACAGTGCCAGCCCCAGTATTCTGTTTTCTCTTGCACATTTCCTCTGGGAAAATTTGTATTCCATCTTCTGTTAGTTTTGCTTTGACACCTGAATAATCTAAGGAGGTAACATTTCTGTTAACATTTATAATCACAAATAAATCTTCCATATTATGTCCTCAGGTTGGCTCTTAAAGAAGAAAACCAACATGCTGAGTTGGCAGTATTACTGATTACAGCAGAGCTGAGACACACCAGGCTTCCAGATCCTTCTCTGTGGGCCCTGGTCAGGAGTCTGGGGCACCCAAGGTCAGAGAAAATGAATATTATGAAAAATTAGGCATGGATTTCAAACTGTGGGAGGGAGAGGGAGAGGGAGAGGGAGAGGGAGAGGGAGAGAGAGAGAGAGAGAGAGAGAGAGTATCTTCCATGTGCTGGTTCTCTGTCCAGGTGGCCACAACAGGTGGGACTGAGCAAGGTGGAAGCCAGGAGCTTCATCAGGGTTGCCCATGTGGGTTCAGGGGCCCAAGCACTTGGGCCACCTTCTGCTGCTTTCTCAGGCCACTTGCAAAAATCAGAAGCAGAGAAACGGGCACAGGAACCAGCGCGCGTATGTGAAGCTGGTGCCTCACGTGGCGGCTCAGTCCGCGATGCCACAACACCAGCCACGTCTAGGACAGGCTCACCCTTTGCCTTGAGTCACTTGCCACCTCTACCCCTGTTGTCCTTCGCTCTCTCGGGCTGTTTATACCCTGAGCTGTTATGCCGCCCAGCAGCTCACACGTTGTCCTGGAAGCCCGCCTCCTGGGTTTACTGCCCCACTCCTCACAGGCCCGCTGCGACTCGGGACATAACCCGAGTGCTCTCCTGGCTCAGGACAGCTGTGTACACTTCCCGCTGCACAAGTCCCCTCCACACCCAAGCAGCTTCCCAAGGATGGAGCCCTGTGCGGGAGCGCTCGGTGCTCCTGGGGGTGGACAGGCGTGGGCGCAGGAAGCGGTTTCCAGTCTGTCTCCAGGGAGGTCTTCGTTCATTCACTGGACGGACACTCGCGGGGGCATTTCCAACGGGAGATCCCTTGCCTTTCCTTACACTTCTGGCTTGCACAGTCTCGACACGTCTGCCTCCTCCCCTCCAGCTGTGTTCCTCGGACTTTCCAGTTTTCGCTTCTGCAGTTTGTTAGGTGGACCTCCTGGATTTTGCTTTCCAGTGTTTCTACTACTAAACGTCCACTCAGGGTGATTGTAGTTCAGCCCTCTAAGACCTCTCTCACGTTCCCTCATTGTTCCACTTTCGGTTGTATAGATATCATTTTCCTGGAGTCTTCTGGAAAATCTTAATGAGGATGAGTTTGAAGTTCTTTTTTGTTCCCTAAACCATTTCCTGCCCTGCTCAAAGTGTACACGGTGGAGACGCAGCGCCGGCGGGAAGCACTCTGGCAAGTTCTGTTTTGAGCTCCCTCTGTTGTGTCTGCTGATTCTGCACCCAGGGTGCCTCTGGGGTTCCCCAGGCAGATCTGGGGTGCCCAGAACCCCTGCAGGGTTCTGCGGGGCGGCGGTGGGGGGGTTGCTCTCTTCCTCTGCAGAGCTCTCCGTCTGTAAAATGGCTCCCGCCACATCTCATCTTTCAGGATGAAGGTACCCGCCCCTGGGAGATGCCTACACCTGTCTGCCTTGACAGCTGTGCGGCCATTTGCCTTTTTGCTCTGAACCAGCCCTCACTGCTTCCCTGCTCTGCTCTCTGTCCCAGGCAACTGACCCCTGCCAAGGACATTCCTTTGCCAGTTGGCTTCCGTGTAGGTTCAGCCCCTGGGAAGCACCAGCGAGACAGTGGAGAGGGAAGAAGGGAGGAAGGGAGAAGGCAAGATATTCCTCCCTTCTCTGTCTCCCTCGGGCAGCCCCTCCAGGAGTGGCTGCATCACAGCCAGCTCACCCTGCAGGCCCATACCTGATGGCCGCAGACACCCCCTCTACCCTGGCCCCAGCTCCTGCCCCATGGTAGTCCTGGCTTCTGGCAATGCCACCTTCCCCCTTGGCCTGTCTAACCTAGCAGTCATAGCACTGGTCGATGTTGTTGGCTTATCTGGCTTTTTAGACAGTACAGCTTTCTAAACTGCTCCTTGTGTTGAATTCTCTCTACTATTAAACAACTTGAATTGATTTCCCTTACTGAACTCAGCGGTGTGGACATGAAAGGCCTTCTATTCCATGCATCTACACTTTCAATTCAATAGAATTTTGAAAGAATGCATCCAGAGTGCCATCTTATGTTGGAAAATGTACGTACTTGGAGGCTTCTATCTGTGCTGCCAAATTACCCGCTAGAATGTTTGTGTTGGTTACACTTCCACGAACAGTGTGATGGTGCCCACATCCTGATGTCCTCACAATAAGGCTGACACTTCTTTTTAAACGGTGCATCCAACCTTCATAAGGGGAGTCGACAAAATAAAAAGATTCAAGCTTTCTTGGCTCAGAGGACCTTGTATTTGTTGCCCTAACAGCTGGGAGGGATCTGAGGAGAGAAACCCAAGGACGTTTGCCTTATTTTTGATTCAAGATGGCTGGCCAAGTCACGAAGGCGCCGAGCCCCAACAATAGCAGAAAGCTACCAAAGGCAGCTTTCCCAGTGTCTGATTCTGGTATCTGAAAGAGAGGAACCACTCTGGCTCCCTGAAAGAATCAAGTTCCCCCAAATCAAGACCAGCACTGCCGAGACCCAAGCTGTGAATGTGTGACTCAGACAAGAGCATGTCTCACAAAAGGCTGAGTCAAAAACCAACTCCCCACATCCCTGCTCCCTAGCTTCATAAATTGTTGGAAAAAGTTGCCCTTTGTCTCCACTGGGATTTTACATGGACTCACAACTGCAGAACTCAAAACAGAATAATACCAGAAATAAAGACCTTCCCAAAGAGCGCTGCTGTCCATCCGTCTCCTTATGGAGTCATGTCATAATTGTAGCCCTTAATAGCATCGGGAAGTATCAACCTGGAGTCTTGATCAGCCACAGCTGGCCATGACTCAGCCTTTTTTCTGATGGCTTCGCCTGATATTCATTTTCACTGCAGCGATACTCTCAACACTCATCACTTATCAATGGTGAGTAGTCATGGCGCCCACCCAAGACCTCCTCTGTGCCTTCTATGTTCCTCCCACCCACAGAGAGCACACGCCTTTCCATGAACTAGCTGTCTATGCTCTGAAGCACATCATTAACCTTCTCCAGCCTCAGTTTCCTTTTCTGCAAGATGAGGTTAAATAGTCCAGTAATTTCCACCCTGCTCTGAGCAAGTTTTGTGATGGCTGGCAGATGTCTGGGGCCTTCACGGAAGCCATTTAACCAGGAATTGATATTCACAAAGGGCCATTTGATCTTGATTTCCCTAAAAGTTATATTTTATGTGCTTAAAGTATGATTCTCAAGGTCACTGGGTTTTTTAAAAACATATATTTATTAATTTGTTTATTTGCAAGGCAGAGAGAGGGAGAGACAGAGAGTAAGCGGTATCCTCCATCCTCTGATTCAACCCCAAATGGCTACAATGGCCAGGGCTGGGCCAGGATGAAGCCAGGAACCAGGAGCTTTACGAGGGTCTCCCACATGGGTGCAGAGGTCCAAGCACTTGGGCCCTCTTCCAGTGCTTTCCTGGGCTCGTTAGCAGGGAGATGGATCTTAAGTGGAGCAACAAGATTTGAACCGACCCCTGTATAGGATGCTGGCATTGCAGGCGATGACTTAACCTGCTATGCCACAATACCAGCCCCTAAAGTATGATCTTAAGGACTTTAAAAATGTGCTACAGGGGCTGGCGTTGCAGTGTAGTGGGTTAAGCTGCCTCCCGCAATGCCAGAATCCCACATAGGAGCCGGTTCAAATCCCAGCTGTTCCTCTTCTGATCTGGCTCCCTGCTGATGCACCTGGGAAGCAGCAGAGGCCGGCCCAAGTGCTTGGGCACCTGTAACCTGGATGAAGCTCCTGGCTCCTGGCTTCGGCCTGGCCCAACCCTGGCCACTGATAGGCCATTTACGGAGAGACCCAGTGCATGGAAGATCTCTCTGTCTCTGTCTCTCCCTCTCTTTCTCTGTAGCTCTGCCTTTCAAATGAATAAAATAAATCATTTGAAAAAAAAGTGCTACAATTTCCGATATTCTGTTTAGACCCCCACCCCCCCCCCCTTTTTAAGAATATTCAAGGAGACTGAGAAACCGGAAGTATCTCGGTCTTTTCCTGATGTCTGAGAAGGCCTGGCCCTAAGTTCACTGAGTCCACTTGCATCTCTTTCCCTCTCCTAGGGTCCAGGCACAGGTTATGGTGAGATGGAGAAGAGACGTGATTTTACAAAGTGACGAACCAGTGTTCTGACTAAACCCAAATGTTTTGATGACCACTGGGGTGGAACCCAATAATTCCGCCAAGTCAGGATTAGCACCAGGACTGCTTCCCCTTGGTGGACACTCAGCCCCAAATCATGATGGGAGAGGAATAAAGGAAATCCAGTGTGCACGCAGACTTCAGTTATCACAACCACCAGAAGCAGTTCTGGGAACTTCAAGGAATGAAAACCTTCATCAGACACGTTAGCACACTGTGTGATTTCCCCCATGGACGTCTTCCTTGAAGACTGTTTCTATTGAGATGAATTAAATGCCAACGAGGCCAACAGATTGGGCCAACTCAGGCACACGCGCGCGCGCGCACACACACACACACACTTCTCCAGGGCTTTTTTTTTTCATTTTACCACAATCATCCACACACGTGGTATTTTACCCATCTTGCTCAGTGCCACCTGTCCCTGTGGCTCCTCCTAAACAAGACAGGGTCAATGAGTTATTTTATAAAATAACCATTTATCGCATTTTATAGTGACACAAACTGTAGAAAAATCTGCTCTGTTTTACTTTATATCTAAGGCATTTAAATTTAATCCAGTTAGTCTCTTAAGAAATAAGGGACATCAAAGCAGTTGGTATAACTAAAACAGTCTGTCTGCTGAGCTTTTATTTTTTTTCTTTCTTTCTTTTTTTTTTTTTTTGACAGGCAGAGTGGATAGTGAGAGAGAGAGACAGCTGAGCTTTTATTTAAACAGAGGGTCGTTTTGGGGAGTTAATTTGCTTTTTCAGTCTGCTGCAGTATCATGGAGGGAAGAACAGCAGGAATCGGTGTAGACCAGCAGTGTATGGGGTAAACCTGAGCACCTGCTGCTCCCGGCTACCTCTCTGGCGCACGCACGCAGAGCTGTCCACGAAGAGACCATTTTTCTCTCTCTGTTTCACTGAAGTCTGTTCTTTTCCCAGGGCTCCCTCCTTACTGCTCAGTGAACACCTGTTTGAACGTGACCCAGTTCTTCAGCCTTGACCGAGGTACCAGGGAGCCAGCAGTCATCTTTGTGTGTCTCCAGGGTCAAGTTCTCTTGAGGGCAGGTGTTTGCCATAGTGGTTAAGGCCCTCTTGGGATGCCCACAACCAGGCTCCAGCCCTGGCTCCACGTCCTGTTTCAGTTTCCTGCTGCTGTGCACACTGGGGCGGGAGGGCAACTGGTGATGGTTCAACAACCTGGGCCCCTGCCACTCACGTGGAGTTCCTGGCTCCTGCCTCTGGCTCGACCCAGTCCCAGCTCTTGTGGGCATTTGGGAAATGAGCCAGCGTCTAGAAGATCCCTCTCCATCTTTCACATAAATAAAATACCAGTAGAACTTCCAACAATGAAACCCTTGCATCTCCTCCTGGTCCAAGCGGACCTAGGAGGATGTCTACTCTGCATCCCGGTGAGTAAGATCATGTGAGTAAGATCCAGTTCCCATGTTTTCCAAAATCTTGCTCTGGGAAGTCAGGAGGCATTTTTCCCCCCATTTTTCAGTAGATATCTGGAACTTTAGAGTCTCAAAGCAAGAAATAAACAAGCAAAATCTAGAAAATGAAAAAAAAATAACTATTTGAATAATATTCACCAAGAGAGGGATTCTCTTTTTAGAAGCTTGCGTAGATTCAGCTCGATCAGCCGGCACCAGGCTGGGGGCCTCTCTCTGGCTGCAGCCTTTGAGGCTGGCCGGTTGTAGGTGAAGTCGAATGATTTAAGAAGTCTTGGAGGAAGAAAGTTTGGCAGTGTGGAGTGGCTGTGGCCACCGCCTCTGCACACCAGCTGCCCTATCTGTGGCTTAGACAAGAAGCTCTTGCAAGCAGGTTTCATTTTCCAGGGAGATGCCTTCGGAAATCTTGATCTTCGGTTCAGTGTCTGGCATGAGAGCAGGGAGCTGGACGGGGCGAGGACGTCAGAGCCGGGCCCTCGCGCTCGGTCCTCCGGGGCTCTGTCTCCACCAGCACAGTGTCACTGGCCTCATCTGTCCCCGGAGGCCGCCCTGTTGCTATTTGCAGCCTGGGGGGAAAGTTTCCAGTTGGCAGGGAGAAACCCCCGCGTGTCCTGTGTCAGAGGCCCGCGTGGACCGGGTGGGTTTGGGGCGCGAGCTCCCTGGCAGCCTGTCCCGGAGCGCAAGCAGAGCCAGGATGATCTCACAGGCGAGTCGGAAGGAACAGCAAGTCTTACACCCACCGGCGCTGCAGACGACAGCCGGTGACGTGTGGCCCGAGCTGAGTAATGCGCTGGAGGACCGTGTGGCCAGCGGCCAGCGGCCAGCACCGCATCTTTAACCTCTCCTGCGCCAGGGGCCCCTCCCGGGCTGAGAACACAGTGCGGGGTGAACTCCTCGGATTGCTGCTCCTCACACCCAGAGGCGCCGGCCCGGGGCCGGGGCCCGCAGGTGCGGCTCCCCGCGAACCCGGCCGGGGTCTTCCCAGCTGGCGTGCTGGGCAGGTGCAGCTCGCTGCGAACCTGGGTCTCGTTCCCTGCCTCTCCCCTGCGTCTCACCTTGTCCCGGGAAGGGCCAGCTTCCTTCTAGAATCCCTGAGACACCTTCTGCTGGGCGGCCAAACCCTCAACTACCTACATAACAGTTTTCTATCCATCGAAGCACTTTTTGCATTATTTTAAAAGACTATGGCAAATGGACAAAAATGTAGTACTTGCCCCACATAGAGATTAGCTATAAGATAAGCACGTCGTCTGTCTCTCTTTCTCTCTCATGTATCTATATTACAAAACGATGCTTTAAAGTTTGGGTAACTATAGTTTTCTTGTGCTAAAGGCTTTGAATGGAGGGCCCTCACATTCTCTGTATTAAAAAAAATAACAAAAACAGAGAAAGGGCAGGGACCACTTGAAGAATGTTAAGTAGATGCCAGCACTAAATTAGGATTTTCTTGTTTGTGTGAAAAAAATTGATAAATTGCGTTTTCATTAAGGGATTCGGAGTAACAATCCAGTGTCTGGGCACAGCCTCGCTCTGGGAAATCTTTCAGTGAAGAACTTTTGGAGAAGGGCGAGATTCAAAACAGCGTCTCTATTGCACAGTCGGACCATAGCCAGGAAGAGAACTTGAGACCGGGGTGGGGCGTCGCTCCTCCCCAGTCAGTTCCGTGCAGCGAGCAAGAGGAGTCCTGTGTTTCCAGTCATTGGTGCTGTTTCTGGCGAGGTTGGAAGCAGACACAGAGAGTGTGAGGCACACCCTGAGTACCTGTGCAGCTGAGAGCACACAAGGAGGCCTGGCTCCTCTGCACAACTCCAGCACCAAACGACACCCCCAGTAGGCAAATTAGAAACAGCAGTCACCTGTGGATGGGTAAAGCTCAGGGGCCCAGGCAGGGCAAGAAGAAGGAGAAACGTCTGATCCGTTTTCTCCTCCGGAGGACGTCCTATCAGTGTTCAAAGTGGCAGGGACTCCATGGAAGATCCCGAAGAATTGCCCTTGGGTGGCCTCTCTTATTCTCCAAGGTCTGCCTGTGCTGTTGTGTTGAGCGTGGACTAAGGAGTGCCTTGCAGAAACACAGATTGAGGGGCCGGCGCTGTGGCACAGTGGGTTAACACCCTGGCCTGAAGTGCTGGCATTCCATTTAGGCGCAGGTTCGAGAACTGGCTGCTCCACTTCCTATCCAGCCCTCTGCTGTGGCCTGGGAAAGCAGTAGAAGATGGCCCAAGTCCTTAGGCCCCTGCATCCACATGGGAGACCCGGAGGAAACTCCTGGCTCTTGGTTTTGGATCGGCGCAGCTCCAGCCATTGTGGCCAACTGGGGAGTGGGCCATTGGATGGAAGACTTCTCTCTTTCTCTATGCGTCTCCTCTCTCTATGTAACTCAGACTTTCAAATAAACAAATAAATAACTCTTAAAAAAAAGAAACAGAGTGAAAAACATTAAGATTGTTCTTGGAACATATTGCATCTGTGTCAAACAACAGACTTTTAATAGTGGAGATAGTTATTAAAACATGAAATAGGACATTTTGCTTTCCACTTACGATGTCATCCAGTGGCTTTATACATGTTTTCTAGCCAGTAAGAGTAGCAATGGCCCAACTAGTGTTGAGCAGTATGACTGTCTCATGCTAGAAATTATACTTTGAGCGTCTACACATTGGGAGCACACGTGATACATCAAAGGCTGCTACCTTGGAGAAGCAGGTCACTGAGTTCCTATTTTACTCATCACCTTATCTACAGACGCTGCGGAAACAGCGGAGTGCTTGTGTGTGTGACATATTATTTGTTTGGTCTCCCTGTACTGACTGCATGTGGATCTGCAGACCCCTCTCCGCGCATTCCGCCGCCTCCAGGGGTCCTGGTCCCTCTGGTGGAGAACCACAAAGCTGGACAGGCTGATTGATGACAGCGGGGAGGGCGGGGGCAGGTCTGCCGCATTCACCCACCACAGCCCTCACACTTGCTTCCTGAAACTCTGCACTCCGCTGTGTTTACTGAAAACACACTCTGTATAAACTTCAACAAGTCGGTTATGACTTTCCACGGTGGGAACACTTCTCATGGTCAGAAATGAATTGCGCCCTGGGTGGGGACTTGCACATCTGGGAGAACAGTCGTGTGAGCCTCCGGACTTCCCAGGTCTCCAGCTGCTTTTACCAGTGTTTTCTTCCTTAAGCCGGGCGGCAAACAGACGGTTGCTTGCTGCATGGTTCTTCAGACTTTTGTGACATAAATAGTGAATAATAAATCAAAACGCAAGGACCTCCTGCATCCCAGGTCCAGCTGTTCCCCTTTCCTTGTTATCACAATAGAGCAGCTAGGCCCACCAATACAGTGATTACTTGATGCACAAAGCACAGCTAAGTGGCGCAGAAAGCTTGCTTTCGAGTGCTTTCTGGAACATTCTAGAACATTATGAGAGCTTGTGATTCAAAAAGTGCTTGTGGGTTTTTGCCCTATTTTGCTTTTTTTCTTTTGGGATCTGCCTGTTGGGTGACCCCGAAGACAGGTTTGACTTTCTGCCAAGCAGGGTCTTTAGCCTGTCATGGGCCTATTCTGCAGTTACCCCTGCTCCTTCCTGTACCAACAGTGTCTTCCTCTTACCATGGCACATCTTTCCAGGCGGCACAGCTATATGGCCTGTGCACGCGTCCTCACGTCCTAGCCAGCTGCAAGCCGCTCCACTCCGGCTTCTTTCCTCCTTGTTCCAGTGGAAGTGCTCTTGTCGTGGTCACAAATCACTCAGACCTGGTCCACAGCTTGCTGCTTGGCTTTCTTTCAGCTCACTCTCTCTCTGATGCAACAGACAGGCTGATCGTCCCTTATTTCAGTACTGTATTGTTTATTTCCATTATATCCATCCGTGCATTCACAGCAAAGCCTGTTCAGTGAAAAACACAGACTGGATTCTTGCCTTTGAGAGCTGACAGTCTGAGACCACCAGCAGCGTAGGCAGGGAGGTACAACGGCCTGTGCTGAGTGTGACGGTGAGGAAGAGTGATGCTAAGACAGCACCTACTGCAATGCCTAATCACGAGTCACAAGGTCAAGGGACATTTCCCCAGGAAAGTGACGTTGACTCCAAGTCTTGAGGCGGGAATGGGGCTGAGCCAGAGAATGGAGGACGTGCAGCGAGATGCAGTGCTCGAGGCAAGAGCAGGCGAGAGGGCTTCGAGGCAAAGAGAGTGCCCAGAGAGCTGGACTGGCCTGGGGCCAATCACATAGGATTTTAGGTTTGTGTGTGTGCTGGGGGCGGGGTGACAAAGCAGAAAACAGGAGCAGAGCCATGGGCATGTGGAGGCACCGTGTCATGACAAGCCTTGTGTAGGATACAGGAGGACTAGAGTTCTTCAAACTGGGAACCCCTGAGGAATATGGAGGTGGAAGAGGCTGGAGTGGGAGGAAGGGCTGCAATGGGCAAAGTGAGAGGAAGCAAAGCTTGATGGGAGGCTGTGACTTGGATCCCAGTGACACAGGGTGGTGCTGTAGTGGGAACAGCTATGATAGAGGAAGGAGGGCCGGGATGTGGAGACTGGGGGCAATGTATGGGAACAGAAGAGAAACAGCACCTGTTGGCCGAGATGGAGGAGTCGATGAGAACAACTACCACGAACTTTCCAACTTGGGCAACCAGGCACACGGTGGTGCCATTCTCCAATCTGGACAGCACCAAAGTGAGGACAGGATGCAGCCAAAGGTACAAAGGAGATGGCTCAGCTGGAGCTTGCGGATGCTTCTCAAAGGCAGAGACAGACCCAGGCAGGCAGTGGGACACTGGCAGGCACTGGCTGTCCTGTGAGTCTCTCAGAGGTGAGCAAAGCAATCAAGAACCTCATCAGGGAGCATGCCTGAGAGACCCCATACAACATGCAGAGAGGAGTGACAAGGCCTAGGGTCCACGCAGGAGGACAGCATGCCTGAGAGACCCCATACAACATGCAGAGAGGAGTGACAAGGCCTAGGGTCCACGCAGGAGGACAGCATGCCTGAGAGACCCCATACAACATGCAGAGAGTGGAGTGACAAGGCCTAGGGTCCACGCAGGAGGACAGCATGCCTGAGAGACCCCATACAACATGCAGAGAGTGGAGTGACAAGGCCTAGGGTCCACGCAGGAGGACAGCATGTCTGAGAGACCCCATACAACATGCAGAGTGGAATGACAAGGCCTAGGGTCCACGCAGGAGGACAGCATGCCTGAGAGACCCCATACAACATGCAGAGTGGGGTGACAAGGCCTAGGGTCCACGCAGGAGGACAGCATGTCTGAGAGACCCCATACAACATGCAGAGTGGAATGACAAGGCCTAGGGTCCACGCAGGAGGACAGCATGCCTGAGAGACCCCATACAACATGCAGAGAGGAGTGGCAAGGCTTAGGGTCCACGCAGGAGGACCACATGCCTGAGAGACCCCTTACAACATGCAGAGTGGAATGACAAGGCCTAGGGTCCACGCAGGAGGACAGCATGCCTGAGAGACCCCATACAACATGCAGAGTGGAGTGACAAGGCCTAGGGTCCACGCAGGAGGACAGCATGCCTGAGAGACCCCATACAACATGCAGAGACTGGAGTGACAAGGCCTAGGGTCCACGCAGGAGGACAGCATGCCTGGAGACCCCATACAACATGCAGAGTGGAGTGACAAGGCCTAGGGTCCATGCAGGAGGACAGCATGCCTGAGAGACCCCATACAACATGCAGAGAGTGGAGTGACAAGGCCTAGGGTCCACGCAGGAGGACAGCATGCCTGAGAGACCCCTTACAACATGCAGAGACTGGAGTGACAAGGCCTAGGGTCCACACAGGAGGACAGCATGCCTGAGAGACCCCATACAACATGCAGAGTGGAGTGACAAGGCCTACCATCCACGCAGGAGGACACTTTCCACGACAGAAGCATCAGCTCTGAGAATTGGGGTCTCAGGAGAGTGAACCCAAGAATCAGACACATAGAGGCAGGAGCCACATGCCTCACGGTCATGTTCTCAGTAGTATGCTGTCAGGGGCCTCCATCATTTGGAGGGTCAAGCAAAGTTTAGGGGCAACAAGAGTAACCCTGAAATAGCTGACAGATAAGTCAAAGGCTCATATCCCTTCTCGGGATCCTGGCAAAGGCTTGGCAATATATTTCCCATTTGGTCTCAGCAAATCGCAGCATAGCTGGATGGAACAGAAGGGCAAAGAACCACTAGGTTTTCCATCACAGCTTCTCCAGCATGGGCATTATTTTGCATTTTACTGGCGCAGCTCATTTGCAGTGGAGGTCCTGCTTTTGTGCAAGGTCATTGTAAAAAAGGAACATAAAAAATGAGGAACTGTATTCCAATCCCTCAGAACTCAGATCGCTACATGTTTGTTTAATGCCAACAACATTCCGAACACTCCTTGATGAAGTACTGTGGCTTGTTGTGCTATTAGAGGGACAACAATGAAAGAATTCTAACATTGTGTTCAAAGGGGACCATATTGCTATGTTCAAACATGATTTTTCAAGTTCACACTCTCCATCACCTATTATCTACCAAATCCTGTGTCTCCCTCCACACCTACACCTTGTGCACTAACAACCTGCCTTCTCTAATGCTATCAATACACCTGCCATTACTGGAGTACATTTCACTTTAGGAAGTCTAAAAGGACTTCATAGAAAGTTACACTCAGTATGGCTTACGGAGAGACTTCTGCGGATGAATAAACTTCTTCTAAGTTAAAAATTGTTGTAGGAGTTACAAGAATCGAGTTTATCAATGCCCGAATTTCTGCAAGCAGAGCATAGTAACTTCTCAACAGTGCCTGGCATCAGGGTGGCCCACTCCCTTCTGTGGTGTTAGTCACTGTAAGCCACACCAGGGAGTGATTTAACCCAGTTTACAAAAGAGTGGTTGTTCTGCTTACCCTGGGGGATGCGGTCGGTTAGTCACCAGCACCAGGTTTGGTTTTCTCAGGCAGCATCCTGCACCCTCCTCCCCTTGGTGACAGTTCTGGGCTCAGATGCAAGTGGTGACCACGAACGGTCCCTCCGTCTTCGCCTGACTACTCCCGGGCACCGGGGGCTGTGCTAGCCTCTGTTTCGTGTTATCTCATCGAATCCTCAAAGCCATCTGGGATTTTTGGCTGCACTTTAGAGATGACAAAATCAAAGTTCAGGGAGAGAAAGGCATTTTCCAAAGGTCATCCAGAACTGGGGTTTGAACACGACGATTTCATCTTCGGGTCTGTTCTCTTAATCACAAAACCAGTGGTTTGTGTGTTTTGTTCCCAAAGGAAGACAGAACTGCGGGATCCTGCCCCAACCACAGCGTCTCCCCTCTCGTGTTATTTTACACATCGAGGTTCAATGTCAAGCTCATTGGAATAAGAGTCACAGCTGTGTTTTAAAAACAGTTTGAAGCACTGGCATTATCTATGTTGTCTCCATAACAGCATCAGCACACTTCAGAGCCAGTACCAGATTGGTTAAAGAATAATCCCGCTGGGGGCCCCCGCCTGAAGTGCTCATATCCCTTATGAGCGCTGGTTCAAGACCTGGCTGCTCCACTTCCAATCCAGCTCTCTGCTATGGCCTGGGAAAGCAGTAGAAGATGGCCCAGGTCCTTGGGCTCCTGCACCCATGTGGGAGACCTGGAGGAAGTTCCTGGCTCCTGGCTTTGGATCGGCCCAGTTCAGGCCGTTGTGGCCATTTGGGGAGTGAACCAGTGGATGGAATACTCTCTCTCTCTCTGCCTCTGCCTCTTGATAACTCTGTGTTTCAGATAAATAAATCTTTTTTTTTTTTTAAAGAATAGTCTCACTGGTAGCTAAAAGTCTAAAATCTTATGTGAATAACCCTTAGACACAACAATGACGATGTGTTAAACTGTTCACCTACCAAGTCATGTGTCATAACACGCTTGACTTATCTTACTTTTTTCTCCTGGTGTTCCCTCGTTTTTGCGGGGACAGGATGAAGAGGCATAAGGTAGGAAGTGATGACTTACACATTTCCACATAGAATTCCCAGCTTCTGGGACTCCAGTGTTACCTGTCAACCTAAAAACATTTGACTTCCAGAAGATATCTAGAGAGAGCCCCATGCAAGGGCAGATGTACCATCAGTGGTAACGTCGTTGGGAGCAATGTATTCCAATGGATACCTCCATTGCCATTTGAGTAGGGTGGTCACGCTAGCAATGCAGTCAGTACAGTAGGTGGCATTTCCTAAGGCCATGGAACTTCCACTGGATGGCCTCTGAGCCCAGCACAGACTCCTTCATGTCAGCCATCGCCTGCATCCGGGTCCTGGAAGTCTCTGGCTTAACACAAACTTGGGTTTGCCTCCTTTCACCTTTTTCAAAGCTTATACCCTTGGACTTTTGTTAACATTTGAAAAAGATACTTAAGACTGCACTTGGGCCACCTTGTAAACGGAAAGAGCACATTGTACAGGCAGTGAAAGTCTTCACCAACGCTTTTATCGAAGCCAGGGGCCAGCTCGGTGCCACTAATTGGAACCATGTGTTGAAACTGCAAGACAGGATTTTCAGCCGTTCTTTAATTAAGTGGAATACAACAAGGATGCAACCTCACATTTCTCTATAGGGAGAGGCTGCTGTAGTCTGAGCAGGGCTGACCGACGGCCCAGAGACTGGGGAGTCATCTGACCCAACACGTCTCAGTGACTCTTGATGTGACTTAGCCGCACTCACAGCAGGCCCGGCTGCAAATCTGTCCCTGATAAGGAGAAGAACGACAGTGATAGAAAACCTAATTATCATCAAGTGCACTAGAAGACTGATCCATAAAAGATGTTTCATTTTTTTCCTAAAGTTCAATTACTGTAAAAATCGTAAGTGGGGTAGAGAAAATGAATTTGTGCACTGAAATCTGGGGGAAAATGGTGGCTGACATGTGTCTGCTAGAGAGACAATCAGAAAAATAATGTCTCCAGTTTTCTGTTGAAACTTCAAAAAATTTGATTTTTTTAAAAAACCTGTAATTTCTGCTTTTATCCTTGGGGGAAAATAATATTCTAGAGCTCCTAATTGTCCCAGGGTCAGAATTGTGCGTAATAAAATGTCTCCATTCAGGACACAAGCTGTTCTTTCAGGTGGGGGTATGTGATCCCACAGGCATTGGCTGGTCCTCAGGTATGAAACACCACTCCCTCCCTGTGCCCGCAAGGACTGCGTACAGAACCTGCACCTTCGCACAACGTGCTGAAACCATAAGCGAGAAACGTGGATACGGCTTTCACTTTCAACAGCCTCCAGGAACAGGTGCAAGGGCAGGGGAATTAGTGCTGACAGCGACAGCAATTTCCCCAAAGGTATATATGTGTAGCATTTTGCAGGAAATGAAGACGTCAAAGCAGGGCTGGGAAGGTTCAAGAAAAGAAGTTAATTCTACAAGCGGCTTGAAAACCCCTTAGGTCACTCCTGAAGGGAATGAGGGAACCTCTTCTGCTTATAGCAGAGCCCAAGGGACAAGCACTGCAAAGAGGCTCTCTCGTGGGTGAATTAAGCGCTCCTCTGCCAGCAGTCCCTCAGCCTGCAAAGACTGTTGGAAAAGTCGAATCTGCGAGTGTTTCTAGGCTTGCCAGTGCAGGTTGGAGATTTCTTAGGTGGGCTGGGAAGGCATCGGGGGCTACACAGCCTGCAGAGAAATGGAGGGCTCGAGTGCCGACGGCTGTGCCCTCACTTTACCTTCAAGCTCCCGTTGGAAAGCACAGAGCTAATCTCACCATCCTCTAAGTTCTCTGAAGATCTATCTACAGCTCTTCATTCCGTCTAGACTCTCAGAGCCCGAATGGAGACTGTGACTGGGTAGCCTATCCTACCTTCTCAGCCTTGTGGCTCATGCCGGCCACAAGGCGATGCCTGTACCACACTCTCCCACTCCCCTGTGCCTCACACATGGTGGTGAGCCTCAGCCACAAGGCAAACCTTGAGTTACTCCTTCAAGTTCAGCTCAAACGTGATCTATCTCCGGTTGTACGTTCTTGGCCACGCCCTCTCCACCCTGTCCTCTCCCAGTGAAATCAGAGGGTCTGGCTTTCTCTTTGCCTGGTGAGCATCCTCAACTTTATTTTGTACAGCACTCATCACGTGCCCTGATCACCTGTACACACGCCAGTCTTCTTCCTTTGAGAAGACTTTCAAACTCCTGAAAGGCAAGGAGGCCAGCATGTGGACGAGTGCTTGGCACAAGGTACTCAGTAAACATTTGATGAAGGAATCAGCACACACACACACACACACAGACTTGTGTAAGTGGAAGGCCCCATGTCCTTGTAATGTCATCCACATTTCAAACACAAATTGAAATTAATTTGTCACCCAAATGGAAATGAGCAGGATTACTGATGAGAAGGATAGTGAAAGAGAAAGAATATATTAGAGCTACTATTACCTAAAAATCTTCACTTGACATTTGCTGATTGTGGATAACTATGAAGGGTTCTGATACCATGTAGGATGTGCTAGGGTTACAATGGGAAAATCAAATGAGAGAGAAACACTCTTCAGAAATGGAAGGATCTAACAAACAACCCTCAAGAAGACACTAATATGAGCGGATCTCAAATAGTTCATGGAAAAATGGAATGAAAACTTATTTTGGTGCAAACTTTAAAATTCATGCATAGTCTTCAAAATATGCAATTTCCAAAAACTTTTTGTTTTTTTAAGTGAGAGACAGAGGGAGGGATACAGAAAGAAAGAGGGAGAGCTTCCATCCATTGGTTCACTCTCCAAATGTCTACAAAAACTGTGGCTGGCCTGGGACCAAAGTCAGGGGCCAAGAACTCAAGCCAGGTCTCCTGTGTGGGTATTAGAAATTCAGTTACTGGAGCCGTCACCACTGCGGCCCAGGGTCTGCACTGGCAGGGAGCTGGAGTCAGGCGCCAGAGCCGTGTTTAGAATCCAGGTTCTCTAGTACGGGATGTGGGCATCTTAACCCCTAGGCTAAACATCTGCCTCTCCACGGACATTCTGAGGATCCTGCACATTTATTTTATGATGTGCCTCTTTCTTACAGAACTTGAAATTCTTGTTAAATACACATAGCCTTCAGGTGATACACTGTGTGTGAAAGCTGTCTGTAAGTCAGATGCGTTCACACTGTGAGATTCCAAATCCTAAGGAAAGATAACCAGCTAGGGCCAGCGTTGACTAATTCCAACCTTACTTTTTTGGGGAAATATGAGCAAATAAATCACCAACTGAATATATGAGCACATGTACAGAACCAGGACCGGTTTTCTGTGGCCTAAACAGCATGTGGACAGACATTGCCTTCTTAGGGGATTCTGCACTTCCTGTAGGTTGACTCGTCTCCCCGACAGCACCTCACTTCTGCGGATAGGGCAATAGCTGCCTTCAGGGTTGTTTGCCTGGAAGCCCCGCCATCTTTGGCATCTTTGATGCAGTATTGCACATGAGGTATTATCTGGACACTCAACACTAGGGAGCTTGTGTTACATAAAAACACACTGCGAGGTTATTTTTTGTTCAAGTAACAATTTTAATCAACTGTGAGAGCACACAGTAAGTTAAAAATGTTGTATGTATTTGATTTGTAAACAATGGTAATACAAAGAGAAGTGATTCATTGATCTTCTATGTGGATACTATCTAAGTAATACCATTAATTCACCCTGTCAACAACAGTAAAATTTGTTTCTATGTTTAACATACAAACATAAAACAAAGAAACTACATTATTTTTACAGTTCTCTCTAAACCTGTTTCTATGTACCCAGTTGTTTAAGCAATTGTAATGAAAACAGAGAAAAATTCTGGTAATTTTACCATAATCTTAACTTTCAAGTTAATTTAAAAAATCCCAAATTCATAATCAGTAATTTTTTAAATGCTGCTAACAGCATGCCTCATAACCTCATTTAAAATATCTTTAATATGTCCAATAAAATAAAAAGGAAGGTATGAGCAAAAGAATGGGATTGTGAAATTGGTCTGCAAGAGAAAGAAGGAGGAGGTGGGGAAAAGTGGAGAGGAGAGGGGAGAAGAGGCTGTGAGCAGGAGGGAGCAGGGGGGAGCAGGGCGCCCTGGCGGGAGGACGAGCCCTGGGAGCCCATGTTGCCAGCAGAATGCTTGTAGCAGGAAGGCCAGGATACTTTAAAGAAGAGAACTACGGTAAAATCAAATATAAACTGCTTGTCTACCTTGTGGTGATCAGCCCTTCTTTGATCCACACCTTCAGTAAATTCTGCGACACACAGAAAACTGAACATTTTTTTGCCACAGAAATCAAATAAAAGGAGGTAGGTCCTACTCCTGTGTTGGCGTGGATCTGATAAACATGGATGACAAGCAGAGGGAGAGGCTGGCCGAGTTAGACCGTCCACTCCTCTGAGACACCAGCTGCCCAGCTATTCATGAACCAAGTCAGCGACACAAGAACCAGGCCAGCCAGGGGAGAGCCCGCAGTGCCTGGTTTACATCCTAAAAAGAAAAGATGTAGTGCAGAAGGCAAGTGAGAGACTGCTGTGTTACTTCCCCACCTCCACGTAGCACAGCACGGACAGAGATGCCTCCTGTTTCTGGGAGGGAAAAGGAATAAAATCCAGACCTGAGACTTGGAAACAAGTACCAGGCCTGCTACAGCAACACCTGGAGTCAGACAGGGACCCTTGGCTCCTGCCCTTGCTGGGGGCCTCTGGATTGAGTCTTTGGTCAAGGGACCATCTCCGCCACCCCTCCCTGAACCTCTAGCAGAACAGCCAAGCAACAGGTCACTCACTGGGGAACAGAGTGGGATGCTGGCTTGCAGCTTTGCCTTGAAGCTCAGAGCCGGGTCTGTAGCAGTGAGACCCGGCACCAGAGAAAACCCAAGGCCTCTCTCCCCAGGCCGGCACTCACAGATGCAGCCTCCTGATGTGTCCCCGATCAGGCAGAGCCCTGCACTGTGCTGACAGACCTATGTCACCCTGTGTCACCACCAGCCTCACACTGAGACCGCACAGGTGTAACCCAGCTGGGTGTCTGGGCAGGGAAGGGGCTGTCTGCACCACATCTCAACCAATATCAGAGTAGAAGGGCAGGAAGGTGAGCTCTGGGCTTTGCTCAAAGCTCATGTCAGTGCCACTGCAGGGAGACCCAGGACCAGGAAGAGAGCAGAGGCCCCATCCTCAGAGCTTCAGCAGCAGGTACAGAACTACAATCGATAGAATGAATGGACAGGAGTTTCAACCTCACCACCTCCATCCCCTTGAGAGCCTGGTGTGCATCTGCGGTACAGCGCAAGGCCCTGTACCCGTGACTCAGGTGCAACCCAGCCCAGTGTCATCCTAGACAGCCAAGGGACTGCCTTCACTTGCCCCCTCAACTGTGGGACTGCAGACACTGGGCACCAGACTGAGCTGTTTATCAGATAAAGCTATCTCTCAGCAGACGTTAAGGTTGCTGTCTTTAGGTCATTGCTGCAGATATCCCCTGGACCTGTCCAGATAACAAGTACAAACTCATGGCACTAGTCAACTGGACTTACATGCTGGCCAATATCACCTCTGGTTGGTTGCAGTGGCTTCCGGCTGCAAGCTGACCTCTGTGGCACGCTTAGCAGGAAAGCCACTCATTAAATGGAATAGAAACAGCTAAAATGTCAGATGCAAAATAGCAATGCAGAGACACAGGAAGTATGAAAAAGCCAGGCAACATAATGCCCCCAAAGGAAATCAATAATTCTTTAGGAACAGGTTCTTCAAAGGGAAGGAGGCTGATGGAATGCCTGACAAAGAATTCAAAGAGATACAAGAGAATGCAGACAGACATGTGGAAGAAATCAGGAAAATAATGTGTGATATGAATGAGAAAGTCAACAATAAGATAGAAATCTTGAAAAAGAACAAGACGGGCCGATGCCGTGGCTCACTAGGCTAATCCTCTGCCTCCGGTGCTGGCTCCCCGGGTTCTAGTCCAGGTTAGGGTGCCGGATTCTGTCCCGGTTGCTCTTCGTCCAGTCCAGCTCTCTGCTGTGGCCTGGGAAGGCAGTGGAGGATGGCCCAAGTGCTTGGGCTCTGCACCCACATGGGAGACCAGGAGAAGCACCTGGATCCTGGCTTCAGATCGATGCAGCGCACTGGCTGTGGCGGCCACTTGGGGGGTGAACCAACAGAAGGAAGACCTTTCTCTCTGTCTCTCTCTCTCTCTCTCTCTCTCACTAACTCTGCCTGTTAAAAAAATAAAAAAAAAAAAGAAAAAGAACAAGACAGAATCTTACCAACGAAGACTTCAATGAGTCAAATAAAAAGTACACTTGCAAGCCTCAGCAACAGACTAGATCAGATTGAAGGGGAGAAAGAAAACGAAGGAAGAGAGTTTCCAAGATCTTAATAAAAAAATTGAACTGTGGGTTTTTCTGAAGGAGAAAGAGGAGTAAAGGCTTGAAAACCTATTTGGGGCCAGTGTTGTGTGCAGTAGGTTAAGTCACTGCCTACAAAGCCAGCATCCCATATCAGCACCAGTTCCAATCCTGGATGATCTGTTTCTGATGCAGATTCCTGTTAGTGCATCTGGGAAAGCAGTGGATGACAGCCCAAATACTTAGACCTTTGCAACCCACGGGGAGACCCACAGGAGTTCTTGGATCCTGTCTTCAGTATGGCACAGCTCTGACCATCACAGCCATTTGAGGAGTGAACCAACAAATGGAAGATCTCTCTCTCTCTCTCTCTCTCTCTCTCTCTCTCTGTCATTCAGCTTTTCAAATAAACAAATCTCTTTTTATTTTAAAGATTTATTTATTTACTTGAAAGTCAGAACTACAGAAAGAGAGGGGGGGCAGAGAGAGAGAGAGGGAGAGAGAGAGAGAGACTTCCATCCATTGGTACTCTGCAGATGGCCACAACAGGGACTGGGCCAGGCTAAAGCCAGGAGCCAGGAGTTTCTTTTGGGTTTCCCACATGGGTGACAGGAGCCCAAGAACTTGGGTTATTATCCATTGCTTTTCCCAGGCCTTTAGCAGGGAGCTAGACCACAAGTGGAGCATCTGGGACTTGAACCAGTTTTGGGATGCCAGCATTGCAGGTGGTGGCTTTACTGGTTTGCCAAAATTCTGGCCCCCCCAAATATTTTTTTAAAAAGAAAATCTCTTAAATGGTATAATAACTGAAAATTTCCCCACTCTGGAGAAAGATATGGACATTCAAGTACAAGAGGCTCCTAGAACTTCAAACAGTCATGACGCAAAAATCCTCTCCATGAGACATAGCCAAGCTTCCAAAGTCCAACACAAGGAGAGAAGAAATCTAAAATTCCTAAGAGAAAAGTTGCAGGTCAATTTTAGAGAAACCCTAAAATTGGGTAACAACAGATTTTTCAACAGAAACCTTCCAGGCTAGGAGGAATGGAGTGGTGTATTTCAGGTTCTGACTGCAAATAACTGCTAACCAAAAATACATTATGCAGCATTGTTGTCTTTCCTGAGTGAAGGAGAAAGATTATCCAAGATACGCCAACGCCGAGGGGATTCCTCACCAGTACAGCGTCCTTACCACAGATACATAAGAGAATCCTACACACAGAAGGAAAGATAACTTCAAAGAAACCACATACCTCACTAGAAAAAGAACAGAGACATTCAATGGAAACAGAATTTTTTTTTAAAGACAGGACTAAGTCATTACTTAACAAAAATAACTTTGAATAAGTAGAAAAAAATTCCACAATTAAAAGATACAGAGTAGCTGAACAAATTAAAAATAAGATTCAAGGATATGCTGCTACAAGAAACTCACTTCTCAGTAAAGACACACAGAGACTAAAAGTCTAAGGATGAAAAAAGATATTCTGCACAAAAGAAAATGAAAAGCAAGCAGGAGTAGCTACACTTGGACAAAATAGACTTTACAACAAAAACTGTTAAAAAAAGACAAAGAGGTCACTGCATAATGACCACGATATCAATTCATTAAAGTAGGGTTAACTATACAATCATTAAGTATACTGAAAATGGATCACTGTAAAAATTAAACATGCGATTCTGAGAGGGAGGGGGAGGAAGTGTTGGAGGGAGGTGGGTGGAGGGAGGAGAGGGAGAGAAGTCCCACTATGTTTCTAAATCTGTATATTTGAAATATATGAAACTTGTATACCTTGAATAAAGTAAAAAAAATGATTGTAAATGTATATGCACCAAATGCCAGTGCACTCACTTTTCTAAAACAAGCAATTCAGATCTAAAGGGAGAGGTAAGTTCTGATATAATAATAGTGGGGGACTTCAATACTTTCTTCCCTCAATGAATACAACATCCAGACAAAAATTCAACAAAGAAATATCAGAATTAGACTGTACTGCAGAACAAATCAACCTAATAGATTTTTACAGAGAATTCCATCCAACAGCTACAGAATACACATTCTGTAGGAAGACAGGGACATTCTCTAGGAAAGACCATATAATAGGTCACAAAACAAGTGTCAACAGATTTAAAAAATGATTGAAATCATATCATGTATGTTCTTTATCACAATGGAAGAAAACCAGAAATTGATCACAAAAGAATCTCTACGTAGCATAGAGAGACTGCAGAACACGCTCATGAGTGAACAATGGGTCACTAAGAAACCTAAAGGGAAATTTAAAAATCCCTTGATTCTAATGAAAATGGAAACACAACGTAGCAACACTCATGGAATACAGCGAAAGCCCCACGAGGAAGGAAGTTTATAGCAATAAGTGCTATCAAATAGCACTTATTTCCAAAGAGAAGAAGGCTATTAAATAAACAGTCTAACAAAATTCAGGAAAACAACAAGCCAAATCCAAAATTAGGAGGAGGAAACAAATAATAAATCAGAGCAGAAATAAGATGTAAACTTAAACATTTACTGAAGATTAATTAAACAGAGGGCTAAAGAAAAATTAACACATCAACAAACCTTTAGGTATACTAAGTAAAAAGAAAGAACACTTACATAAAATGAGAGATGAAAAAGGAGGTACTGCAAAACATACCACAGAAGGAGAAAAGATCTCTAGGGGCTGTTATAAACAAATATATGTCAATAAAGTAGTAAATCTACAGGTAAGGGATAAAGTTCTAGATACATATAAGTCACCAAAATTGAACTATTATGATAGAAAACCTGAACTGAGCAATAATAAGTAATGAGATTGACTCAGTAACAAAAAGCCCCCCAAAGAAAGCCCAAGATCAGATGGCTTTGCAACTGAAATCCACCTGACTTCCAAGGAAGAACTAACATAAATTCTTCTCACACTATTCCAGAAAATTGAAACTGAGGGACCCCTTCCAAGTTTGTTCAACATGGCTAGAATTACATTGATTCCAAATCCAGACAGCAAAAAACGAAAATTATAGATGAGTATCCCTACTGAACATATGTGCAAAAATTTTCAACACAATATGAGCAAATTGAATCCAACAGCATGAGAGATTATTCACCATGATTCACTGTGATTTATCCCAGGGATGTTAGGATGGTCCACCATACAGAGATTAATAAATGCAATAAATACATCACATAAACAGAAGAAGGCCAAATATCATGTGCTTATCTCAAGAGACACAGAAAAAGCATTTGGTAAACTCAGCATTCATTCATGATAAAAACCTTGAACAAATTAAATGTAGAAGGAATATACTTCCATACATTAAATGTCATAAATGCCGAAACCACAGCTGATGTCATACTGAATGGGAGAAAGCTGAAAGCATTTCCCCTAAGATCTGGGACCACAGAAGGAGGTTTGCTCTCATTGTTATTTTATTCAGTGTACTACTGGGGCTTGTAGTCAGAGCAACTGGTCAACAAAAGGAAATAAGGGACATAAAATAAGTAGGAAATAGAATAACCTAAAGATTCTACCATGAGACTGTTAGAACCAATAGATCCAATAGGATTTAGAACCAATAAACTTGTAGGATACAAACTCAATACACAAAAATCAGTAACTTTTTTATACATTGACAACAAATTCACTGAGAAAAAAAATCATAAGAGCAACAGTTACAAAAAATACCTTGGAAAAAATTTAGCCAAGCATCTGAAAAATTTCTACAATGAAAATTGCAAGACACTAATGAAAGATACTGAATGTCACACACAAAAATGGAAAAACCTCCCATGTTTATGGACTGGAAGAATTAACATTGTTAAAATTTCATATTACCAACACAATTTACAGATTCAATGCAATCCCCATCAAAATACCAAAGACATTCTTTACAGAACTAGACAAACCAATCCTAAAGTTCATTTGCCAGCAAAAGAGACCCCGAATACCCAAAATATCATCACTGACACACTCTTGCCCCAACAGCATGCATAAAACTCCCATTAATTTTTGAATCTAATCATATATGAGAAAGTGACACAGGGAACTGTAAGTAAGTTTTTAATGACTGGAAAAAACCAAACACAAATTACACTTAGTATCCTTTTAAGCATGGGTATACAAAATATTCTGCCCATGGTGGTTGATTTATTGAAGTCCCATATGCAAATTTTGTTTAAATAATAAAATTTACAGTATTATCCTGTTAGAAATATCATAGACACGTCACACGATCACTAAAAATCTGTCAATTATTTGAAGACACATCTAACGTAGCTAAGACTGTAGTTGCAATTAAGAAATTTTTATGAATTTAAAATTTATACTGTAAATGATATATATTAAAATAGGTTTTATTTTCCTATCATAATTATTTACCAATCTAGGCTCAGACTCTCCTGAAATATTTTTTTAATGGTAGTGTTAACTAGTAACAAATTTGTTAACAGAAGACAATGAAATTGAATTCACATTCTCTCTGGAGAATGTATCACACTTCTCTGTTAAATATTTTCCTGTTTCTTAATCATTCAGCCAACAAATCCTTAGCAAGGAGGCATGTAGAAGAGAATGACATGCATGGCAAATGTTCAGATAGTTCACGGGGAGCATGCAATATGGAAAATACTAGGCATGGATTTCTAAAAATGTTTTTGCACCAAAACAAACTTGTCTCTGAATTCCACTTTTCCACAAACACACTGATGTCTCCTCTCTGTACTGGAACTGATTCTGAAATACATAAGGACTAGAGCACTCCAGCGGCAGAGTTCCTCCTCCGATAGTGTAGCTTGCTCTGAGATGACAGTTTAGGGTAAAAGGCTTCTCAAGGCAGGGAGAACAACCAACACGTGAACACTAAAGTTAATGCTGGGTTTTATTCAAATAGAGAAGACACCACAGAGGACAATGGGGGGTGAGTGAATGTGTATGCGGCTGTATCAAAGGAAGGAAGGCTGGAGGGTGTGTTAGGCTGAGTGGATAAGAAAGAGACTTGAAGTCAGGAACTGGGCCTATGGAAAACGCTTGGTTCTCTTGTATTTTCCAAGGCATCATTGGACAGTAAGATACAGAGAAAATTGTCTCAGGTTAGCTGATGGAACACTTACAAACTGTACGTGCTCTTCTTAAAAGCATGCATTAAAAGTTGTTAGATCAGCAGTGAAAATTTTAAATTCAGACAATAACTACAAATGGATGGATGAATAGTTCCTTGGTGATTGTATCATTCTCCCATACACAATTAGTGGAATGAGTAGAAAACCTACCAACCTAATTTTTTTGGTTTCCTGATTATAGATAAACTCATGAGGCCCTTCACAAACTCACATGTCAGCTATTTAATTTCATTTGATTAAAAACGGATTCTATAAATAATACTGAGTACAAGAAAAGGGTGACATGAAAGAATAAGGGTTGGTTTTCTACCGGGCAAGGTCTATCAGGGGTCTCTTGGCTGCCAAACTCTCTCACTTCCAGATGCCAAGAAGGGCCCAAGCTCAGTTCTTGTCAAGTCTTCACTATATGACGCGGCTCCCCGCATGCACTGTCCATGATGTGACTCAGCTCCCCGCGTGCACTGCCCATGACATGACTCAGCTCTCCGTATGAACTGCCCATGATGTGACTCAGCTCCCCATGTGCACTATGACATGACTTAGCTCCCTGTGTGCACTGCCCATGACATGACTCAGCTCCCAGCATGCACTGTCCATGATGTTACTCAGCTCCCAGCATGCACTGTCCATGACGTGACTCAGCTCCCAGCATGCACTGTCCATGACGTGACTCAGCTCCCAGCATGCACTCTCCATGACATGACTCAGCTCCCAGCATGCACTGTCCATGACATGACTCAGCTCCCAGCATGCACTGTCCATGAAATGACTCAGCTCCCAGCATGCACTGTCCATGAAATGACTCAGCTCCCCGCGTGCACTGTCCATGACGTGACTCCGCTCCCTGCGTGCACTGTCCATATGACTCAGCTCCCAGCATGCACTGTCCATGATGTGACTCAGCTCGCTGTGTGCACTGTCCATGACATGACTCAGCTCCCTGTGTGCACTCTCCATGGGTGACTCAGCTCCCTACATGGCTGTCCATGACATGACCCAGCTCCCTGTATGAACTGTCCATGACGTGACTCAGCTCCCTGTGTGCACTGTCCATGACATGACTCAGCTCCCAGCATGCACTGCATGCACTGTCCATGACATGACTCAGCTCCCCGCGTGCACTGTCCGTGACATGACTCAGCTCCCAGCATGCACTGCATGCACTGTCCATGACATGACTCAGCTCCCTGTGTGCACTCTGCATGGGTGACTCAGCTCCCCACGTGTAGTGTTCATGACCTGACTCAGCTCCCCGCGTGCACTCTCAATGGCCCTGACTGATACTGTTTCTAGGATGCCTCATAATTTTTTCCTTCTTTCCACTGATTCACAGGTGAGGCATAACTCCACGCTCCCACCTCCAGTAACTCCTGCACATTGGTCCTGCGCACACGGCCTCATCTCAGCTCACTTTGGGAAGTCTTGCAATCTGTCTTAATCTCTCACCTAGATCTTGTGTCTTCTCTGGATCCTTACCTGGAGTTTTTAGTTTTTAAAATGCCGGTTTTCATGCCACTCACCCTACCGTTCTTTGACACTCCACTGCACGAGGCACTGGTTTCAGGCTCCAATCTCAATGCAGCCCCCTCCCACATATCCCTCCCTGTGGTAACTGGCCCCATGCTTCAGCTACCAGAACACAAACCAACGGGAATGGGGCCTTCTCTGTATTATTCCCTGCCACATCCAGTGCCCAGGACAGAGACTGGCACAGACACTTAACAAACATTTGTTGAATGAATGGATTCATTCTTTAAATCTCCACTTGGCCCAGTTCTGTATTTTGAGCGTAACTGCTCCTTGATAAACATTTGTTGAATCAAAATTACTCAGTAAAGAGCGGCTTGGCTCAGACACACAGGGTCCTGCATTTTATAAATCTGAGTTATAGGCCACTAAGAAAAACTTCTCTAAAGTAGCTTCTTGACCTTTTACAGCCATGTAATAAAGACATCTCTTCCTGAGAGAGGGACTTTTTCCTTCACGAACTTCTCTAATGAGGCCTGAACACATCATCGGATGCCAGCACCAAGAATTACAAAGTTTAAGTTGAAAAAAAAACCTTTAGAAATGTAATCTCCTTTATTACAGTGAGGATACTATGGTTAAAAAAAGGCTATGCTGCACTATAATTCAACGTTTACCTTCCATTTCAATGTTGTATTTTTTCAAGAACATATTTCTAAGCAGGAACAATGGAGAATACAGGCTAAAACATGTCATGGAATGAACAGATCTGAATATCTTAACACTAGATCTATAGGTCTCTACCTTAGCAGGGCAAGAAATATAAAACCAAGTTTTCCGTTTCTCCACACTATGCTGTTCCAGCCAACAGAAGAATCAATCCAACACATAGGATGACTGAAGTGATCTACTGCCTGGAAACATAGACCAAAATTCTCAAATTATCAGGAGCTTTCTAGACCCTACAGATCCTCTGGTTAGGATTATCAGGAGATACTTTCTCTACACGGCTCTCTTAGCACTAGTGAGGGAATAGCCAAAACTTTATTTTTCTCTCCCCAACCACCCTCACCGAGTTGGATACTAGTATTGGTTATTTATTTGCAGTCTGTTCAGGAGAAGTAATACTGTTTTGAGATTTTGGTATTCCACGTACAAAGTCCTCTTGGAGAGATTCGAAGGAAATCTTGGATTACACCATGATCAGCAGTATAGCAGAGAGTCCCATGAGACTTAGTAGAATTTTTAGATTTATAAATATATAAATGTTACATGTTTTTTTTTTTAATTTTTCCTCTGAAATGTAAGGCATCAAAGAAATTAAAATACAGAAAATTTCTATTTGAAATATTTTGTCATCTCATTGACTTAGTGAAATCCTATTCATACAGGTTCTTTCTTGTTCTCTCTTCAGAGTCAAACCTATGACATGCATACATGTATCCATTATTCATAATCAATCACAGAACACTTGAGCTTTCTGAATAATTAGTTATGTACAATCAACCAAAACATTTCAATCTTTCAAGGAGCTTCCTTTTAACGTGCTTTAGTAACTTGAAGAAATAACTGAGTTCCTTTCCTTGTGATAGAAACGAGTTTGCTGATTCGACCAACACTGAGTTTTTATGCCCCAAGCCCCATCGCAGGTACCGGGTAGAAAGGTAAACCAGGTCGGTCATGTGTCTGCTGTGACCGGGCTGACTTTCTACTGGGAGGCAGAGACATGCAAAAACAATTTCCAACAGCGACATGCACCGTGCGGAACATTCTAATGGGACACCTGCAGAAAAGAGCGTTTCAGACCAGGCACCCGAGATGGCGTCTGGCTCCAGACCTGAAGCATGGGAGACAGCAACCATGGAAGAGGAGCCAGGCAGAGGGGTCAGCAGCACAGAGGATCTGAGCTCGGGTCCCCCTGAGGGACGAGGGGGCCCAGGGAGTACAGGGAGCGGGGCAAGGGCTGGGCGGGTGGTGTCTGACTTGGGAGGCAGTGACGAAGCTGTGCACTTTGATCAAAAGGCAACAGTTCTGACACAAGCAGGGGATGATTGGATCTAAGACTTTAAAACTCAGCTTGGCTGTATTTGAGGGGAGTAGGAGACCAAGAAAGGAGACAGTCGGGCAGCCACTGTAACATACCTAAACACATGTGCATGTTTCTATATGGGAAGGGGGCAAGTCGCAAGGCAAAGATAAAAGGATGTGCAGGCAGAGGCAATCAGAAGCGCTGAGAAGAATTTTCTGGGTCTTGAGCTTAAAGCAACTGCATTGGCCAGCGCCAAGGCTCACGAGGCTAATCCTCCGCCTGCGGCACCAGCACCCCGAGTTCTAGTCCTGGTTGGGGGGCCGGTTCTGTCCCGGTTGCCCCTCTTCCAGGCCAGCTCTCTGCTGTGACCAGGGAGTGCAGTGGAGGATGGCCCAAGTGCTTGGGCCCTGCACCTGCATGGGAGACCAGGAAAAGCACCTGGCTCTTGGCTTTGGATTGGCGCAACGCTGGCTGTAGCAGCCATTTGGGGGTGAACCAACGGAAGGAAGACCTTTCTCTCTGTCTCTTTTTCAATAAAAAAAATAAAGCAACTGCATAAGAAATATTTCCCAGATGCAGAAGACCAGGGAAGAAAGGATTGTTGGACTGGGATGTAATCAAATGTCTTTTTGGATGTGCTGAAACATCCAAGGGACGTTCTCGGCAGATAAATGTACTGGTCTACGTTCCGCAAAAGATGTATCAAGATTTGATACAAATAAATAATTCAGCTCAAGCCAAGCTTAAACTCCTTTCATGATAATTAATGGTAAATTATATACACACATATAATTTGAGTATACAGAGAGGACGAGACTAATTTTGTAGATACGTGCATATGGATGTTATTTGAGACCACAGGCAACCCAGGGTGGCTGAGAGTGACAGCGTGGGCAATGAGGAGAAGAGAACTCAAGACTGAGCCCAGGCCTCAAGCTTTAGCTGTTGGGCAAGGGGGACAGAATCAGCTAAGAAGTCCAAGAGATGAGAGACTGAAAAGAGGCCTACAGAGAACACCCGGTGTTAGAGAGAAGGGAAGAGCAGGCCCACTGGGAAGAAGTGACCCACCGAGGCTCTCAGGAGGATGAGGGTGGTAATGAGCCAACCTCTGGATTCAGCAACCTGCCAGCCACTGTCAACTTCAGTGCTGTAGCCTTCCATAGTGTGGAGGGAATGGATGTCCAACTGCAGAGAGGTGGAGACAGCAGGAGAGGTGGCGAGTACAATCATGGATGCACACAGAAACAGTGCCAGTGTTATTTGGGATGGATAAGTAAATACGAGAAGGCCTTGTCTTCAGGGAGAGTCTCTCTATGCATATAAGGTAAACATTTATCAACAATCCTGGAAAAATGTTTCTAACAAAAAAGCACATTATTAAACACATTCTGGGATGGGAGAGGGAGTGGGAGATGGGATGGTTGCGGGGGGTGGGGGAGGGAGGTTATGGGAGGAAAAGCCACTATAATCCAAAAGTTGTACTTTGGAAATTTATGTTTATTAAAATAAAAAATAAACACATTCTGAAGAAAAATTTATGCTAAATAATACATTTTATCAAGAACACAAAACTTTCAAAGCACCAACAATTATATTATTAGATTTTCAGATTGTTTACATACAAACTAAAAATATATTTTATATATCATCCAACAAATGAAAATGCTCAAATATAATTAACTGTTCAGAATATAACTTTTCAAAAAGAACTACAGACATTTAAAAGATTTCTTTGTTACTTTTTGAGAATCCCCCTGGACAGGGTGTGAGACATGTACCACACACAATATGTATGAATGAAAACAATAAATGTGTCCTCTGAAACAAAGTTTAAGATTTCATGTAATTACAGGCATGCTGCACGAATAGTTTAGAAGAACGTAACACTGTCATCAAATCACATCTTCATATACACGTGTAATCCATTTTGTACAACGGCTTCAACCCCGTGTGTATGTAATTAAATCGTAAGGTTGCAGTAATGGCTACTGCTCGGCTGCAATTCTGCTGTTTCATTTTAAAGAAATGAATAGAAAACGCAATCTAGTGGCCATCCAAGTACTTCCTCAAGACTGTTAAATCTCGTCAAAGAGGTCTTCTGGACTGCTGTTTCTCAGTGTCTCTAAAGACAAGTGCTCAGCGGAGACGCGCTCCTTCTGCAGTGTCTCAGGGAGTGAAGGATCGAGCCTAGAGTGAAAAGAAAGCCAGGAGAGTTTTATTTGAAAAAAAAAAAAATTCCACTGTAGCACAAAAGAAAATGAGGATGTACCTAAGTGGATCATGTTACAGCCTGTTTCAGAACTGGTATGTTGTTAGCTACAAGCAAAGAAGGATGAAAGGAATTCAATTTCTTTGCTTTAGAATGCATCTGTCTCTATTCTCAGCTAAAATAAAAAAATCAAGGGCCTGCAACAGTCATGATCAAGGTCAAGAAAGGAAATATCTCATCCTCTGTTCTATATTCACTGTTATACCAAGATACAGGTTCCCCAAGCCCTCCCTTTAACAATTCCATCACAACATTCATTTTCCTCCAGCTTCCTTAGATGCTGCCCGTGAACATGCATTTCTGTCCCTGCGCAGCACAAAGTTCTGATCACTGGACTTTCCTTTAGCGGTCAGTGGGTCGCGTGTGGATGACTAACAGTGATTGTTCACCTTGATGGTGACTGCTGACGAAATGCTGTAGGTCCACATTCGTTCACTGAATATGCACATCTTGTTTAGCAATTGAAATTTTATCCAGTTCGGTACCACAGTTGAGTACTTCAGTGGACTGATTTCTATATTTATGGGAGTGTTCTCAGTGCTGGGATAACAGGTTTGCTCATGGCCATGATCACTGTTGACTGGTACAGGGCAGACGGAGCTGGGATGCAACGGCTCAGTCACAAGGAAAACTTCGGGATACATGTTTACATCCTTGTGCTACGCTTTGCCCCTGGTTTTCCAGGGAACCTTCACGAAATGTGCTTGATGATAGTGATTGGAGGTGGCTGCAGAAGGAAGTATGATTAGGCTGAGTCCAACTTCAAAGGCAGAGGGGGAGTCACAGTGGCTCGGAACACCTGCAGGGTCATCGACTTGAAGCTGATGTGCACAGTTCTGAATGCAGGTCTATTTCTTTTTTCCAAATACATTTTTTCATTGATTTCATTTTATTTATTTTAAATGTCTATTTATTTGTTTGAACTGGGAGGAGGGAGGAAGGGGGGGGAGAGAAAGAAAGAGAGAGAGAGAGAGAGAGAATCTTCTATATACTGTCTCACTCCCAAAATGCCTGAAATACTGGGGGGTGGACGGGGTGAAGCCAGGAACCAGGAACTCCATCTGGGTCTCCCAGACGGGTAGGAAGGACCCAAGCACTGGAGCCATCGTCTGCTGCCTCCCAGGGTGCACATTAGCAGGAAACTGTAGAAGAGGCAGAGGTGGGACAGAAACCCAGGCACCCTGATGTACACACCAGAAGTGGCAGCTTAACTCAACACCACAACACTTGCCCCAAATCCAAGTCTACGTCTTCCTAGCTAAGTGATGTTAGGCGAGTCATTCAACCTAACAGACTCCCGTTGTCTCTGCTGAGATAGTATCTGCCTCTGAAGTGGTCTGAAGATTAAAGGAGGGGATGTACATGAAAGTGCTTGTGAAGTTCCACAAAACAGAACCTCCTAGTTTTTCATAAACTGTATAAGGGCAGAATAAAAGAAAAATGAACCACAATTTACAAATATCAAGTATATTTAGATGATGAGTATTTTAAAAGCTGTCACAAAAACTTGGCTGCAGGTCTCTCTGTCCCTGGCCGCCTGAGTGCACACAGCTAAGCATGGTTGGCTGTTAAGGAGACCTGAGACGTGTTCTGTCTTGTCCTGAGCAGGCCAAGTTCAGACAACATTACCCTAACGGGAATGTCAAGGTGTGAAGCACTAACGCCTTATAAAGATGACAAGCATTACCCTCTGGGAATTGCAGTGCTAAAATTACCAATAAATGCAGACATAGTTACTGCAACATGCAACTCTCAATATCTAAAAATATATTGCATAGGAGAAAAAGGATGCAGTATGAAATAAAAGTATAACTACTACATGTATAACTTTCCCAAGTCAACTCATAACACGTTAAACATTTTTTTCTGACCTTAAATGTCTTAGAGCTCATTTTACTCTTCTAGGGAAGAGAGCTGAATTCTTTCAATTTAAAGTCAGACATGGAAAGAGCTCTGAAATTTTGTTCATTGTCTAGACGATGTGAAACCAGGACATAAAAATTTATCAATTTTGTCTTAAAAAATCAGCATATGGACAAAAAGATCAGGGTGCAATGGTATTTCTGAGGGAAACAGACTCCTGGCGCTCCACTTAGGATTCTCATATCCTACAGTCACAAGGAGCTAAAGGAACTGCCTGCACCGTCATAAAATGGCTCAGCAAGAACTGTCCAGTGTGGGCCACTGTTCCACAGCCTCCACACGCAGGGTCAGCGCAGGACTCTCCCCGCAACGGAGAAAAGGCTGTAATCATTTTTTAGAATGAATGCTTACTTAACTCTTGTGTCAATTCTGGAAAGAATAAAAAGAAACAAAAAATGCACATTATGCTGTGTTGCATTATTTAAGTTTTCATTTTCTTTTAGATAAATGGGATCATTATACATAAACATATATAGATATATGTGTACCTTAATAACTTTACACCATATTAAAGATGTCTTAGCATCTGAAAAATTTAGATACACAGTCATCATTAACTAAAATTTTTTTAAAGATTTATTTATTCATTTGAAAGGCCAAGTTTCAGAGAGGAAAATGCAGAGAGAGAGAGAGCGCGCGCGAGCGAGCAAGCCGGCACCGCGGCTCACTAGGCTAATCCTCTGCCTGTTCTGCCAGTACCCTGGGTTCTAGTCCTGGTTGGGGCACTGGATTCTGCCCCGGTTGCTCCTCTTCCAGTCCAGCTCTCTGCTGTGGCCCGGGAGGGCAGTGGAGGATGGCACAGATCCTTGGGCCCTGCACCTGCATGGGAGACCCAGGAGGAAGCACCTGGCTCCTGGCTTCAGATCAGTGAAGCATGGCGGCTGTAGCGACCATTTGGGGGGTGAACCAATGGAAGGAAGACCTTTCTCTCTGTCTCTGTCTCTCTCTCACTGTCTAATTCTGCCTGTCAAAGAGTGAGAGAGAGAAAGAGGGAGGGAGGGAGGGAGGGAGATAAGGAGAGAGGGAGAGAATCTTCCATCCACTGGTTTACTCTCCAAATGGCTGCAATGGCTAGAGCTGGGCTGATCCAAAGCCAGGAGCCAGGAGCTTTCTCCAGGTCTCCCACATGGGTGCAGGGACCCAAGGACTTGGGCCATCTTTGACTGCATTCTCAGGCCACAGCAGAGAGCTGGATCAGAAGTGGAGTAGCCAGGATTCAAACCAGCACCCATTTGGGGTGCTGGTGTTACAGGCTGGGGCTATAACTCACTTTGCCACAGTGCCAGGCACCCCCATAAACTACAATTTGGATGTAATGACCATTAGTCTATGGATGGAGATTTGGGCTGGTTCCATTTTTAAATGTCCCTGTAACTAGCAGAGTAACTCATAAGCTTATACACAGGAATATCTTAGCACAATGACCATATCACATTTTTATGAATATTGCTGTTCGAGAAATCATGCCAAAGGTGGAATTTGAAAGCAAAGAAGTTGGAGAACCTGAATCTAAAGCCTTAAAAGAAAGTGAATAAAGAAGCAATTTAAAACTTCAGAGTTGCTGACTAAATTACTGCCACTAGTTAATGGCTCAATTTAAATTCTAAGCCTTCCAGGGCTTTTTGCTATTGTTGACTATCCATATTCAGGCTGATTTTTCTTCCTTCTGATTATTTAGAGTGCTACCATCTTCACCCTGTATTTCACTACAGGTCTACTGCTGCATTCATGCTTGTTGCATACACACTGTGAATAGCTTACTGTGTTATGAAAATGTAACCAATGCAATCCAGGTCACACCTGATTCCTGTCCTCAGAACGCTTTTATTCAACTTTTACCTTTATTGTTTCCAAATGTGTCTCTCATCCTAAAAGTTTTATAAATACCTTGAAGGTAAAGACTACCTCATAGAGTTTTTTTTTTTTTTTTTGGAATATCTGTACATATTATACAAATATGTAGGGTGCAAGTAGATTTTCATATATTTTTCCACAGCAACATAGTTCAATCTGAGGACTTCTCAAAAAGTATTTGTGGACTAAGTGAATCACATGAATTAATGACAACATGTGAAACTGTGGAGTTGAGGCTTAGGCTTCAGGCTTTTTTCCGAATAAAGGGAACAAAATGCAATCTCTCCTGATGATGACAGCGCTGTCCACAGTAAAAGAACTAAAGAGTCTTGGGTTCAATCAGTTGGTTTCACACTGCACAGAACACACATACTCTACAACCTGACTCAAAGTCCCACTACCTCATCTAATTAACAACCAATAATGGAGATCAAAAGCTGCATTTGTTAAAGGAAATCTCCCATCCAGGAAGCTTCTATGAAATCTTACAATAAATGACCAACTTCTCTTTTAACTTTCTGGAAGCTGACCTACCAACAGCTTTGACAATGGTATTTCTGGGCATTAGCTTATTTTGTAAAGACATTTTCTCAGCCAAGTTTAAAATGGTATCAGCATGACCAGAATAACAATCTTTTCTTATTCAAATGAGAGACATTAGTACCCTCTGGAGTGAACTGCATGTATTCTGAGAATGTATTTCTGAAACATGTCAAGGTGCCAACTAGAGTTCGAGAGTGTGTCAGGAAAATGTGTTATGACTGCTGGCACCGTGACACAGACTCATGCTCATCTGACTTGTGCCAAAAACACTGATCTGGAAATAAAAGTAAATTTTTATGCGACTCAACTGTAACTACCTGTATGTGACATAAAAAATTAATGCCAAGTGAATTAAACATTTACACGAGAAAAACAAAACTTTAAAGATTTTAGAGGAACATAAAAGAGAATGTATTTGATACATTTATACATTGAGACATTTATACATTGATACATATTTGATACATTGATATATTTATTTTTTTAAAAACCTATTTGAAAGGCAGAGAGACAGACAAGTTTATCTGAGCCCCAATTAACTTCTCAAATGCTCACAATAGCCAGAGCTTGGCCAGGCCAAAGCCAGGAGCCAGGAACTCAACCCCGGTTTCTCACATGCTGGCATGGCCAACTACTTTTCAGTGCCTCCCAGTCTGTGCACTGTCAGGAAGTTGGAATCAGGAGCAGAGGCTGGACTTGAACTCCAGACTCTGATATGGGATTGTAGGCTTCACAAGTGGTAGCTTAACCACTGTGCCAAATGCCCACTGCTGTCGTTAGTATCTTGAGATAAGAGATTTTATTTACGGTAGAAGTTGAAAACTATAAAGAATAAAGATTGATAAATTCAATTACATTAGAAGTAATTCCATTTACCAATAGGTACTTTTTTTTTTTTTTTTGACAGGCAGAGTGGACAGTGAGAGAGAGAGAGAGAGAAAGGTCTTCCTTTTCCGTTGGTTCACCCTCCAATGGCCACTGTGGCCAGTGTACTGAGCTGATCAGAAGCCAGGAGCCAGGTGCTTCCTCCTGGTCTCCCATGGGGTGCAGGGCCCAAGCACTTGGGCCATCCTCCACTGCACTCCCGGGCCACAGAGAGAGCTGGCCTGGAAGAGAGGCAACCGGGACAGAATCCGGCGCCCCGACCAGGACTAGAACCTGGTGTGCCGGTGCTGCAAGGCGGAGGATTAGCCTAGTGAGCCGCGGCGCCAGCCTACCAATAGGTACTTTTAAGACACTGAAAAGACAAGCTATAACTGGAGGGAGATACTGTATCACACGCTATTAACAAAGGTTAACACCCAAAGAACTACTAGAAACGTGCTAAAGGAAGTGGGGTTGTCGCTCCCCCTCTTCATGGAGGAACGACACAGAACCCTGCCTAGGCTTCATATCCGAGTCACGGCCCCATTATGTCACTCCCCCTCTTCGTGGAGGAACGACACAAGACCCTGCCTAGGCTTCATATCCGAGTCACGGCACCATTATGTCGCTCCCCCTCTTCGTGGACACAGGACCCTGCGCTGTTCTTTTGTCTGCTTGGCCCTCCCCGGGTTTGCTGCTGGTTCTTCCCGGGTTGGCTACTGTCCCTTCCACCTCCGTGGAAGGGTGGTTCCCCCTGGCCACATTCCCCACTTCCGCAGGGGAGCGGCACACCGCCGGCCGGCTCTCTCGGGGGCTGCACAGGTGTTCCCCTTAGATGTTCCCCTTAGATGTTCCTGGTGCATGCCGTCTCTCTCCTCCTTTATAGTCCTCCTCTGCCAATCCCAACTTGGCTGCCCACACGCCGAGTACGCTGCTCTCCTCCAATCAGGAGCAAGTCCTACAGTTTATTGGTTGAACTGGAGGCAGCTGCGTAGAAGCTGTTTTCTTCTCTCCCAGCGCCATATTGTGGGAGAGCAGATGCACAGAATAAGTCTTAATTCCAGTAACAGTATAGTCCGAGTTGTTCCCCACATGGGGTGAAAGCATATGATAAAGAATCCAGCCAACTCAGTGACCAAGAAATGTAAATATATGAGCCCAGTTTAGCAAAAGCTAAAATGTACAATAAATCAAGGATTTCAGAGGATGAGAAATAACTGGATATATTATTGCTGATGGGAGTGTAAACATTTGAAACCAACTTGGTAGTAACTGCCAATGTACACACCTGTAGGCCAGGAATTCTACTGCTAGATCCATACCCTAGAGAAGTATTTGCATGCCTGTGGCATGAGGCATACATACAACCATGAGTGCATGTAAAATTTTATTTTATTTCATTTATTGATTTGAAAGGCAGAGATATGGGGTGGGGAAGGAGGGAGGGAGAGAGAGAGAGAGAGAGAGAGAGAGAATGAATGAATATGAGAATCTTTCTTCTGCTGGTTCATTCCCTAAATGCCAGCAACAGCCAAGATTAGGCTAGGCCAAAACCAGGAGCCAGGAACTCCATATGGCTCTCCCATAGGGTGGCAGGGACCCAAGCATTTGAGCCACCATCTACTGCTCCACAGGGAATGCATCAGCAGGAAGCTGGACTGCAAGTGGAGTAGCTGGAACTTGAATCAGGCACTTGAGTATGGGATGCAGGCATCCCGAATGCTGCAGTAACTGCCTACCTCATAAGTTCTTTGTTTCAATAGTGGAAGACTAGAAACTACCCAATTGTCTCTCCTCAGGAACATGGGCAAATGAACCCTCCAACTTTCACATACTGGAATACTACACAGCTGCATGTATGCATCAGTCTCTAACACAATGTTGATCTAAAGAGGAAGGCACAAAGGAATCTACATAGTATGATTCTATTTATTTCAAGTTCAAAAACACAAGAAACTGTGCAATATTACTCTTTGAATGACAGTGTGTGTGCATGTATGTGTGTGTGTCAATGCTTCTGTGTACACATATGCATAATGGCTGTGGGTCTTAGGATTCTCCCGGCAGAAGACGGTTCTGGATCTTACCCTCTCTCCAATGACAGAGTTCTCAGCTGTCTGTATCTTGTAGCTTTCGCTGTTGTGAAAACAGTGGTGCAGAGCAGTAGGTTTAGTAGTAGAGACATAGAGTCCAGCTCTAGACACAGTGGGTGGGGACAGGAGGGAGATCTGACACACCCGCAGGATACCTACATGGGAAGAGAGGCTGAGTAGGCAAATGCTTACACAGCTGTAGAGATGTCTGGAGTAGATATGTAGACACAGCAGTCGCTGCCACACACCTGGACTCCAAAGACGAAGGGGCTGAAGAGATCAGTCAGAGAGGAGTCTATCTGAGAAAACAGGACTGTATGGCACATGGAGATGGCTAATTCTGCTGGGACAAACAGCTCCAGAGGGAGACTGAGAATGAGGGATTCCAGAGAGATGAGGCGAACCACGGAGGAGTGCTGGTGCAGATTTAGAGCCAAGTTTATTTTGGGTGTGCATAGCCTGGGCCTTTCTACTTCCACCCAAATACATAGCTTTCACTACTGAAGCTGTAAGCACACTTGAGATAAATCATCTCACTCACTGTGAGTTACCTGGACTTGAGAATAGCCCAGAAAAACACTGCTGTGCTCGCCACTTATAACAGACAGCAATAGGCAACATTATTCTTTTAAAGATTTATTTATTTATTTGAAAGGCAGAATTAAAGAGAGGCAGAGAGAGAGAGAGCACTGTCTTCCATCCCCTGGTTCACTGCCCAGATGGCCACAACAGCTGGAGCTGCACCGATCTGAAGCCAGGAGCATCTTCTGGGTCTCCCATGTGGATGCAGGGGCCCAAGGACTTGGGCCATCTTCTGATTTCCCAGGCCATAGCAGAGGGCTGGATCGGAAGTGGAGCAGCGGGGCCAGCACTGTGGCATAGCAGGTAAAGCTGCCGCCTGCGGTGCCGGCATCCCACATGGGCACCGGTTTGGGACCCGGCTGCTCCACTTCTTATCCAGCTCTCTGCTATGGCCTGGGAAAGCAGAAGATGGCCCGAGTGCTTGGGCCCCTGCATCCGTGTGGGAGACCTGGAGGATGCTCCTGACACCTGGCTGCATGGCTGCAGATTGGCGCAGCTCTGGCCATTGCAGCCATCTGGGGAGTGAACCAGCTGATAGAAGACCTTTCTGCCTCTGCCTCCGCCTCCACCTCTCTCTCTCTCTCTCTCTCTCTCTCTCTCTCTCTCTCTGCCTCTCCTCTCTCTGTGCAACTGTGACTTTCAAGTAAAATAAAATAAATCTTAAAAAAAAAAAAAAAGTGGAGCAGCCAGTACTCAGACCGACGCCCATCTGGGAAGCTGGAATTGCAGGCGGTGGCTTTACCCACCACGCCACAGCACGGGCCCCAGGGCAACATTTTGATTTTGTAAAGAATGAACTCTCAAAATCTTGGACAGCAGCAGGCACAGCAAATATGCAGCCAGTGGTCAGCCCCAGTCACCAAAGTGGGGCATTTGAGGCAGCTGTGTCTCTCATGGTAAAATTAAATGGCATATATGGCACACCTCTGCTTTACCAAAACTTCCATGGCATCTGCCCACTTCAACTGACGTTCTGGTGGGATTCATATGAAGTTCAGACAACGTGGAGAGAGGGACGAAGGTGAGAGGCAAGGCAAGAGCAATGGACTAGGTGAAAATCGGACCTGAGTAATGTCTGGGACCCACATTATTTGGCAATAATAATGGTTTGTCTCTGTAGGATGTATCAAACCAACCTCCACCAAAATCACCTCAAAAAATAGTCAAATCAAAATACCATGTCCTTGATACTTTTATAAAATTAGACAAATGTCACATTGACCTTAACAGAGTTCCCATTACAGAGTGAACTCGGTTACGGAGACATCCTTTACATGGAAAAGCTTTAAATAATGGGTTTGAGATTTGACATCACCAAAGTTACCACTTTATTTTCAAAATACCACTGTATTTTCAAACTAAATGCTAGCATTTTTAAAAATACTTGATCTTAGAATAAATGGGCAAAATAGCCTCCCAATTTCTAGGTGACCTTATAAAAACCAAAAGCATCTCCTGAGTAAGGTCACAGACTGAAGTCATAAGGACTAGCAAAACCAGTGTTGAACACTGTCTGGAATTCACAAGGCTTAGACGTCATTTCATGGGCCTGAGAAAACGAAAGAGGAGCTGACACTTGCTTCCTGGCAACGAAAATGGCAAAATGTGAAATTCCATTAGTTATTTTAAATTAAATCCCTAAAGATATCTTTTTCTACTGAATATGACTTTGCTGTTTAAATTCATCAAGAGCAAGAAGAAAATGGAATCAGGCTTTCCAAATAAGTGATTCTGAGACAAAGAAAGGATAAAAAAAGAAAGTGAATACACGCGGCCGGCACTGTGGTGCAGTGGGTTAACACCTGCCCTGAAGGGGCCGGCATCCCATATGGGCGCTGGTTCGAGACCTGGCTGCTCCACTTCCAATCCAGCTCTCTGCTATGGCCTGGGGAAGCAGTAGCAGATGGCCCAAGTCCTTGGGCCCTGCACTCACGTGGGAGACCCAGAAGAAGCTCCTGGCTCTTGGCTTCGGATCAGCTCAACTCTGACTGTTGTGGTCATCTGGGAGTGAACCAGCAGATGGAAGAGCTCTCTCTCTCTCTGCCTCTCCTATTTCTGTGTAACTCTGACTTTCAAATAAATAACTAAGTCTTTAAAAAAAAAAAAAGAAAGTGAATACACGACGCTAAAATGCATCTGCATGATTTACATGTATTGGGAAGGACAATAATTTTTAGATTTTCTGTAAAATACAAATGTGGATTTTAAATCAGGATCATCTATTATGTATACTCAATTTAAAAAGTAAACCTCTGGGGCATGCTTTTGGCACAACATTTAGGATACTGCTTGGGAATGGCATCCCACATCACAGTCCTGAGTTTGAGTCCTGGATCTGCTCCCGATTCCAACTTCCTGTTAATGTGCACCTTGGGAGGTAGCAACCATGGCTCAAGAGTTGAGTACCTGCCATCCACATGGGAGACCCAGATTGAGTTCCTGCCTCATGGTTTCAGCCAGGCCTATTCATGGTCATTGTGGGCATTTGGGTGTCTCTACTCCATCCTGGCCCCATTCTGTCTTTCAACCTTCCGAATGACATAAATGAGTGAATAAATAAGTAAACCACTAAGATAATTATATCCATAATCTATAAGGATACAAACCACTTATCCAGAATTTCATAATAAACTGAAAGATTTTGCCACTCTTAGTGGATTCAGTTGATAATATGGTCCTCTCAAGTCATTACTCATCAATAGTCACCTTGAGTGTAAACAGCTTCAACTCTCCAGTTAAAAGATACAGACTCACTGGATGGATTAAAAAACAAGATCCATCTATTTGCTGTCTACAACAAACACATCTCACCAGAAAGATAAATGCAGACTGAAAGTGAAAGGATGGATAAAGATATTCCATGCTAACAGAAACCAAAAAAGAGCTCATGTAGCCATCCTAATATCAGACAAAATAGACTTTAACACAAAAACTATTAAAAGAGACAAAGGAGGGCACTATGCAATGATTAAGGTATCAATTCAACAAAAAGATGTGACTATAATAAACATATACACACCCGTTTACAGGGAGTCTGGCTATTTAAAAGAAATGTTAATGTATCTAAAGGGAGATATAGACTCTAATACAATAGTAACAGGGGACTTCAACTTCCTACTTTCATCATTGGACAGATAAACTGAACAAAGAAACTGAACAAAGAAACAACAGAGCTAATTGACACTATGGAGTAAATGGACCTAATTGATATCTACAGAAATTTTCATCCTACAGTTGCAGAATACACATTCTTTTCATCAGTACAGAGAACTTTCTCTAAGATAGACCATATGCTAGGCCATAAAGCAAGTCTCAGCAAATTAAAAAAAAAAAAAATCAAAATCATAGCACGCTTCTTCTCTGACCACAACAGAATGAAGCTGGAAATCAACAACTCAAGAATCTCTAGGTCATATGCAAATATAAAGAGACTGAACAACATGGTCCTGAATGAACAGTGGGTTATAGAAGAAACCAACGGAAATAAAAAAATTTCTGTAAATGAATGAAGATGACAATACTTCATAATAAAACTTATGAGATACAGGCCGGCGCCCTGGCTCACTAGGCTAATCCTCCGCCTAGCGGCACCGGCACACCGGGTTCTAGTTCCAGTCAGGGCGCCGGATTCTGTCCCAGTTGCTCCTCTTCCAGGCCAGCTCTCTGCTGTGACCAGGGAGTGCAGTGGAGGATGGCCCAGGTGCTTGGGCCCTGCACCCCATGGGAGACCAGGAGAAGCACCTGGCTCCTGGCTCCTGGCTCCTGCCATTGGATCAGCGCGGTGTGCCGGCCGCAGCGCGCTGGCCGCGGCGGCCATTGGAGGGTGAACCAACGGCAAAGGAAGACCTTTCTCTCTGTCTCTCTCTCTCACTGTCCACTCTGCCTGTCAAAAAAAAAAAAACTTATGAGATACAGCAAAAGCAGTGTTAAGAGGGAAGTTTATAGCAATCGATGCCTATATGAAGAAATTGGGAAGATTAACAAATAAATGAGTTATGAATGCATCTCAAAGACCTAGAAAAACAACAAACCAAACCCCAAATTAGTAGGAGGAAAGAAATAATTAAAATTAGAGAAGAAATAACAAATTGAAACAAAAAATTACAAAAGATCATTGAAATAAAGAGCTGGTATTTTTGAAAAAAAATAAACAAAATTGATATACCACTGGTCAACTAACCAAGAAAAATAAAACAGAGGGAGACGATCCTAATCAATAAAAACAAATCAGAGATGAAAAAGGAAATGTAACAACAGATACCACAAACATAAAAAGAATCAGCAGGAATTATTACAAAGAGCAATATGGCAACAAATTGGGAAACCTAGAAGAAATGGCTAGATTCCTGGACATATACAATCTATCAAAATTGAGTCATGAAAACAGAAAACCTGAACAGACCAATAACCAAGACAGAAACTGAATCAGTAACATAGACCCTCACAATAAAGAAAAGTCCAGGACTGGACAACTTCACTGATGAATTCTTCCAGACATTTAAAGAAGAACTAATTCCAATTCTTTTCAAGCTATTCAAAACAATTGAAAGGGAGAGAATCCTCCCAAACTCCTTCTATGAAGCCTGCATCACCTTAATTATTAAACCAGAAAAAGATACAACAGAGAAAGAGAACTATAGACCAATATCTCTGATGAACATAGATGTAAAAATCCTTAATAAGATATTAGCTAATCGAACCCAACAACACATCAGAAAGATCATTCACCTGGACCAAGTGGGATTTCTCCCTGATATGCAGGGATGGTTCAATATTCACAAATCAATCCCTGTGATACATCACATTAACAAACTGAAGAACAAAAACCATATTGTTAGCTCAATAGATGCAGAAAAAACATTTGATAAAATATAACAATGTCTCATGATGAAAACTTTAAGCAAATTGGGTATAGAAGAAACATTTCTCAACACAATCAAGGTAATTTATGACAAAGCCACAGCCAGCATTTTACTGAATGGAGGAAAGCTGGAAGCATTTCCTCTATGATTTGGAACCAGACAAGGATGCCCACTCTCACCATCACTATTTAATATAGTCCTGGAAGTTTTAGCCAAAGCCATTAGGCAAGAAAAAGAAATCAAAGGGGTACAAATTAGAGAGGAGGAAATCAAACTACCCTATTTGCAGATTATATGATTCTGTATAGAGTGGGTCCAAAAGGCTCCACTGAGAGACTACTGGAACTCTCTAAGAGTTTGGTAAAGTGGCAGGATATAAAATCAACAGAGAAAAATCCATAGCCTTTGTATACACAGACAATGCCATGGCTAAAAATAGGCTTTCAAAGTCAGTCCCATTCACAATAGCTCCAAAAAGAATTACATATTTTGGAATAAATTTAACCAAGGATGTCAAAGATTTCTATGATGAAAATTACAAAACACTAAAGAAAGAAATAGAAGCCATTAAAAAATGGAAAAATCTTCCATACTCATTGATTGGAAGAATCAACATCATCAAAATGTCCATACTATCAAAAGAAACTTATAGATTCAATGTGATTGATATTAGAATACCAATGACATTCTTTGCAGATCTAGAAAAAAATGATTCTAAAACTCATATGGGAGCACAAGAGACCATGAATAGATAAAAAGCAATTGTATAAAACAAAAACAATGCTGGAGGCATCACAAAACCAGACTGCAAGACATACTACAGGGCAATTATAATCAAAACATCCTGGTAGTGGCACGAACAGACATGTAGGCCAAGGGAACAGAACAGAAACTCCAGAAATCAATCCACATATTTACAACCATCTATCACCTTGGTAGAAAATCACACCCTATGTCTAATTTTAAGACAGATGAACTAACTATTGTTTGGTGTGCTGCAAACAAAGCCTTCCTCACTGACTGGAAGTTTCTAGAGCAGGGATATTCAGCATTATTGGAGCTGGCACAGAATCTAACACACAAATTTCCCCTGAATGCATGTGTTAATCAATCAACAGATGATAGAACAAAGGAGGGAGACAGGGCTAACACGAAACCACCAGGCAGCAGGCATGACAGTGAGCATGCTGGCGACAGAGCCAGGATGCCAGCCGCGGTTCCCTCATTACAAGTCCATAGCCTAGTGCTTAGGGGTCCCCAACTCTTATTTGTATTTCAGAGGAGTTGTTTCTTTCCGGAATGGTAGCTTGGATGTGTACAGAATGTCTCAAAAGTAGTTCTGTGAGACACTCTCCACAAAAATGAGATCTGTGGGACAAAGTATTTAGAAAACATTTATTTTCCTCCACTAAGTCCTCTAAATGTTCCATGTGCTGTGGAACGTTCTTCCACAGTAAAGCCAGTGAGTTAGTAGGTGAAATGAAGGCGTGGTTCAGAAGAGTGTGTGTGGAAAATTAGGGAGAGTGTATGTGCACATACAACTGTGGGTGCATGTACAACTATAGGTGGTGTTTATATGTGTGCGTGCATATAGAACATTCTGGAAGGACACATCAGTGACCGGTCATCATGGAGAAGAAATGGACTCAGAGGCAGGGATATCTTTCACTGGAAATTCTTTTAAACTTAATTCTACCCAGAGATCATGTTTTTGAAAGTGTTTTCAGAAGAAAGAAGCCATTTAACCGATGCATTCCAAATGAATTTGACAGTGGATGCCTCTTTGCTCATGACTCTCAGCCATTCACATTTCAAGAAACTCGTGCTGTCGGGAACAGGCTGTATTACTTGCTTCCTTGAGAACACGACTACCAGCCCTCCCCCCCCCCCCCCCCCCCGGATTTCACGGTCTAATGAAGAAAAACAAAACCAGAAAACAAAGCCAGAACTTGACCGAGAGAAGTGGCAGACACATGAGCAGACAGGAACAGCAGCCATGGAGCTTAGAGGCCTCTGAGGCAGCTGGGGCCAGGAGCGAGAGTCTTAGCACACTTGCAACCAGCTGTGCTGGCTTCCTTAGGCTGCTGTGACAAATGCCCACTGTGTAGTGTCCTAGAACAACACGCATTCATCACCTTACAGGTCAAGAAGTTGGAAGTGCGACAGAGATCTCACCGGACACCAGCAAAATGTTGGCAGAGTCGCTCTTCTGTCTGGCGGCACTGGGGAGAAGCTGTTCCTTGGCTTTTGCCAGCCCCTGGGGGCCACTCCCTGCCTGGGTGTTTACGGCCAGCATCGGCAGGTGGACTCCTCCTAACATCATCTGACTCTGACCTCTCTTCTTCATCACAGCTCTTTCTCTGCCTCTCCCTTCCACTTCATGACCACTGCCATCGCATCGGGTCTCCTTGTACAACCCAGGATATCTTCACCAACATATTCTCAGGCGAGGCAGTAAGCTGTGGGCATCTTTGTGTATGTGGTGGGGAGGCTCATCATTCCGCCACCACTCTAGCCTCAACTTTGTGACTCCCGCCTACCAGTTGAAGTTTGTTTTAGGGAGGCTGTGTGGAGAAACAGGTTAAGGGTGGGCATGCAAGGCCCATACCTAAAAGAAACCGCTGTGCTGGTCCATAGAGCGTCTGCAAGGCCTGTTGATATGACCAGAAGCTGAAAACATGCACTTTGGTTCTTATCCTGACATTAAAGGAACCAAGATCACTGAGACAGGCTGGTGACTGCTTCCCTCACCTTCCCTCTGGCTACCATGGGTCAGAGCCTGAGATGCATACGGAGGATGAGAAAAATAAGACAACAGGTGGGAGTCTGCGCGAGTGGTTAAGATGTTCCTGTCTCACATCAGTGGCTGGGTCTGAGTCCTGACTCCAGCTTCCTACTAATGCGGACCTGAATTGAGTTTCCAGCTCCTGGCTTTGGGTGGCCTGGACCAGACCTTGCTAGTGTAGATTTCTAGTGGGTGTGTGTGTGTGTGTGAGTGAACCTGTCTCTTTCTTTTTCAAATAAATTCAAAAAGCATCAAGCAAACAATCAACCCAAGGCAGAAATAATGCTAAGCTGCATTAAAAACTTCATGAGAAAAATGGAATTAAAAGATGTTTACTCTGTGGAAAACATTTTTGAAATCCTTGCATACCTTTTTCATTATACAGCTTTTCCATGAATTGTCTGAAGGCCTCTCGTACTTGTGGTAGCCTTCATGTAGGAGGAACAGAACGGAACACTGCTTCACTACCACAGTGCTAAAGAGTAAGGCCTCCGGAGAACCATCATGGAAGAGAAGGGGCTTGCAGACCTGCTCTGATGCTCTGCTCAGGGTTTCTCCAGGCAAAGGGTGAACAAGGATGACTGTGCAGCCTGACTCCATGGTAGATGACTAGGGCTGCCTAGTGGAGCAGTGGGTTAAGCCATCACTTGCCACACTGGCCTCACGTAGCAGAGGGCTAGTTTGGGTCCAGATTTCACTAACATGCCTGGGAAGGCAGTGGATGATGGCCCAAGTACTTGGGTCCCTGTCACTCATGCCAGAGACAGGGATGGTGTCCTTGGTTTCTGACTTCAACTTGACCCAGCTCTTGCTGTTGCAGCCATTTGGAAGATCCCCCTCCCCCGCCTTTGAAATAAATTAATAAATACATCTTTAAAAATAGATGACAATTTCATAACATCACCAATACCCTATAACAGGTGTTATAAAAAATGATTATCACACCACTGATATCTAAAATGAAGAATACTATAAAACCATTTCTTCAGAACATGTACTCATTTGGGGTCTGCATTGTGTGGCAACCTAAGGTGCCACCTGTGACTCCGGCATCCCATCTGAGCACCAGTTCAAGTCCTGGCTGCTCCACTTTCAATCCGGCTCCCTGCTAATAATGCACCTGAGACAGCAGTGGGTGATTACCCGAATACTGAGAGCCCCGCCACCCACATGGGTGATCCGCAAGGCGTGGGTGATTACCCGAATACGTAGAGCCCTGCCACCCACATGGGTGATCCGCGAGGCGCTGAACCAGCAGCTGGACGCTCTCTCCCAATCTCCTCCTCTCTCTCTTTGGAACTGCTGTTTTTTCAAGAAACAGGTCAGAGAGGGGAAAAGCTCTGCAAGAAGGGGCATGGAGATAATCTGTAAACTTTCGTGGCTTAGATTCGGAATTAAGAAGATGAGGCAACCTAGTTGTTTAAAATATGAACAAACTAAAACGTAAAACCAAAACATACAGAGAGGCAGAATGCTTCTAGAACAATTCACTGTATCCCATAGTAGGTGGCAAATGAGCTGCTCTGTGGATAACACAGTGCAAGCCACGGAGGTGCAGTCTGCGTGTTCAGAGCTACTGCAAAGGTGAATTCTGTACAAGGAGGATACTGTGATTCCAGCAAAAATCTGTATGTCACCACTGAGCAGTGATGTCATCTCAAATATTATTTAAAAGTCAAATTCGTACAGAAAGCTTATATATATATGTGTGTGTGTATATATATATATATGTGTGTGTGTGTGTATATATATATATATATGTAAGATTTATTTATTTATTTGAGAGGCAGAATTACAGAGAGAGATACAGACAAAGAGACAAAGAGGTCTTCCAGATGCTAGTTTGCTCCCCAAATGGCTGCAATGACAGGAGCTGGGCCAATCGGAAGACAGGAGCCAGGAGCTTCTTCCAGGTCTCCCATGTGGGTGCAGGGGCCCAAGCACTTGGGCCATCTTCCACTGCTTCCTCAGGCCTTCAGCAGAGAAATGGATCAGAACAGGAGCAGCCAGGACATGAACCAGCGCCATAGGGGCTGCCAGTGCTGCAGGTGGAGGCTTAGCCTACTACGCCACAGTGACAGCTTCTGTTCACATAAACATATTAACCAGCACATTAATATATATTCTCACTGTGAGATTATTATGCTTGCAAAATTTACTAACTTTTTTAGGACTTTATACTGAACTTGTGTTTACTTTGGGGAAGTAGAATAACCATAGGCTGAGGTTCCACTGGTGCATTAGTTGATATAGGAGAGTGGCCACCTTCTTAAACATGCTACACCTCAGTGGCTTAAGAAATACAAAAATGAGACCACTTACACATAATGCCCCAAAATTTATAATAGAAGAAGCTGTATCATGTCATTCATAAATAATAACAACCTGACAATCACTGAAATCAATGTTCTGTAAAGGCACTGGTTTAATTTGCCAAAGTGCAAAAGGACTCTATATTTTATTATGCCTAACAAACAACTGACTTAACAATTCAAATGACAGTCGTCATCTACCTGGTCCTCCTTCACTATAAGGAAAGCTAAACATCTTGGCTGTGTGTCACCAGTCCTCTCGGGTTCCTGTTCCCCTTCAGCCCATCCTCCACACTCTAAGACAGATCTGATGACTGCTCTCCACTCTGACAAGTCCACACTGCAAATTCTCTGAGTACAGGGAAAAATAATTGTACAGCTGCTACCTTGATGTCGACCATTCTGGCCTCAGCTCTCCAATGCTCTTCCACACCAAACTTCTCGTCACTGAGGACACACCCTCTCTGCCAGCCTCCACACTTCTCCACGCAGCTCCCGCAGGTGCAGGTCCTCTCTTCCCAGCAGGCACAGCTCGGGGAGGGGGTGTCTTAGCTGGGAACCCTGGAAAGCCAGGGGTGACACCAAGGCTGAGAGCCATGCCGAGGCTCACTCACCACATCTGGTTTGGGGTTTGAAGTCCTCCAAGGTTAGGACTGGCTACTTGAGAGTCCACAGCGCCTGGTTTCCTGCAGCATGGGAGCCCCCAGGAGCCAGACTTCCTCCATAAAAGCTTAAGGCTGTAAGCGCATGGGCCTTCCTGATGTGGTCTCTGGATTTCACCAGCATCCCTTCTCCTGCGCTCTGCTATTTGCAAGGAGTCCAAAGCCCACCCACGGTTGAGGAGAAGGACAGAGAAACACCTCTCAGTGCTGGCGGTGGCAACCACAGACTAACTCTGCACATCCCTGGGACTTATATTATGACCAGGACTACGATTTCAAGTCATTGTTCCTTTCAGAATTTGGCACAATTCCTTAGACTAAAGAATTGGTTCTCTGTTGAGTAAACTGAGTGTTCTTGTGCCTCTCCACCCCTCCCATCCTTTAGAGTTGAGGGTCAGAAAAAGCTACAGCTGGTTTCATAAAAATTTTACATAGAATAAAGTCCATTTCAGACCAAAAGGGCAATAATAGAGACTTCTGAGATGTGCCGTCACACTGAAAAAAGGTTTAAACCTCATCTACAGCTCAGCAACTGGGGAACTTTAATTTCTGACAACTACTGCTGGCCAGTGCTTACCTCATTTTCCAGTATGAGGTAACTTGACTTATTTTTCCAAGTAGTTCTGAATGTTTATAAATTCATATGCTTGGTTTAGTTATACCTCACATTGTTGGAAAGTTCGGGAGGAGGAGGCAGTGTTTTGATCCCTGGGGCTGCAAGTGTCCCTGACAAACGCTGGCCAATTTCTCAGCACTTGCACCCACTCAGAACCCAGCTACTGAAAGGCTATAATTAGTAGGATTCTCCGTTAGCTTCAGTTTCATTAAATTATTATTATTTTTTTGACAGGCAGAGTGGACAGTGAGAGAGAGAGACAGAGAGAAAGGTCTTCCTTTGATGTTGGTTCACCCTCCAATGGCCACCGCGGATGGCGTGCTGTGGCCGGCGCATCACGCTGATCCGAAGGCAGGAGCCAGGTACTTCTCCTGGTCTCCCATGGGGTGCGGGGCCCAAGCACTTGGGCCATCCTCCACTGCATTCCCGGGCCACAGCAGAAAGCTGGCCTGGAAGAGGGGCAACCGGGACAGAATCCGGCGCCCCGACTTGGACTAGAACCCGGTATGCCGGCGCTGCAAGGCGGAGGATTAGCCTAGTGAGCCGCGGCACCGGCCTATTAAATTATTATTAACGCTTTATGAGTCACTGTGCACTTACTCCTCATGTAGGATCTCCGCCCTAAATGTGCTGTACCTTGTGATTTAATGCTATAACTAGTACTCAAACAGTATTTTTCACTTTGTGTTTCTGTGTGGGTACAAACTGTTGAAAGCTTTACTCAATATATGCTAAACTGATCTTCTGTATATAAAGAGAACTGAAAATGAATCTTGATGTGAATGGAAGGGGAGAGGGAGCAGGAGAGGGGAGGGTTGCGGGTGGGAGGGAAGTTATGGGGGGGAAAAGCCATTGCAATCCATAAACTGTACTTTGGAAATTTATATTCATTAAATAAAATTTAAAAAAGAAGGTTTATGTATTGTCAGTCAATTTAAATTTCTTCTACTGGCCAGTGAAAGACAAAAACAAATAATCAGATTTTCTGTAATAAATCTCAAACAAAATCTTCAGCTCCATACATCCTTTATTCTAGAAAGAAGAGTGGTTTCTGTGATCAGGGAATCATCACTGTCAATCACACACGGACAATAACCAATCAAGAAAATCAGATTTTAAAAATCAGAAAGCAAAAAGAGCAACTTCAGATTATGCCAAGAGATTGTAACACTTGTTTGGAATTAGGAAAGCTGTCATCCATAAATTCTTACACAGCCCCAAAAGACAACCATGAAAACTGAATAGGTCATATACATGCATGGAAAATATTTAACTGGATTCTAAAGGCTGTGCATAATTTCACTTTACACACACACACACACACACACACACACTCCGAATCTCCCTCAAAATGTTACTGGGCTTCTACAGATGTGTAAGCAGAAAAAAAAGAAATCTTAGGTCTTAAAAAATTCTTTTACATGGCTGTCTAAAGTACATTTTTTATTGCTTTCTATAAACATAGGCCCATTTTTCATATTGTAAAAGAAAAAAGATATTTGATATTTCCTATTCCGTCACTGAACACTTTTCTAAAACCAAATTTGGAAGTAACTGAAAGAAATGATTAAAGAGAATCAATTGTAAGAAGGAACCTTCCTGAAGAAGCGACTGTGCTTGTTAGTTTTCCACACAGATAAGAGTTTTGAAACTTAGATGGATTTTTAAAGTTTTTTTATATGTGTTGGATGTAAACAAGTGTTTTTACAGTTTGACTTGTTTCTTGAGAAAGTTAATAAAACATTAGAAAACATTTACATGACTAACACAAATGAATAGAATAAGGAAGTAAGAAAGAGCTTTGATTTTACATATTCTTAGAAACTTTGTCAACAAAAATTAAAAATAAAAAAGAACTTTTTGAACTTAAACTTGGGGCATATTTTGCAGAAATGTTATAAATAAAAGAGTGCATGAGAGCACTTCACAGAGCCTACCTAGTCTACGATGACGAAATATCACATTGTAATCACAAAAACCCAACTAGTGGCGACCTCAACTCTAAGAACCTGTTTCACACATGTTTCACTTCCCCCAATATTTTCTTAATGGTAGGTATTGTGCTGCGCTCTGAGTACAAAGATAAAACAAAACTCATGTCCTGGAAAATCTCAGGCTACTGGAGGGAAAAAATAAACTTAATTAAGTATACCATGCATAGACGAAGTATGAACAAAGTATAGATTTGTAGGATTAAAAACCCATTTTAAGTTCCAACTCTAACACCAGGAACACATCTTTCCTTACTATCTGTATTGCAGATATCTATATACACAAATTCTCATGCTGCACATAAAATGCCATTCAATAAGAACTTCTTGGTAATTTTCCAAAAACTTTGAAGAAGTAACTTGGTTGTTAGTGATTAAAAGAAGTTCTTATTCATAGTACACTTGCTTTTTAAAGTAACTTTCCTCACAAAGAAAATGGAGGTGGTTGTCATATTAAGACATCGAATATTTAAAGGAAAATTTACTTATGTTCAAAATAAATGTTATTTTATTAAAATGATGATATGCCCTTCTAACCCAGATATCCAAATATCCAAAATTTACATAGGGTGGGTTAGTGGTCTATTTCCACATCTAAAATTTTCTTCTAGGTCCCAGATTCTATTATTGTATTCCCAGGACAGGATGGTATAGCTCTTTGGTTTCATGCAAAGATAGGAATCTAAACTTTCATTATTATCTCCTGTCTTTAATTTATTCTGGGTGTTAAATTACAATCAAATAAATATTCTTTAGACTGAAATAGTTAATACTTTGACATTTTTGTTAAAAACAAATAGTTTTCCTTATTAGCTCTTGAGAAGAAAAAGACACCAATACAGAAATTCTAAATCCTATTATAAATCCCAGTGGATGTTAGTAAGCATAGAATTATTTACTTTTTTACTTAGGTACATAAAGTAGTTTATTCACATTAGAAAGATTTCAGAGAAATTCAGAAAAAGAGAACGAAATAAAGTATATCTTATGTGCTTCACCTGTGATATTGTAGTGCATATCTGAACATTTTATTTATATATACTTGTACATGATATATATATATTTATATACATGAGAATACACAGTCTTTATAAAGTAATTATACCATGAAAAGTACATTTCTCTTTAATAATTTGTTGGAAAATATCTTTCAATAATTGCAACTGTACATAATCATCTTAACAGCTTCATAATATTCCACACATTGAGGTACCTTAAAATATAACTGATTCCTGATTCATGGCTATAAATGACAAACAATTCAAATGTGCAGTGTAAATCACATTTCAGTGAACATCCCTGAATATACTCCTATGCAATGTTTTTGAAACAACAGGTGTATTTTATTCTAGTTGAAAATGGTTGACTGTAACACTAAAGCTCAAGAAAGTTCTTACTCCTAGGAATGCTACAGAGAGAAACTCCACTGAGTTTTCAGGAAAGAAGCAAATATGCTTGTCAATCACCTAGAAATTGAAATATTTTCAGTATAAGTTCTACTTTGACAAAGTATGGTTTTACAATCTGAAGATGAAAAAACTACATCTTAGGAGTCTTCAACAAGTTTATAAAATGCATATCATGAAAAAATGCATGGCTGAAAAATTTTTATTTAAGTTCATTTATTTTTATTTATTTGAAAAGCATAGACAGACAGACAGACAGACAGATAAACTTTGTCTGCTGGCTCACTGCTCAAATGCCTCAACAGCCAGTCCTGGGTCAGGCAGAAGCCAGGAACCAGGAAGCCCACCTGGGTCTCCTGTGTGGGGAACAGGAGCCTAGGTACTTGAGCAATCACCTGATACCTCCTGGTATGCACACTGGCAGCAGCCGGATTGGAAGCAAGCAGAGGTGGGACTAGATCCCAGGTACTGTGTTAAGACATGTGGACGTATCAGGTGGCAGCTTAACCTGCTATGCCATAATGCCTGCCCCTCAAAGTGTCTTTTTGCACCAAAATAAACATTTTAATTCCATTTTCCTGAGGGCATTTTGATGTACACCCAGACATAAAGAAGTTAATGGAAATAAGGACCACAGTAACTGTCCTTGTGATCTGGAAGGGAAAAAAAAAGATTGGTTCTTCATGGAATGAAGAGAGTATCTAAGACAATACAAGTGCACTCCCCAGACAGAAGTGGTTGGAAATTCTTTGGTTTTCTCTTTGAAGACCACTGCTCCTCTTACTTCAAGTCATAAGAACTTGTGATATCACCCATCAGAGGTGGACCTCATACATATTATACAAACGAGTACTACTTGTGTGCATTTTTCTTGGGGAACTTAGATTAGGTCATCTAACTTACTGCAGATGAATGTTCTGTGTCTGCTTATAAAAGTATGTGAGGCAAACTCTCTTACACGTGAAATAGATGGCCATTATTAATTTGCAAATAAGGCGAACAGGTGCTTTTCACGGGATTCATGAAGTCAGAACTCACAATGCTTGCAAACTTTGTAGGTAGAAGGGAAATAAGAAAAAAAGAGTAACACACAAAATAATTCATGCATGCAAACTATCTTATTCATCATCATACTGATATTTTTTCTTTTGTAAATATTTATTTTGTTTGAAAGGCAGAATGTGTGTGAAACACACACACACACAAAGGGAGAGAGAGGAGAGGGAGAGAGGGAGAGAGGAGAGGAGAGGGAGAGAGAGGGAGGGAGGGAGAAGGGGAGAGAGAGAGAGGAGAGGGAGAGAGAGAGGGAGGGAGGGAGAGAGAGAGAGGGAGAGAGAGAGGAGAGAGGGAGAGGGGAGAGAGGAGAGAGGGAGAGAGGAAAGAGGGAGAGAGAGGGAGGGTTGGGAGAAGGGGGGAAAGAGAGATGAGAGGGAGAGAGAGAGAGAGAGAGAGGGAGGGAGGGAGAGAGGGAGAGGGGGAGGAAGAGGGAGAGAGGGAGAGGAAGAGGGAGAGAGGGAGAGGAGAGAGGGAGGGAGAGAGGGAGAGGGGAGAGAGGAGAGAGGGAGAGAGGAAAGAGGGAGAGAGGGAAGGGGGAGGGAGAGGGGGAGAGAGAGGGAGAGAGAGAAAGAAGGAAGGAGAGAGAGAGGAGAGGGAGAGAGAGAGAGGGAGGGAGGGAGGAAAAGAGGGAGGGAGGGAGGAAAAGAGGGAGGGAGGGAGAGAGAGGGAGAGAGGGATGAAGAGGGAGAGAGGGAGGGAGGGAGGGAGGGAGAGAGAGCGAGAGAGAGAGAGGAAGGAGAGAGAGAGAGGGAGAGGGGAGAGAGGAGAGAGGGAGAGAGGAAAGAGGGAGAGAGGGAAGGGGGAGGGAGAGGGGGAGAGAGAGGGAGAGAGAGAAAGAAGGAAGGAGAGAGAGAGGAGAGGGAGAGAGAGAGAGGGAGGGAGGGAGGAAAAGAGGGAGGGAGGGAGGAAAAGAGGGAGGGAAGGAGAGAGAGGGAGAGAGGGATGAAGAGGGAGAGAGGGAGGGAGGGAGGGAGGGAGAGAGAGCGAGAGAGAGAGAGGAAGGAGAGAGAGAGAGGGAGAGAGAGAGGGAGGGACGGGGGAGACAGAGAGAGAGGGAGAGAGAGAGGGAAGGAGAGAGGGAAGGGGGAGGGGGAGGGGAGAGAGAGGGAGAGAGAGAAAGAAGGAGGGAGAGAGAGAGAGAGGAGAGGGAGAGAGAGAGGGATGGAGGGAGGGAGGAGGGGAGGGAGGGAGAGAGAGAGAGGAGATATCTTCCACCTGCTGGATCACTCCCCAAATGGCCACAATGACCAATGACCTGGGTGGGGCCAGGCTGAAGTCAGGAGCCCGGAATCCCCTCCAGTTGTAAGCAGAGCCACTGGGCCTGGACACAAGTGCTCTGACTGAACTGCCAGAGTGGCAAGGGCCGGGTTAAGATACACAATGCTGCTCCCAATACTGGTATTTCAATTCACGTATACACGATTATACCTTGATGTCACTCTGTCACATACGGAATTGAAAAATATAATTAAAGTGGGAAAAAGACACCTCATTTAGAAAGGGATCTTGATGCTTCTTAGTGCCAGCCAGAGCTCCAATTGGATGTTTTAGATCTTTACACATGGCCTGGAGCTGCCCTCCATGTTTTGTTTTCCTTTTCGAGTTTAATTTCAAAATCCTGTTGAAAGTCTACACAAAATCTGTCACTGCAACATTTGTTAACCACCCTTCTTGTGCCAAGTTCCTCTTCATGTAATTGTCATAATAACTCTATGTCCTTATAGTAACTATTTAAGTTCCCTATTTATGTGATCGTCACAATAACTATATGCTTATGGCAACCATTTTCCAGATGAGAAAACAAAACCCGAGACGCTGCAGTGACTCAGTAAGGTTTCACAACTTAGAAATTGCCCGAGGAAGGGCTGCCTCCTCCAATCTCTTTGCCAATGCTTCTTTCTCTTTTGTCTGCTTTGCCTCAGATGTCTAAACATTCATTATCGCGAGTCATATTCTGTCAATGTATAAGGTCCAGCTAAAACTGCCACATTCCTCATGAAACTTGCCTTGAATTTTGCTTTTTAAAAATCATGTATCACTACAGAGTAATTCTTTTTTTTTTTTTTTAACAGGCAGAGTGGACAGTGAGAGAGAGAGAGAAAGGTCTTCCTTTTCTGTTGGTTCACCCTCCAATGGCCACTGTAGCCAGCGCACTGCGCTGATTGGAAGCCGGGAGCTAGGTACTTCCTCCTGGTCTCCCATGCAGGTGCACAGCCCAAGCACTTGGGCCATCCTCCACTGCACCCCCGGGGCCACAGCAGAGAGCTGGACTGGAAGAGGAGCAACTGGGACAGAATCTGGTGCCCTGACGGGGATTAGAACCTGGGGTGCCGGCGCCACAGGTGGAGGATTAGCCTATTGAGCCGCGGTGCTGGCCATTACAGAGTAATTCTAACATAAAGTAAATCAATTCTGCTCAAAACAACATAATTTTATGTTATCCGGATAATTAGGATGTATGCAATCAAAGGCAGGACCACTTAGAGCAAAATACTTCTTCAAGTGCACAAGGTGTTTAAGGTGAGACCACCAGTTCCACTTTTCCATAAGGTCTTTAACTCCACCATCTTGAATGACAAATACTTAGCAAGCACTCAAAAGTGCATTATGCATTACTGGACAATGCAGAAGATTAAACTGACATGGTCACTGCTTTCTTTGAGTTTATAATCTAAAACAGATGCCACGGTACAAAAAAGAGATAAAAGAGCCTAAATACATCTGTTCGATGGGTGAAATACACTGCCTGAAATGTTGATGTTATGTTCCAGTTATAGTACAAGTGTGTGTGTGTGTGTGTGTGTGTGTGTGTGTCGAAGACTGAAATGTTCATATTCAGGAAGGACTGAGGTAAGCATTTCTCAAATGCAAGTTCTGTATGTTTAAGAAGAAGGCAACAGCTCGCATCTGTGAAAGTAGGACTTTATCAGAGGAATACAGATGTCAGTCACCGCAGAGTAACCACTGCACACATGTGGACCAGATGCTTCCCATGTAAAGTAACCCGGGGTGTTTCACAGATGAATCACTGAATACGTAATTACCTATCAGTCCTACTTTATTAGTAACAGGTCCACTTACAGGGAAGCCATATGGCGCTATCTATCCCGAAGTCGTGGAAAATACAAGACTGAGCACTTGGACGTGTTCAAACACAAATTCTTCTTTTGCTGTTTTTCTCTGCTGCTGTGGGGACAAGCTAAGTGATGATGGTGTTCTCAAACGCCTTTGGGGAAGATGTCTATTGCTGCCTCTTAAAAGTGAAAGTTGTGCCGATAAAGTTTATGTTGTATTGTCTTCTCTTCAAAGGATGTGATTTCTTTTTTTCTTCTTCCTTTTTAAAGATGTATTTATTTATTTGAAAGGAAGAGTTACTGAGAGAGTTGGAGAGGGAAAAGGAGAGAGAGAGATCTTTCATCCGTTTGTTCACTCCCCAAATGGCCACAACAGCTGGGGCCGGGCCATACTGAAGTCAGGAGCCAGGAGCTTCTTCTGGGTCTCCCATATGGGTGGAGGGGCCATCCTCTGCTGTTGTCCCAGGTAAATTGGTAGGAAGCTGGATTGGAAGTGGAGCAGCCGGGACTTCAACTGGTGCCACATGGGATGCCCGTACGCAATGCCATAGTACCAGCCCCAAAGGATATGATTTCAGCAGAAGGGAAAAGGTTTAATGGCTGCACAACTCCAATCCACCTAATTAATGGCTGTTAATGTAAAAATCCAGATATCTCGGAATGTAAGCTCTGTGTGGAACTATTAGCAATGCTTACTTTTGCATATAGTTAAAATGTGCAGTCTCTCTCTCTCTATATATATATGGGTTCAGTGCTGATACGCACAGCACATGTCAACACTGTCAGGAGGTACCTCTGTTTTATAACACTGACTCTTAGACCTCTCCCAGTGTCAACAGTCTGTGTTTCATAAAGCTGTCTACCATCTACATCATCGATTCGCTTGTTTGCTTCACGTGTCGAAGCACTGTCTGACCATCAGGAATGTAACTCTTTAGTCAACAGCAATGCCTTTTAAGAGGAGTTTAAATTTTCTGCTTCAAAGAGATTCCTTAAAACAAGGAAAATCTGCACTCCAAAGTCTACTTACATGGAGCATAGTGGTTAGAAGCAACACCATGAAGGCACCCAGCATCTGGAGTCTTGGATCTAAGTATTCCTGGTGTGATTTGATTATTCAATAGTCTTCAAATAACTGAGGCCCTTGGACCCTAATGCTGAGCAATATTTGAATGCTTTGGCCTAGGGTTTGTTGTGTCTACTGTTTGACTATATCAGTCAAAGGTGCCCCCACTGGTAGATCTTGCCCTGTATCCCCCTCTCTCCAGCTGAAAAATGTTGTCTTAACCATTTTAAAAGGGAAAACCCAAACCTGTAATGCCAAATCATGCCTTTGAGACTTCAATTGTTCTAAAGGTATTTTATACAACATTGGATACCTACAATAAACATACAACATGTAACATATATGTTATGAAGCATAATAGTAAATTGAACCTCTCCAATGATACTATATAACTTGAAGACCTCAACTTACCAATATGGTTACATCCCTCCCTCAGAGGTCTTAACCTATGGTATATATAGTTTGTGTTAATCATTTATTTGCCTTATAAAGAAAATTCCTATTATACGTAGACATATTGCTAAACAGTATCTTGTATAAATGCTACTGTATTTTAGAGCATCATGTTGTGGCCACTTTTCTGCAATTTACTTCTTTTATTCAAGATTAATAACCACGATTCACCATTTTCACTGTTGTTTTTTTTTTTTTTTTTGGACAGGCAGTGTGGACAGTGAGAGAAAGAGACAGAGAGAAAGGTCTTCCTTTGCCGTTGGTTCACCCTCCAATGGCCGCCAGGGCCGGCGCGCTGTGGCCGGCGCACCGCGCTGATCTGATGGCAGGAGCCAGGTACTTATCCTGGCCTCCCATGGGGTACAGGGCCCAAGCACTTGGGCCATCCTCCACTGCACTCCCTGGCCACAGCAGAAAGCTGGCCTGGAAGAGGGGCAATCGGGACAGAATCCGGTGCCCCGACCGGGACTAGAACCCGGTGTGCCGGTGCCGCAAGGTGGAGGATTTGCCTAGTGAGCTGCAGCACTGGCCAGCTGTTTTCTAATATTGTGTTCATTCATTACTATTTTTGCTAAAACAAGCAGTGCAGCTATAAACATTTTACATCAGTTCTTAGAAGCATATGTCTTAAAACTCGCTTTGTAAGATAGGAATTCTTGAATCAAACTAGATATGAATGTTCAATTTTTTTTTAACAAAATTATGCCAAATTGTTTTTCAGGTGTTTGAACTAATAAGAGTTCCTGCTGATCAATTCCTCTCCAACACCTGATACTATCAGAAGTTCAAATTTTTACCAAAAATAGTTTTAGATAACATGCTTTCAAAGGGTTTAAAACATTTCCTTTTTATGATGAAAGAAGAGTTTTGAGATAAGGTGCCGATATGATGTCTCTGTCCCCGCCCCAGTATTTGGTGACCATAAACATGCTTATGCACAGTCTCCCAACTGCAGTACAGCTCTCAAACCTGAGAACTAACAGACACATTGCTGACATCTAATCCTCAGCCTCTGGCCACTTTCAGCAGGTGCAAGAGTGTCCTTGGTAACAAAATGTCCAAATCACGCATCTCCAGTTACACTTCAGTGTTTGTCCTGGTTGAGGTATGCTTGATGACTACTGGCAATTATGTTACAGAATATACCTTAACTGGAGCTTGCATGGTGTTTCTTCCTGGCCACCAGCAGAACTACCACACCACTGGCTGTGACCTACAAGGCCTTGTGTTCATCTGTACTACTGCTGGTGATTCTTTGACCACAGGGTCGAGTGTGCCATTCTCCTGCATCTTTCTCTTTCCCCCTCCTTAATCAGTTCGTGTTTTTGTGGAGTGGTAACAGTGTTGATCATCTTTTCAGATGTTTAAAGGTAGATCTGTCTGTTTCCTCTCTGGAATGCCCACCTAAGGCCTGGTCCCATTTTTCTATTTGGTCGCATGACTTCTACTTATTGACTAAGAGAAGAATATCAATTCTTGGTCAGTTATATGTGTTGTGAATATTTTCTCTCATTATGTAGATTGTTATTTTCTTTATGATGTTTTAGACAGAGTTCTTTATTTTAATGTGGTCAAATTTATACATTTTTCTTCTACAAGTTGTATTCTTGCAGACTTATTTAAGAATTCCTTCCCTTCATCAAGATCTTGAAAATATTCTCCTGTGTTTTCTTCCAAAAATTTTAAATTATTAACTTCTGCATTCACATTTTAATCCATTAAAAGTTTATTTTAATGTGAGTCTGAGGAAGGGACCAGATTTCATTATTTTTCAAAGAGAAAGCCGATTGCCCTGGCATCATTTATTGTGTAGCTGATTCTCTCTCTGTTGAACTGTACTGCCACTTTTGCTACATACAAAACTCGCATATAAGCTTGAGTGTTTTGCTTGACTGTTCTGTTTAGCTTACCTGCTGTCTACCCCAGTGCCAAGACTATATCTTTACTAATTATTATAATTAATATAATATTATTATATTACAAAAGCCACGATATGTGACGAGAAAGTTCCCCATTCTATTCTACAGGTATGCTCTGGCTACTCTTACCCTCTTGCTCTTCTACATAAATTTCACAATCTGCTAAAATCCTGCTGGAATTTTCATAACAAATGGAGTGACTCTACAAATAATTTGGGGAGGATCAAAACCTTTATGAAAACAAGTCTTCTTGTTCTTCAAATCTCACATCTTTCATCACTTTTTAATAATTTAAACATGGTGTGTTCTGAGTCACACTTTCTATTTTATGATGGTACAGAGAAATGTAACTGATTTTTATAATTTATCTTCTATTAAGCCACTTTCTATATGCTTTTATTTATTCTAAGTATCTGTAGATTGTTTTCTATTTTCGATATAGTCATTTATATGAACTATGAATTTGAAACTTTAGTTTGTTTCTAAGAGTTTCTACTTCATTTCCATGTTCCCCATGCGCTGGCCAGCGCTGAATAGAAGTAGCATAGTTTTAACTGTGAACCTCACATCCGTGGACCAGCAGTACCAGGCCCATAGCAACCCTCCAGGAACAGAGGAAAGCAATTAAGAAGGGGGCTTGTGTTAGCAAAGTGACTGGTGTTTAACACAAGTCCAGAGACACTGAATATCATTCTTTAGGTTTCTTCTTTTTACCTTCTTTTAAGAAACAGATTACAAGCTGGTTTCTGGCAAGAATTGGTTATCATAAGAGCAAAAAATATAACTATAAAGTATGAAAAACTCACGTTAACTAAATTACACTTGTCAAAGCAAAACTTCAAGAGATAAATAAAACATATTGCAGTTGAAAATCAAAGAATGGAGAATGTGATTTTAGTAGAAACAGACATCTGAACAGGATTTTCCCATAAAGATTAAATATTAAATGTAAAATGACTTCAGCTTGGTTAGAAGGATTACTTAATTTCTTTCAGTTATGCTTAAACAATCAGAGAATGATTCAATTATAAAGAATAACTACATAAAATGGGAGTCAGAGGAAAGCTGTCTATTAGTAACAAGAGAAGCTGGCTGAGAGCAGGCAAGGCAACAGTTCCTAAAAAAATAAGAAACTTGAGTATGGGGCAGGTTTGATGGTGAGGCGGAAACACTACCAGGCTGTGGATGGGGAGTGGACCGGTATCTGTCTTCATGCTAATGGAGACTGCACTACACTGCCCTGGAGGGCACCTTGTTAGCATCATCACCTTGGGGGGGGGGGCTCCCATGTCATCTGTGAAAGCAGTAAGAGGAGGTGAGGGAGCCTAACCATGTGGGCATCCAACACCAAAACTGTCTTCTGAGCTCCCAATCTCTATTCTTTCCAATTCTTTTATCATTTCATTTTATCTTTTTAAAAAACTCATTTAAGGTATACAAATTTCATGTTATTCACGTATGCAGATTTAGGAACATAGTGATACCCCACTCCCCCTGCTGCCCACGCTCCCGCCCCTTCTCCTCCCTCTTCTTCTAATCCCTCTCTTGCTTTCTATAATCTCTATTTTCAAATTAGTTTTAGTCTGCTGTTAGCGTGGGTTTGCTTTGACTGTAGGTGGTGACACCAGGTAGACCATCTCACCAAAGCTTCACTCTCCTGAGATGACAGCCTATGTCGCACAGGGCGCAACCTTAGCAGTCTCACTGATGAGCACCTGAGTGCAATGGGGAACCGGGTGGCACAGCAATGTTCACTGACGTGGGCACACACGGAATTCATCTGCACCGCTCTCTTCCCAGGATAACAACAACTCCACTTTCCTTCTTCTCTGGCCACACAAAAAAGCTGCAGAAATGGCTACAGCCAAGCCCATCTTACATACTTAAAAAATAATGCACACAGCCTGGTTTTTCTCTTACATCTGTTAGCAAGGGCATGTTCTGCTGAAATTCTAAATAAATTAAGTTTCCCAGGCACAACTGTGAATTTTGTAAAATTCACACTTGTATGTCTGATTAAATTAGTCACCACTTTTTTTTTTTTTTGACTAGTTTTCCCAGTACAGTGAAATGGTCACAAACAGAAGTAATTTGTTGGCTACAGACCAGCAGACAAAAATAATTGTGGAATTACAGAAGCTTCTAGGCCTGGGCTGGTGTGGACAGAAGTCAGTGAGATGGTGGTGGCATAATTTTTTTTTTTTTTGGTTATTACCAATATATACAACTTCTGGAAGATTCTTTAAAATCAATGAAAAGTGTGTATCTCTACAAATGAGGGATATCATTAATTATATAAAATACTGACATGATTATGAAACAAATAGTTAAATATATTTTAGGGTAGTCATGGAAAATCTTGTTTCACAGGATGAAAGTAGTAATTAATTATAAGATACACAAAATAAATCTTCCTACAAGTAAATATTAACATCTATAATGCTCCTACAGGTTACTACAAGATTACACTATTATCCTACACTATGAATATTTTATAGGTTTCTCATGGGGGGGAAAGAAGCTATGCTCAAAACAATGATTTCCTCCTATAAGGCCCTTTCAAAAAGTCCATGGATAAATGGAATTAGAATAAGAGTTTATTTTGGTGCAAAAAAATTTAAAGTATGTGGGAAAGGTATGTTATGAAAAAAATCTATGTATAAATTTCAAAGTTGTTTTTGCACTAAAACAAAACCATACTTTTTTTTATTTAATTTTTTGAGAGGGAGAAGGGGTGGTCGAGGGCAGGAAGAGGGAGGTGGAGGCGGGGACAGAGAGAGGGAGAGACTGAGAGAAAGAGACAGAGAGAGAGAAAGAGAACGAGAGAGACAAGAAATGCATCTAGGCTAGGACTGAAGCCAAGAGCGGGGAATGCAGCCCTTCTCCTCCTTGTGGGTGGCAGGAACCCTGTTACATCAAATGGAGTCAGGAGCCAGAGCCAGGAACTGGACTCAGGCACTCTGATGTGTGATGTGTACATCTTAACCGCTAAGCTAATGGCCTGACCCTAAACTGATACCTTTAATGCCATTTTATATGAACTTCTTGAAGTACCCTCATATATCCTCTTAGTTATTCAATTAAGAATAACTACTGTGCATGCAAATAAAGTTTCATCAACAGCAGAATTCTCTTAGACTACTGATAAAAACAGCAAACAACCATAACTGAGTAGAGCTGTCCTTCACTGCTCGTGGGGGAGTGGTTCCAGACCTACCATGGATAAAAATCCATTATGTCCTCCCATACACTTTAAATCATCTCTAGATTACCTACAGCACCTAACACGCTGTAAAGGCTATTGTATTAGTCCACTGTCTGTTAGGGTAGCCACATCCCTGAGGTTGGGTAATCATAAGGTTTACTTATCTCACAGTTCTGGAGGTTCAAGGGCATGACACTGGCATCAGCAAGTCTCTTCTGAGGACTTCCTGGCAGGAGACCATACCAGAGGGAGAGCTGACATTGCCAGACAGGCAGCCAGGGATGGGGAAGGGGAGAGGCTGGCTCTTTCTGTAACAACTAACTCACAGTCCCTAGAGAACCACCACAGTCCCTCCTAAGGGCCTACTGGCTTCCCACTGGGGCCTTACCTCTTCCAAGGTCCACCACCTCCTAAGACTGCCACACTGAGACTGAGCTTCTAACGTAAGAACCCTTGGGGGCGGAGGTCAGAGCACATGGAAACCACAGCAGCCATGTGGACAGCTGTTACGCTGTATTATTTAAGAAACAATGCGATGAAAAAAGCCCATACGTGTTTAGTACGCATGTAATTTTTTTTTTTTTCAAATACTTTCGGTCTGCAGCTGGTTGGAAACTGAGGATACGGAGAGTCAGCTGTACTGTCATCTGTCTCAATGAATTCTTATTTCCCTCCCGGTGTGATCATTTGCACAACAGCACTGTGTTGGAGACAGTTACTCCAGATAACTCTGCCAAAACACCTGAAGTCAGACCTCTGCGCTGGACAGAGCTTACAAATGTGTGTAACTGTGATGTAGACATGGATCAATTTGCCAAGTATTTGGGCCAGAAGCCAGGAAGGTCTGAGAGCTGGGATGCTAGGGGAGCAACTGCTGGGCTTCTGTAGAAAATATGTATAAAGTATCATTTACAATTTTTTATTCTCTAATGCCTTGGGAAATACCAGGAAAGTATTTGGCCCCTTTACCCACAAAATTGAAAAGCTGGATAACACCAAATGCTGTAAAGGATGTAGGGATGAAATTCCCAGGATCCAGGGATCGGCTAATCCAGGTTTTGGCTCTGGGCTTAGAACTCAAATCAACAGCTGTCTTTTTACTTTCCTTGTCATCCCTGGATAATCTAATAGTCCTGTATATTATAATTTATTTGCCTTTCCCTCTTTGTTTTCACAGCCAAAACACTGATACCTGACTTAGATCATAGTAAATCTCCAGTTGGTTTATAACATCTTTTCTTTATCATTCCTTTTCTCTAGTACCTAAATCAACCTTGAAAACAGAGTTTAAAACCCACTCAAATTCTGCCTCGCCTGTCAAGTTGCTGGGATCCCAAACACACACACACACACACACACACACACAGAGAGAGAGAGAGAGAGAGAGAGAGAGAGAGAGAGGAAGAGAGACAGACACTTCATTCACACTCACTACTTCTACTGCTCAGTCCTGAAAACAGAACACAGGCAAGTTACCTCCCTTTTCAGCTGGCTAAGAACTCCTAGGCAAAAATTCTTAGTAACTGAGAGAGAGAGAGAGAGAGAGAGAGAGAAAGAGAGAGAGTTTTTTAGAACTGTTGCCTTATATTTATTAGGATGTGAGATGTTGGTAATTATTTCTATAAGTAGAATTAATGATCTCTCTTTCCCCCCAACTAATGAAACTGCCAATATTGAGATGGTTTAATCAACATTTCTATGTAATAAATTTTATAAAATCCTCAGCAACTGGCAAGGTCAGGGAATAGTAACTGTTCTTACTTTGGTGATGGCGAGATGTCCCTTTATCTCATTTGTGGTGTATATGCAGTCTTACCCTTTTCACAAGTATTTCATAGTTCTGTCATCGTTTTTGATAAATATGGCTAATTTTAGTTTTTAAATCTAATGAAAAATTGTGGCTGGTGCTGTGGGGCAGAAGGCTTAGCCTCTGGCTGTAGTGCTGGCATCCCACAGGCATGGATCCGGTCCAGAAGTCTGAAATCAGCGTCACTGGGACAAAGATCAAGGAAGGAGCCAGCAGGGCTGCACTGCTCCTGAGCCACTGAGGAAACCCCTCCTCCTGGCCTCTTGTGGTGGCTGGCATTTTGTGGTTGTGGCTTTCCTTGGGTTGCAGACAAATCACTCTAATCTCCATCTCCAGGGTCACATCATCTGCTCTCTCTGTCTCTGCCTGATCTCCTTATGCCTCCTTCCATGAGGACACATGTAACGGTGTTTGGTTCCAACGCAATCATCCAGCACAATTCTAGAATTATCTCAAAGTTCTTAACGTGGTCACATCTACAAAGTCTTTGCCGTATCTGATAACACCCACATGTGGGGGTTAGGACAGAGCGTTTTGGCCAGCCATTACTCAGCCATCAACACCCACCAAGGGAGACTCCTTACTCAGTATCCTGGGTCCTTAGCATATTCCCTGATGCAGAGTATGGGCTATAAAGTAGTTGAGAAAACAAGCATATACCTAACTCCACTTAGGTTTTCAATTGCATACAAAATCCTGCAAAACTGTGAGGTCACAGCATTCAGTAGAGTTTAACATTGAGAAATATCAATGCAAGACTTTCAACAGGCTAATGTGTTTCATCTTCATGCAGGGTCAATAACAAATTTAAAAATACTCTGGATCCTATTCAAAATCCAACAATATTCAAGAATTACACAGATAGAAACTAAGGAAAAACATTCTCCCACCAGCACCATTTACAAATAATTAAGCACATGTTAAGTGTGAGGCATAGAATACATAGTAAGAAATAGCTTGCCAGTACAAGTTCACTTTTTCCAAGTAAAAACGCAATTCAAATGTTTGTAATTATTGTCTTTAAAATGGTGATTTTCTTTAAAATCACACACACTGGACAGCATTGTCTTCACTGATTCAGGGAAATCCAGTGGCTCTCCAGAGATGGGAATGTGAATACGAACGTGAACGCCTCCAGTGAGCGTCGGGCTGCTTTCCTGTGTTTGTGCCGCCGTGCTGTGACTTAGCCTTGGGTAAGAGGGATATGACCACTTGTATTACAACTGGTTTCATCTCGAACATGATGTCAAATGTCTTGATACAGGCCACCGTCAGGGAAGACCACGCTGTGCACTTAGATTTTGCTTGCATTGCACAACACCTGTGATGACAGGCAGCTAGGTCTACCCCACCTGCAGATCTGAGTCTAATCAGGTCAGTCATGGGAATGGCACGTTCTAGTTCTCCACAGAACAATATCTTCAATTTGGAAAACTTGAGAAGTGAACATTCTAACCTTATTAAGAAATATTCACTGTGGGTAAACAGATATATGTAAGGCTACTATGGAAATAACTCAGTCTAGGTTTTTCTATATTAATACACCAATGTTTCCATGTGGGCTGGGATTCACAAAGCTCTGATAACATTTGTTGAAGAAAGGAATGGAGGGAATTTTTTTTTTAATGTATGTGTTCATGTTGTTTCAAAATATCTCTTGTGGCAAATTTTGCAACTAAGAGAAAATGAAGTGAAACTGATATAAATTTACTGCAACGAAAGTGCTCAAAATACAGTTTGTTGAACGGTGGAACAATACAGCCTACTGAAAGCTGCTATCATCCACATCATTAAAATTTGATGAGCACCCATGACAACTCCTCTCCACTCTAATGTAGGAAATCCAGACTGTTCTACAAGCTAACTTCACTTTCACCTAGAAGGCTTTCTTCCTCAATTAAATGATTTTCTTTCATTAGGTCGTATATTATGTAAAAGGAGTGTTGAAGGACAACTGTTAATGTATAGGACTATATTACTTTTATTCATTTATTAGAGCAAGGTATATTACTTATTAGTTTAACTGATACAAAAACCAGTACTTGCCATATGCCATGACAATGTTCTTTAAAGAATTATATATTAAAGTAATATTTGTCACAGCAAAAGTCTTCAGTGTTAGAAGATATTTGAAAATCAAAAAGGAGGTATCTGGAGTAAGAATGTGATTAAAAAATAACTAGGAAATAACATTAAAGGAGAAAAAGATTTTATTACTATGTTCTTGGTTTGGAACAAGATGTCCAGAAATTCTTTACTCAGAAGGCTATTAATAATAATAAAAAAGATGTAAAATCACTATTCTTATGAAACCTGTATTTCAGTGAAAAGAGATATATAAAATAGATTCGAATATAACATTTTAGAGAACGATATGGTTTATGGAGAAAAATCTACAAGGAAGTAGATTAGGCGTGGTCGAGTAGAATAGTGATGAAAATGCAGGAGATTGGAATAGCAAGAGCAGAGACAGTGAGCTGGAGCAGCCTGGGGTGAATGGAACAGGCAGGTAAAGCCGGGGGACTATCTTCCCATGAATATCCTGAGCAGTGGACAGCTTACCAGTACAGGAAGTCCACAGCATGTGCTACTTTGGAATTATTATCAAGAATGAGTTAGCTCTCAATGTGTTGCTTGGACACAGCCAGTACTGTGCATGCCCCATAGCTCCACTTGTGGACACTGATACGTGGTCTTTAGGCTGAAATGTTTTCCAAAAGGGTCCACAAGAAAGCTAATGGTGGTAACCTCCAGAGAGAAGATGGAGAGGGAGGATGGAGTACGAGAGGCTTCTATGATTTATTTTATACTCTTCTGAACCATGGGTTTTGCAAATCACCTACAGTTTGTTTTTCATTATTTTTATTAAAGATTTTATTTCTTTTTCTGAGAGGCAAAGTTACAGAGAGAGGGAGAGACACAGAGAAAGGTCTTCTATCTGCTGGTTCTCTCCCCCAAATGGTTGCAATGGCTGGAGCTGGCTGATCCGAAGCCTTCTGGGTCTCCCTCGTGGATGCAGGGGCCCAAGCACTTGGCCATGTTCCACTGCTTTCCCAGGCCACAGCAGAGAGCTGGACCAGAAGAGGAGCAGCTGGGACATGAACCAGCAGCACCCATGTAAGATGCTGGCACTGCAGGCAGAGGCTTAGCCCACTATGCCACAGCACTGGCTGGTTATTTCTTTATTATTAAAAATTTATTTACTTCCAGAACTCAACTCAAGTCTCCCGCATGGGCAGAGGTAATTGAATTACTTGAGCCACCACCACTGCTCCCAGGGGCTGCATTAGCAGGAATCTGGAGTCAGGAGCCCTGGTCTGGTCTTGAGTCCACTTAGTCTGATGCGGGACATGGGTGTCCCAACACCAGTACCTTAAGTGCTAGGTCGAATGCCCAGCCCTGTCACTTTTACTTTGCAAAGACAAGAAAAAGAGGCACTTGTCTATTTTCACACGGCGTCTATTCAGCAGAAGCAAGTACTGATGTAAGAATACCGCCTTCTGCCCTTCGGATGCCATCTCAGATCCTGAAACGGTTTTGCAAGTGCTCTGTTTCTTAATTTCCTGTCTCAGAGCTTGGTCCGGTGATTTCACTAAGTCTGACAATTCCCCTAAAAATCAGTTCCGCAATTCGAGTTCTGTGCTATTTAGCAACCACATCAATCTTTATTTTTTATTTTTATTTTATTATTATTATTTTTTTTGACAGGCAGAGTGGACAGTGAGAGAGAGAGACAGAGAAAGGTCTTCCTTTGCCGTTGGTTCACCCTCCAATGGCCGCCGCAGCCGGTGCACAGCGCTGATCTGAAGCCAGGAGCCAGGTGCTTCTCCTGTTCTCCCACGGGGTGCAGGGCCCAAGCACTTGGGCCATCCTCCACTGCACTCCCTGGCCACAGCAGAAAGCTGGCCTGGAAGAGGGGCAACCGGGACAGAATCTGGCATCCCGAACGGGACTAGAACCCGGTGTGCCGGCACTGCTAGGCGGAGGATTAGCCTAGTGAGCCGCAGCGCTGGCTGAAACCACATCCATCTTTGCACCGTCTCTCCTAGTATCTCCTTGCTGACCTGTGTATGAACCATCTGTGATCACGCCCATGGACCCCCTGCTCCTGCCCCTGTCTGTCAGACCCGTTATGCTCTCCCCCACCCAGGAACACTCTCCCTCCTCTTCTCAAAGAATCAGGCCTCTTCTTTCTAAACTCTCCTCCCCTGTGAAGGCTTCCTGGGTTCGCTTCCAACTGTTTTTATCAAACTTACACTGTACACATTCTACGTGGGAGTCAGTTCTCTGTGCTCTCTTTAAAGGCGGTGGGCCAGGGTGGGCATGGGAGCCCGGGATGGGAGAGCAGAGGCAGCTGGCCTGGCAGTTCGAATGCCACATTAAGATACCCAAATTCCCGGTCACTGTGCCTGGACTGGAGCCCCAGCTCTGCTCCTTGTTCCAGCTTCCTGCTCAGTGCAGCCTGGGAGGCAGCAGGCAGTGGCTCAAGTACGCTGGCCCCTGCCACCCTTACGGGAGACCCAGATTGGTTCCGGGCTCCAGGCTTCAGCCTGGCTCAGCTCAGCTACTGTGGGCATTTGGGAAATGAATGAATCAGCAGGTGATAGACCTCAGTCTGTCTCTCTCTCAAACAGTTATGGTATCTAGGTAGATATTAGCCCATATGTGCAAGAGGGGCCAAAGAAAATGAGAATTTTTAAAGAAAACGAAAGAAAGAGGTTCCAAAGGTAGAACAGCAATTCCACTTGAAGTCACTGCTCTAGTTCGCTAATCCGTACGCTGGGTTCAGCCCCCTCCCTGGGGAATTCCCCCTGCCCTGCACCAAACAGACCATCAGGTCTGATAACACTGTGCCGATAACATCCTGGTGGGACCTTTGAGAATTCTACATCCAGAAATCCCCTACTCCCAGCTTCCCAGCAGAGGGAGGAGGGGAGAAGGAATGAGGACAGAAACTCGTGTCCAGAAAAACTCATCTCAATGCAGACTGGGCTCGCGGGCCTCTCCTGCGATGCCTGCCCGGCCTGTCAGGTGCATTCTCTGTTATTTCTCTCCACTAACCTTTGCTACCTCTACCTGCTTACCACTACTCTGTGTCTCACGTCCGAATTACTCCTTGTGCTAAGACAAGAACCCCTGAGCAGCCCGCCTCCCGTAACAAAACTTCAAAAACGGGGGCAGGCCTGTCTTAAGTATTTTCCTACCTTGACCTGACACTCCTCACCCAAGGGGTGTTTTCACCACGCTGCTGCATTCATTTCCTGCCTTAACTGTATTACCTGATATTGCTTAGAAAGGTAACGCCACGACAACCCAGGCCAGGATCCAGCCTGGAAACCCTGTGTGGTGACTTCAGTGCCTGTACCTACTCACCCTCCACCGCCGTCTCACCAGGATGTCTAATTACTGCCATAGAAGCTGCAAGGCTAAGGGCCCTGTTTCCCAGTTTTCTCTGCAAAATGGCTGCAGTGTTTGGAAGAGGAAGGTGAGGCAAAGGACACTGTCTTGAGTCCTTTTGATGCTTCTGGTCCCCCCACAGCAGTCTTCAGAGAACGAGAAGATTTTCTCCAGCAGATCCCTGTGTCTGCTCTCCCCCAGCCGGGGTCGGGCCGCTCCGGGGTCCTGGTCCAGGCCCACTCTCCAATTCGGAGGCTGTCAGTGGGAGGAGCTCCCTAGATGCTGACAGCAGCCACATGAGATCCCTCCCAGGGAACACCGGAACCCAGTCCAGGCTTTCCAACGATTTTACAAGGGCGCTTCAAGGAGTGTGTGGACAAAGTGGAAATAAAAAGATAATTTCGGTGCAAAAAAAATTTGAAATCCATGTGTAGTTTTCTCATAGTATACATTTTCTACAAATTTTTTCTGAAGACCCCTCTTAGGAGCGCCTAATTGCTTGTGTGTGTTCACTTCCTGTGGCCACACTGCCACAACACAACAGACCAATAGTCTACAGTGCTGGGGACCAGAGCGCTCAGTGCGTCCTACGGGGCTAACATCACAGCTGCAGGCCTGCTCCCCTCAGAGGCCCTGGGGAAGGTGCGCAGTGCCTGGAGCTTCAGTGACTGCGGTCCCTGGGCCCCGCACCCTCCTGCATGCCCAGTGCCCTGGCTCAGTGCCTTCTCTCTGACTCTGCTCCCATCACAGGCCTCCTCTCTGAAAGGACACTTGGAAGTGCACTGAAGACTCATCCAGGTGACCCAAGGTAACCTCCCCATCTCAAGACCCTTACTTCAGTCAAGCTGTGGAATCCATGTGCCACACAGGGGAGCAGCCACAGGCTCTGGGGCATGGCACCTGGCCCCTTTGAGGACCGTGATGCAGTCTACCATGCTCTGCCTTCTGCCTTCACGTTTCCCCCATGGAGGCGACACATATACGGAGCCCAGGCATTATGAAGGTGACACTGTGATTTCTCTGAGAGAAGGAACGAGGCTTTACTATGCCTGCCACAGAAAGATACCAAGAAGGAAGGTGGAAGCACGATACAAGAACAGTGAAAGTTAGCACTTCATCGCCTTCCCCACTTCTGGCTCGTGCCTCCCTTTGAGCTCTAACTCCTGCCACAGCAGTCAGGCCTGCACAGTCGAACCATGCTGGACAGACCAGCCCCACCCCGCCCCGGCTCCTCTTGCCCCTGCAGGTGGAGGGGTCCTGCCTGGCTCCCCCTCCAGCCCCGCTCCTCCTGCATCAGTGCAGTGACCAACAGAAATTCCCCCTTCCCCCAAAGCCTTCCTCGCTACCCCAGACCAGTCCCTTTCTCTCTACAGTCCTGATTTCTTCTCTAGACGACCCAGTGATAATTCTTTCTATTCAAAAGCATATGGAAATCACATTCTTGTGACTATTTTAATAAACGTGGGTTAACAGCACCCACTGGAAGTTTCAGCTTTGCTAAGGCATGCTGTAAGGTGATGCTATGAACAGTTTTCTCAAAGCTGTAAGTAGTATTTCTATGGATAATATCCTCTAAATATTTGCTCCTTGCTGTGAAACGAATGAAAACAATTGTTTTCATACTACAAATTCCCTCGTATGGAACTAGAAAAATTCAAAATAAGATTTGGGCATTGGGATAAAACATTAGCTACCAGACATAATTATGAATTGAAGCTAAACTGAACAAAGACTGAATGGTTACACCATCTACATTTTAGTGGGTGATTTATTATTTATTTTAATGAACAGATTATTTCAAGAGTATATGGTAGTTTGAAACATTTCATTGAAAATCATATTTAGGATTATATTTACTATTATTTTAGATAAAGGAGATAAATATTTAATAGAATATTTTTCTATTAGGTACGAACATACCAAATATTGCCAAGTGTTTACATTTTCTTAGGATTTAAAGAGTATTATCTGAAAAAGAAACCTTTGAGTTAAGGCCAGAAAACATGTTCAGAAGTATACAGAACTTTTGACATTGATCTTTCTATAGAAATCAGGAAATTACTTTGTAAATGCCCGAATGTGTACATTACACAAGATGTCCACTTTCTCTAGCATATAATTAAAAGCAGCTCGTTACTATGAAATGTGGTTAACTCATTCTCACAGCACCTCCCACTCAAGCAGCCCACAACCGCATGCTAAATCTTCCACTCATCTGTCCACGTGTTTATGTTACTGTCCACACATCTGTCCCTGATATTTGTGTAGATTATATGAAAATAAGTGGAATGCTTAGAATAAATCAATACATTTCTAGTAATACAATTCCACAAGGATTTCTCACTAGACTCAGATTTTGCTTTACTGGTAGAACCCTATCATCTTCAAACAGTGAAATGCAGAACTGTCCCGGGGAGGAGGGAGAGGGGCCAGAAGAGAACCTGTCATCATCAACACCTTCCTTGGTCCTCCAAAATATATTTGAGGGGTTTTCAAGGTTTCATGGCACACACAGGCAGAAAAAAAGGAATATATTCTGGTAAGACATAGGGTATATTTCATGCTTCATAAAGACTCCTCAAAAAAGAGGAAACATAAAAGTCAGTTGTTTGGTGTTAACATCAATCTGATTATTTTACCTGGAATCTCCTTCTGGAATCCCTTCTGGTTCTAGCAACCTAATTCTGTACAGTGTGTACGTGCTGTGAACTCATGTGTTTGCCCCTGCTTCCTGGACTTCTCCTTGCTTTTGTAGTTTTCTCTCTCAGCCCTCTGACTATTCCCTCCATTACAACAAAAAGGCACCGCGCTCTGCTCCTTAAACATATTTTTATTCTGCTATTTCTGTGCTTCTGAATCTGTTGTTCTCTGTCAAGATTCTGCCTTTCTTCCTGCGTGCACAGCTTCTCCTACTTGGACACAGAGCCTCCTGTGCTGTTGGTCCCAACTGAGTGTGCCCCTTCTACTTTCCAGAAGTCTCAGCTGTCTGCCCTCCCTCACCCCGGTCCCTGACACTCTGCTTAGGGGCTTCTTAAAACACTTAAAAATACACTCTTTACAGTTTTTTTTTAAAGATACCTGCCAATGTTCTATCTCGCTTTGAAAGTATAGATTTTGTGCATTTGCTTATCCCATGGCTATATGATAACTTACTCAAATTGCTCAATTAGGAAAAGCTGGTGGTCCCTCAGTGTTGAACACAGTGTAGAATGTGTCAGAATTGCCCCTGGAAGGTCACAGGCAGAAATCCTGCCCATTTACAATTCCTTCCCCACCTCCAAACCTAAGCAATTGGCAGGGGCAATGTACAGCTCCTGTCTACGATAAATGGGTGATAAAAGCATGAATTAATGAAATTAAACATCTCATCAGAATTCCTTGAGCATTTCTAGAATTCTTCTACATATTCATTTATTTTGGCAGGAAGGGAAGGGAAGAGAGAGAAGGGGGAGAGTGAGACAGACAGTGAGCTCCTATTGTTGGTTCACTCCCCAGATGCCTGCCATGTTTGAGGCTGGGTTGGGGCTGAAGCTGGCAGTCAGGAACTTAATCCAAGTCTCTCATGTGGGTTTCAGGAACTCAGTTACCTAAGCCATTACCGCTGCCTCCAAGGGTCTGCGTCAGCAGGAAACTAAAGTCAGCAGGAAACTAAAGTCAGGATTAACCGCGAGGCTAAATGCCGCTCCCAGGATTTCTTCTATCAGTGAGATGGCTTAGAAAAACGTCTTGTTCTCTTCTGTAGCTGGCCGGGCTGAGGCCAGACTACTGACAAGGGTGACAGAAGGAAGGCAAGTGTGCTCTCCTCTGGCAAAGGCCTAGAGGCCCACTGACAAGCAGCTCTGCCTACCCCGGAACACAGACTTGCCAGAGGGCAACACTGACATACTTGAGAGCCTTAGGCCATTTCCCTGCCTTCCTTCTCCCCGTCCTCTGGTCGCGTTCTGTTTTCTATTCCGTTTTGTTTTGTGCCTCATTGGGGGGGGGGGGGGGGCTGGCCACAAAGAGATGAGTCAGGATCTCCAGCAAGTCCAAGGCAGACACTGCCGAGCGGCTGCAGATACCTGTTGCCTAATCCGTCCTTTCATGGGAGCCAGCGAGGGACACTGCTGCTGGGCTGTGCACACAGCAGCTCCAGCAATCTGCAAACTCTAGGCTGTGCCAAGTGTCAGACAGTAATGGCTGACGACTGCACGACTTGTTTTCTGTGGCACCAACATTTCCTGTGGATCATGAAAACCTTTATGTTACCATAAAATCTCAATCATTGGATACTTAGAAAGTCAATCTTAAGAGTACATAATTGTAGGAGATTTACTTGATTGCCTGATGCTTTTATGTAGTCTGGCCCCATTCGGAAATGTGACAGAAAACCTAATAGCGCGGGGAGTCAATCATGACGCTGATTTCATGTACAGCAATGTTTGTCTTTTCATGTTTCAAGAGAGATGCATATACAAATCTCTGATGAGTCTTGAATGACTTTTAATGTGATGACAAATTCCGCAGGTTTAATAACCACTCATTTTCCCACTTGATCCTCGTGAATATGTATACATGGGTGTCTATGAGCACAGGTTATACCTCTGCCCGCACAGACATCACAACAGCACTTGATGAGGACTGCATGGTTCAAGAATTTGTAAGAAATTGTAAAGAATGCACCGGAATGTTTAAGGATAAACTCAATATGGTTCATGGATTTTTTTTCCCCCCTAGATAACTGACACTAATGAAAACTATACTGCCGAGAAATTTTACAAACTGTGTCCTTAAACCTTCCTGACAAAAAACAGAGACTGTGGATCCACCAACATGCTCAGGTGGCCATCCTGAAAACCAGCTCCCACGGCGCCGCGACTCTGAAGCGACCGGTCTGACCTTCCTGGGGCATTATTTTTTTTAAAATATTCAGTATCATCCTTCTCTCTTTTAAATAATTCTGCTTGAATGTCTAATTATGGAGGCTTTGTATAATTCAGTAGTCAGGGAGCAGAATACTAAGAAGAGGCACCACAGAGCTGGATGGAGAGAGTGGATTCTTCGAGCATAAGCTAGAACCTTGCCTGGAGGGTGGTGCCAACCACACATCCCTACAACACACTTCCCAGCATTACTGTAAGTGTGAAATGATGGTAGTGACAGGTCTAAAAATATAAACATGTGAAAATAAAATAAATAAAAGTAGGTTCTTGTTTTATGTTTGTAAATCAATAATATGCTACTGTACAGAGCCGACTGGCAAAGCGTTTTACAATGATTTTATCTGGATAGACATTGGCCCGTGAAATGGCCGGGACAGGTGCTTTCTGTGGCAAGGCCATACTCTGATGGCTCTTTTGTTCAAGCACATTTCGTTTCATGTATCCTTGCTTTGCAGTTTTCTGGCAAATGTGGGTTGATTTCTCCACATTTACCACCTTTAGAAAACATGTTATTTCTTTTCTTGTCTTTTCATCTTTTTTAAAATTTTTATCTGTTATCCAAGTTTCGTATATTTCATATGTACAGATTTAAGAACACAGTAACACTTCCCACCCTACCCTCTCTCTCACCCACACTCCAACCTTCTTCCTCCTCCCTTCCCACTCCCACTCTAAATTTTTCAAAGATCTATTTTCAGTTTACTTCATGATTGTAAAGTTGACCCTACTCTAAATAAAAGAGTTCAACAAGTAGTATGAAGAAAGAATACTGTTCCTCAATGGAAGAGACAAAGGCTATAAACAATCAGTGAATCTCAAAATGCCCATTTCACTCCAGTACATTATATTTTTTGGTTCTTTATTTGTTACCTCAGGTTAGGGAAAACATATGATATCTGTCTTTTGGGGACTGGCTTATTTCACCAAGTATAATAGTTTCTAGTTACATCCATCTTGTTGCAAAAGGCAGGATTTTATATTTTTTTTTACAACTGAGTATTCCATATTATTTCCATTGTGCTAAAAGTTATATTCCATAAGCACACTATCCTAGTAAGTTACAAAATGCATGTCTAATGAGCATAATTTTCTGATTTCTTATGATGAATGACCTTATGTGAGAAAATTTATATTGCTTACTTCTAAAATAGTCTTATAGTTACACTTACACATGGAACAACAGATCCACATGAATGTGAGAATGAGATACACGTGTTTGATTTTGGTCAGCAACAATACCGCACAATGCTAATAAGCCACAATGCTAACTGTGTGTTCATAACCAGCACTTTGTTAATTTTTGAGAAGGCGATACATGGACTTGGCATAGAACTTCAAAAGGTGCAGAAGCACACGGTCACAAACCTTCCTCCACCCCTCTTCAGCTTCTGTTACCTCCAGGCACCAACAACCCCTGTCATCAGTGTCTCCGCCATCCTTAAAGAGATTAGTTTAATGAAACTGAGTTCAATGATTTTAGATCTCTATGCTACCCCAGTCTAAGTTAACACCCTAGGCCAAGGCATAGGGGATGATATTTGAACAAGTATTCCCCAAGACATAAGTCCTTTGAAATGTGCTACATAAAAAAAAAAAAATTCACCTAACCATTTTGGGACATACGATATATTCTAGACCCCATTTTGATATTTAAATTACATATTTTAAAGGTGCTGAGCTTTTCAGGTAAGAAATAGGTCTAATTTTGTTTAAGTTAGAATTTCTGAAACTTATTTTTCTCCTCTTCTTAAACAACCTGAAGAATTAATTTGAAGTACATAAAACTAAAGAAATATGAATGAATTATGAACTTTATATGACATTAGTTCACTATAATAAGTGTATCATAGAAAGTTAAGATGTTAGGAATAAGGGAAACTGAGTGAGGTCTATGGGAAGGAACTGTACTATCCTCTTAATTTTTCTGTAAATCTAACTCTGCTCTAGGAATAAGGTGTATAATTTAACAAACAGTTATTCGGTGAGATAAAAATGCAATAAGCCAGAACTCTGAGAGTTAAGAAAACTGACTTCTTGTCCCAGTTCCAGTGGTGGCTGCTGAGAGACTCAGCCCTGGTCAACACAACCAAAGCACAGAAAGTTTCTTTTTTATTTCAAACACTAGAAAATGAAACCAAGATACAAACGAGTTGAAATTATTTACTTCTAAGGTGTTTTTTTTTTAATAGTGATATTCAGTTGCAGTTCAGTAATTCAATTGAACAGCTTTTTATAGGTAGACATGATATTTTAGGTAGATACGATACTCCAGGCAATCTGTCTCTAAAAGCAACTTAGGTTTTAGTATTCTAAAACAAATCAAACCCTATTCTTAGAGTCTTATCTAACTATGAGTTTGTGAGAGAATCAGTAACTTATTAGTAATTTCTAAAGATTTATTTACTTATTTATTTAAAACGTAGGATGAGAGAGAAAGAGAGAGAGGGAGGGAGGGAGGGAGGGGGAGAGAGAGACAGAGAATTGTTCATCTGCAGTTTCATCCCCCAAATGGCTGCAGCCAGGACCCAGGACTCCATCTTGGTTTCCGGCACAGTGGCAGTGGCCCAAGCACTTGGGCCGTCTGCTGCCTTTCCACCGGCATTAGCAGGGAGCTCAATCTGATGAACAGTCAGTACCCAAACTGGCAAACAGGCAGGCGGTGCCTTGGTGCTGTTCCAGTTGATGGGAAACCGTTCTTGAAGCCAAGTGAAGGTGAATTTCATCAAGGGCTTTTCAAAAATCTTGATTACCTCAGAGAACGGTGAAGTAAAACTGAATCATAGAGGCTATGTTGGTGAACAAAGAAAAATGATTATGGATCAGTGAACACCTACACAGGACAGGAGATTTGTAACAGACTAGGCCCTGTCTCATCCTGATAGCACAGAGCAGAGGACTAGCGTAGAACTCCCTTAGGAGAGCCAGGAAAGGGGGAGGGGCTCAAGTCGGCTGAATTTAAGACTGACGAATACAGGGATCTTTACCAAGAAGTTGTTTAACAGTCTAGTATTTTTTGGAAGACAATTAATATGATCTGAAATCAAAGTGCTTATATTACATTCACATTTTTGGATAAGATCTGTAGCCTGTGTTTTGAAATATTAGATTAATAATTTATTCTGTGTCACATTTTTATTACTTTGTAGTTCTGTTTTAACCACAACTTTGGGTACTCTAGGGTTTCCTTTCTATCTATTCTTTATTCCAATTATGCCAGTTAACTAAGGGTTGGCTACAGTTGAATCCCAAATAATTATTTTACTATACTTTCAAATTGTTTCCTTATTTGCCATCTGTCATCTACAATATTATCAAAGTTTTCCTTAATTATATTTGTAACCATTTCTTGAACTAGAAATTTCACTTATTTCAATCTTTCATTCTCAGGTTACTCTCCATAACTTTAACTCAATTCCAAGCAGGCTATGGTGCTTGGTCTCTCTAATGGAATTTTCCATTATATTATTTGTAGAGGTTTTTTTTTTTTTTTCTAGGTTAGAATCAATTTTCACATTACAGTAGTATAAAATTAAGAATATATTAATGGATTTGCTTTTTTAAAGACTTGCCATAAAACTAAATGTCCTCTTCTATAATTTGGAAGTATTGTAAGTCATTGCTGTTACTCATTTTCTAATGCCTTCCTATTATATTGCCCAATCATAATGAGTTTTCTTATAATAAAAGCATTTATTCACCAGCCAACATATACATGATGCCTTCTACTAATAACTATTTACAGATGTATGCTTTCATTTGATTTAATCCCGAGTGAGAGCTATTTGAAACTTTCCCTGTGAACAAACAAACTCCCCTTCAATTCCTTTTGATGCTGTGCAGCAACATGGCACAGAGCAGAGCCCTCCACCCTGGGGCCAGCGTGGGGCACAGGGTGTCAGGCTGCTGCTTGGAGCCTTGGCAACCATCTCGTAGCTGAGCGTGGTCCATGTACTGGCCACTCCACTTTGGATCCGGCTCCCCTAACGAGCTTGGCACAGCAGCCAAAGACAACAGAAATACTCGGGTCCCTGCAACCCGCATCAGAGACGCGGGTACAGCTCCAGGCTCATGGTTTCAGAGTTTCAGCTGGGTGCAGCCCTGGCTGGTGTGGCAATCTGGGGAGTGAATGAGTGAGCCGAAGATCTCTGTCTCTCCATGCTGCTCTGTCATTCTGCCTTTCAAATGCGGGCGCAGCACACACGCGCACAGACACATTGATAGTTCTTAAGAAGATTCCCGGGACTGGTGCTGTGCTGTAGCAGGCTAAGCCTCCCACATGGGCACTCGTTCGTGTCCAGCTGCTCTTCTAATCCAGTTCTCTGCTGTGACCTGGGAAAGCAGAACAGAATGGTCTAAGTGCCTGGGCCCCTGCACCCAGATGGGAGACCTCCAGGAAGCTCCAGGCTCCTGGCTTTGGATAAGCTCTCCAGCTGTTGCGACCATTTGGGGAGTGAACCAGCGGGTGGAAGACCTTTCTTGCTGACCCTACCTCTCTCTGTATTTCTACCTCTCAAATAAATAAAAAAAAATCTTAAAAAAAAAAAAAAGATTCTTACCACTCAAGCTTGTCTTCTTTTTCTTCTATTTATTATCTCTGATTTTTGGTGCCTCAGTTTCCTCACACATAAAATGTAAATAAAAATATAACTATTCCTCAGAACTGTTGTAAGGATTATATGAGGTAATGCATGTAAAGCACTTTGAAAAGTTGTTACACTATTAAGTTATTAATAGCATTAGCTATTATTATTTTTGTTAGTGCTGTTCTTTCTATCATTCCAAGAATATTTATGAGCTATTCCTCTTTAAGTCTTCCATAATTTATTTTCTACTAAAGATGAGATCTATGTGTTATGATAAGCTGCTTGGGGTCGGCACTGTGGCTCACTTGGTTAACTTTGCCTGCGGTGCTGGCATCCCATATGGGCACCAGGTTCTAGTCCCGGTTGCTCCTCTTCCAATCCAGCTCTCTGCTGTGGCCCGGGAAGGCAGTGGAGGATGGCCCAAGTGCTTGGCCCCTGCACCCACATGGGAGACCAGGAGGAGGCACCTGGCTTCGGATTGGCGCAGTGCCGGCCGTGGCGGCCATTTGGGGAGTGAACCAATGGAAGGAAGACCTTTCTCTCTGTCTGTCTCTCTCTCACTGTTTAACTCTACCTGTCAAATAAAAAAAAAAAAGCTGCTTTTTAGCCATCTGATTAACTTTATCCAAAAAACTACTCCATTTTATCGCTTGAGTAAAATTTTTGCTAAAATTGAAAAGTCTATGCATTTGAATGCTTGTTTATAACAATATGAAATGCTAGGTGTGCAGACAGTATCTCTGGCTTAAAATAATTATGAATGCTAGAGTGTACTCACGCTTGTGTGTGCATAAATGCATACTTTTTTTCTGGATATGGAGAGGCCATAAGGTACTATAGATATTATTAGGCTAAGGCAAGACAGAACCCCAGAGAGAAAAGGCATTAAAGCCTTTTTGGTAATCCAAGGACACTGATTAGAACACAGCAAAGCTGCATGTCAGTTTTCACAGAATTGTGCAGCAGGGCGGGGAAGAGGCAAAGCCTAGGGCCTGCCTACAGTGTAGTGTCTGACAGGAGACCCTCACCTACAAGGGTGACACAGCACAAACTCACTTCGCAACCCAAACCTGCTCTTGGGTATATATGCAGCCCAAATAATAATGATTTGGGCAGCCAAAACCAACAACAAAACCCATAAACAATAAAACTAGTTCACGACTGTTACTGTCCCCATGCATCATAAGCAAGAACAAATCTTTTTTGGAGAAAGCATCTCTATATGAGGTCTCAAACAAGTCCCACAAGTAACTTCCCAAGAAGAGTTAGTATCATACGGTACATAAAGTCTTCACTCATTAGGACAGAAGGCACACAGCTGAAAATGGGAGAAACAAGAAAACTGAAATGAACTGTGGAGACTTCAGATATTACAACTTACAGACAAAGCAGTAAAGTCATCCTGCCTACTGCATTTCAAGCAACAATACACAAAGTTAAAACTTATAGGAAACTATGAACAATGACAACGCAGATTTGAAACAACACAAAGACTATCTAGAAATTAAAAATGCAATAGCCTGGCTTCATACAAATTAGTTGCATATTTCTGAAGAGAGAATGAAGAAAGTGGAAGGTAAGCCAGAAGGAATAATCAATAACTCAACACAGAAAGTCAAAGAGGGGCTGACGTTACGCTCACTACTCAAGCTGCTGGCTGGGACATGTGTATCCCATATGTGAATGCCTAGTTTGAGCGGCAGCTACTCTGCTTCTGGTCCAGCCTCTGAGGCAGCCACAGATCACTCAAGAATTTGGTCCCTGTCAACAAGGTGGGAGACTCAGATTGAGTTCCAAGTACCCGGCTTTGATTTGGCCCAGCCCTCACTATTGTGGGCATCTGGGAAGTGAACCAGTGGATGGAAGACTTATCCACCTGTTTCTCTCTGTCTCTGTTTTCAAAATAAAATGAGAATCAATAAAACATGTTTAAAAAAAATGTAAATGAAGGGGAATATAAAGAGAAGTTGAGAGACATAAAACAAAAAGAGTAAGAGAGCCTAGAATAAGTTAATAGAGGATAAGAATGAGAAAGTCTAATGTAAGTCTACGTGGAGGTCTAAGAGGAAGGGAACTGAGAAAAATGTGACAGGAGAGATATGTGATAAAATGGCCAAAAAATTTCAGAACTGATGAAAGGCACCCATCCTCATCCTCAAAAATCATGAGCAAAAGTAACAAAAAGAAGCCCACACTTCAATATATCACAACGAAACTTCCAAATACCAAAGACAGAGGGGATACTCTGAAAGCAACCAGAGAAAGGACAGAAAATCTAAGCAGTGGTTGTAAGATGAACAGCCAACTTCTCAACTTCCCGTGAAGTCAATTCTTTTGCATGTTGATGGAAATAACGGCTAATCCAGAATTCGAGCCCCAGCAAAAGTTTTCCAAGAATATTTTCAACCCATTAAAGTTGGGAAAGTTTGCCTCTAGCAGAACTTCACTGAGAGACAGTCTAAAGAATGCACTTCATGTAAATGAAAACTAATCTCAGAGTAGAGAGACGATGTCAGGAGGAAAAACTGATAAATTTAGATGAGCATTGTCTATATAAAGCAACAATAAAATGTCTTACTCAGTAGAAAAAGAATAATCCATCCTCAAATACACAAAATTAGCATACAAATAGACAAGGCACTCAATAGCCTGGCTTCATATAAATTAGTTGCATATATCTGAAGAGAGAATGAAGAAAGTCAAAGGTAAGCCAGAAGGAATAATCAATAACTCAACACAGAAAGTCAGAGGGGCCGACGTTCGGCTTACTACTCAGACACAAGAATTAGACGAACTTAGAAGAATTAAAATTTGAAGAAATTTTATCATCACATTGTCTTACAGAAGTAAACGGGTACTTGACTAATTTTACACTTAGGAAATTGAATAAGCATATTTTAAGTTTAGAGTAGCCACTAAAAGAAGAGAAATAGTTTATAGCCTCCAAAATAATCAAAGATAAGAACTAACATGTGGAATTCAGAAAAAGTCTATCTAAATGCCAAATGCCAGCATACCACAGAGGTTTCTGAAACGTAGGCATACATAAAGTTTACAAGGAACAAGATTGAAAAGACATCAGATAAACTCTGAGTATATTAATATCAGACAAAACAAACTTTGAGACAGAAGTATTATTCAAAATTGGTAATTTCATATTAATAAAATATTCTATCCTTAAGGAAGATACAACTATTTTATCACATGGTATAGTCCCAATGTCTCAGCTGTAATACAGAAATATAGCTCACAGTGGGAGATTTTAACACACCTTTTCATAGAATAAACAGAGGAAAATGGGTTGTATATAGAAGATCTTAATATCAACACTTACAAATTTGTCCCATGGAACATAAACACAACACTTTACCCAACAGGCGTATCTTCTTCAGCACAGGTAGAATAATGGTGCCACATGACGATTTTAGCCAACTTCAAACTCTGCAGGTCCTAAAGCTCTGTCACTTAATCGGTTTGTGATCTCGCTGATACTCTAACCCCTCCGAGCTGCACTCTCTACACTGAGAAACGTCGATGACCGCTGTGCAAGGCCCAGACGCAAAGAGGTGATGCAGCAAAGACTCCTGTATACCTCAAGAAACAGTTTAGATTTTACATTACATAAATTTAAACAAGAAGTGGCCTGATACGCATATTTTGGAAAGACAATTTTGGAAGCAAAGTGGAAACTGACTCACGGTACTGAAAAGCTGAGAGCAGGCAGGTGCATCAGGAGGAAACGATCATAAATGAGAAGTAGTGATGGCGTGACAAGTCGGACAGCACCTGTCTCCACAGATATTCATCCTCCTACTTAACACATAATTCCAGGCCCATGGAGAACTAACAGCAACTTACCACATGGATACTAAAATGCACTGCTATTATCCTAAAATTCTTTGGTAAGTAAACTAAGGATTCTGGGGCTGGCGCTGTGGCACAGTGGGTTAATGCCCTGGCCTGAAGCGCCGGCATCCCAGTTCGAGACCTGGCTGCTCCACTCCCGATCCAGCTCTCCGCTATGGCCTGGGAAAGCTGTGGAAGTTGGCCCAAGTGCTTGGGCCCCTGCACCACATGGGAGACCCAGAGGAAGCTCCTGGCTCCTGGCTCCTGGCTGTGGATGGGCGCAGTTCTGGCCATTGCAGCCATCTGGGGAGTGAACCAGTGGATGGAAGACCTCTCTCTCTCTCTCTCTCTGCCTCTCCTCTTTCTCTGTTTAACTCCAAATTTCAAATAAATAAATAAATCTTTTAAAAAAAAAAAACCTAAGGATTCTAATGCGTGTAATGTTTTCATTCCTTAGAAATAGAGAACTTAGGGGACAAATGTTAATGCAAATATATTTGTAACCTAAAAGAAAAAGACACAGCTTTTGAGGGTCTTTTGGTGAAATACATACATATATATATATATATATATATATATATATATATTTAAGTCTACTTCTAAAGTATTCTACAATCTCACTTTTTAATACTGCTTAAGTTAAATCATCGTTACATTAGGTACTTCTTCTTACACCATGATTTGGCTCCAGAACTCACTGCAGGACTTCCATGCCCACATCATCAGACAGAAGGGATCTAGTTTCGGTGCTTGGGAGGTCACTGGTGGTGTGCTCTCAGAGCCGGTCTCAAGGGCCCATCCCGACTCTGCTTCTTGGGGAACCCTGTGACCCTTCCTGTGCCACGCTCCACCTGCCTGCATGGTCATCCTCATCAGAGGTCAGAGGTCAGCACTGTCATCCTCACCAGAGGGGCCACCTGATCCTGGACTCGGACTTCAGGAACTATGAACTCCATAGGATTCTGTTGTTGTAATGAAAAGCTGACTTACACAACCACCAGTCCTCAAAAGCAAACATACTGGGTATTTGTGTTAGTGATAGTAACAGCTACTTAAGCTAGTTACGCATTTGTGTAGTCACTCAGAAATCCTAGAAAACTCCAGACGTTCCTAAGCATCAAGTGTGTCGCTCCCCCTCTTCATGGAGGAACGACACAGGACCCTGCGCTGTTCTTTCGTCTGCTCGGCCCTCCCCGGGTTTGCTGCTGGTTCTTCCCGGGTTGGCTACTATCCCTTCCACCTCCGTGGAAGGGCAGTTCCCCCTGGCCACATTCCCCACTTCCGCAGGGGAGCAGCACACCGCCGGCCGGCTCTCTCGGGGGCTGCACAGGTGTTCCTTCAGATAGATGTTCCCCTTAGATGTTCCTGGTGCATGCCGTCTCTCTCCTCCTTTATAGTCCTCTTCCACCAATCCCAACTCAGCTGCCCACACGCCAAGTACGCTGCTCTCCTCCAATCAGGAGCAGGTCCTACAGTTTATTGGCTGAACTGGAGGCAGCTGTGTAGAAGCTGTTTTCTTCTCTCCCAGCGCCATATTGTGGGAGAGCAGATGCATAGAATAAGTCTTAATTCCAGTAACAGTATAGTCCGAGTTGCTCCCCACAGATCCCCCTTTCTTTTTATTTTTTGGCGTTGATACGCGCCTGTCTTCGGTGTCCCGCGGCACACTCTGCTCTACTTGCTAGAGTTGCCACAGGTTCTTACAAGTCCTATCAATCAGGCAAACCGAATCCGGGTCCTCTCTTCGCCATGTTGTGAGGAGGTTTTTAGGCGCTGATGCGTGCCTGTGTTCGGTGCCCCGCAGCGCATGCTCTGGTCGAGCCGCCTGCTGGTGCTTACCGCCTTACTAATCAGGCAGACCGAATCCAAGCTCTCTCATTGCCATGTTGTGGGGTGACTTATTGGTGTTGATAACGTGCCTGTCTTCGGTGACCTGCGGCGCATAAGCTGCTAGCCGCCCGCAGGTGCTCATCGCCTCACTAATCAGGCAGACCGAATCCAAGCTCTCTCATTGCCATGTTGTGGGGAGGCCTTTCTATTTCTCTATTTCTCTATCTCCGGGCATTCCTATTTCTCCCATTTTACTTCTATCTACCAGCATTCCTATTTCTCCCATTTTACTTCTAAACTTCTGTTTCTCTTATCCCTGCGGCTTCCCAGCGCCCGCCCTGAGGCTGCTTCTCGGCAGCTTCCCGGCTGAGCCGCCTCAGCCCGCGCCTCTCCCATCTGCGCGGCTCGGCTTTGCGCGCACACTCCGCGGTCTCGCACTTAGCCCAGCGTTCCCTATCTACTTGTGCCCCGCACGCTCTCTCTGCGCGCGGCAGCCTCCGCGAGTCACACAGCGTAGCTCACGTCTCCGCCACTAGCATTCAATCTAAGTTCCCCGGGCTAGCCTGGCGAATTCAACCCAGCTCACGTCTCCGCCCCACGATTTGGCTTCCCGTCCTTTGCTCCCCAGGCTAAACAGACGGATCCCAATCTGGCTTACGTTTCCGCTTCTGGTTTCAACTTTTCGCCCCCTATTCCCGGGCTAACTTGAGAATCCCAAAGTGGCTTTCGTCTCCGCCTCGGTCTGCCCCCCGCAGCTTCAATTTCCCTAACATTTTTCTCTACCTGGTATGTTTCCCCAAGCTTTCTTCCAACAATACTCCTCCCTCATTTCTCCTGGCCTCTCCCCACAGTCCGCATCCGAGTCTGTTTGTTCTAGCTTTCACTTTCGCTTTCGACCTTAGAGATTTCTCCCAGCTTCCCCCTGTAGTCCGTATCTGAGTCTATGCCTAGGCTTTCAATAGCTTCTTCCAGCACCTTTTTCGTCCGGCTTTTCCCTAGGCTGTTTGCTAGTCTCTCTCTCCGATATTTTCCCAGTTCTTCCCGTTTCTTCCCTCCTAAGTTTCCTATCCGAGTCACGGCACCATTATGTCGCTCCCCCTCTTCGTGGAGGAGCAACACTGAACCCTGCCTAGGCTTCATATCCGAGTCACGGCACCATTATGTCGCTCCCCCTCTTCATGGAGGAACGACACAGGACCCTGCGCTGTTCTTTCATCTGCTCGGCCCTCCCCGGGTTTGCTGCTGGTTCTTCCCGGGTTGGCTACTATCCCTTCCACCTCCGTGGAAGGGCAGTTCCCCCTGGCCACATTCCCCACTTCCGCAGGGGAGCGGCACACCGCCGGCTGGCTCTCTCGGGGGCTGCACAGGTGTTCCTTCAGATAGATGTTCCCCTTAGATGTTCCTGGTGCATGCCGTCTCTCTCCTCCTTTATAGTCCTCCTCTGCCAATCCAACTCAGCTGCCCACACGCCGAGTACGCTGCTCTCCTCCAATCAGGAGCAGGTCCTACAGTTTATTGGCTGAACTGGAGGCAGCTGTGTAGAAGCTGTTTTCTTCTCTCCCAGCGCCATATTGTGGGAGAGCAGATGCATAGAATAAGTCTTAATTCCAGTAACAGTATAGTCCGAGTTGCTCCCCACAAAGTGTTGAAGAAATTGTCTGTAAATGCACATGAGACAAATACTAAGGGAGAGTCTCTACTTACCTTCTTCATAATGTTCATTACATAGCATCTGTCTACCATGCAACTGTGCACAGTTACAATTTGAATGAATAAACAAATAATACATCTGTAAAGTACTTCTTTTAGAGACAAGCATTCTATATGGCAGTGGTTTCTCCATAACTTAGCCTTGCTTTTAATTTTTTAACATTGACTTGGAGTTCTTAGTGGTCTCAAACATGATTTAAATTTAGAGGACATAACATGTGCCTAGTACAAACGACAGTCCTAAAAACAGCAGTAAGACAAGAAGTTCTTATTTTGACTTGATTTCCATTGGCATGTCCCGTATGAGGTGTAAGCAAAGGGGCTTCTTTCAAAGCAACAGAGTAGGTATTCAAGCATCACGATAAGAGGGGGAAAAACAAGAGGCAAAAGAGAAAACGTGACTCCAAGGATTCTGCACATCGCCTGGGTCAATCCCTTTGGAAGTCTATGTAATCCCATCAAATGAGTATACCTCAGAGGGGATTTGTAATTCATGCACTCTGTGTTGGTAGAACGCAGTGCTAAATATCACTGGTTGTACTGCTTGCAGAGGATGGCAGAGGATGCTGTTTCCCCTCCTCTCCCACTGGAAAGCACCAAGCTCCATCCTGACCCTGGCGGCACATCATCTTCATCTCTCACCTGGGCTGAAAAAGCCCCCTAACTCATCTTCTAGAATTCCACCCCTTTCCAGTTTTAATCAGTCCACAACAGAGCAGAAAACGTGATCTTCTCACGATGTAAATCAAACAGCAAAAACAAAAGAAAAAGCTTTGCAGAGCACAGGGAATAAATTCCAAACTTGTTTGGTCCCCAAGTTCTGCATGACCTGAGTCCTGCCTGCCTCTCCATGCTAGATAAACTCTCATGTGTGTGTATTTCCTGTGTATGTTCCCATAGAAACCTGCCTAGTTTCTTTCCACTTTTCACCCTTTGCATACCTCCTTTGTTCGTGAAGCATCTCACTTCTAAAAAGCTCCCTCTTTCTGTGTCCACGTGCCTTGAATACTCCCTGCTGGGACCCTTCCTGACCACCAGACCAAAGGCAGATTCCCCCTGTTATCTCTATTTCTACTCCTGGTTTCTGGCTCAGCATATATCCCAGCGTGCAATTAATTTTTATATTTGTCAGTTTATTCATAAAGTCTCTCCCCTGATATGTAGGCTCTATGATAACAATAACATATGTGTCTTTTATGGTGGCATCCTTTTACATATAACTTTAAAAACATGCTTATTTATTTGAAAGACACACACACACACACACACACACACACACACACACTCATAAGCTGGTTTGCTTCCCAAATGCTCACAATAGGCGAGGCTGAGCCAGGCTGAAGTCAGGGACTAGGAACCCAATCCAGGTCCCTCACGTACGGCAGACCACAATTATTCTTTACTTGTAAACCAGAAGGCAGCTAGAAAGTCTCCCAAGTCATTCCTAAATGCCTGTTCAAGTAGAATTACCTGCTCCTGGCAATCACATTCCGTTAACTGATGGAACATTTAGTTGCCCACGGTTCCTAACCCTGTTGCTGACTTACTTCACCTGAAGTCTCACTGACAGTCCTAAGGAGTTGGGGTATATGACTTTTTATAGCATCAGATAAGGAAGATCAGTTTCCTCTGGTAAAGCTTTTCATTACTTCCATTTTTGAACTATTTCGTAACATTACGTTTTTTGTTAAAAACACCCACAATTTTGAAATCTATAAATCCAACAATACCAAGTTTGTCTTTTTGTTGCTCTCATTAGCCTATGGGCCTTTGGGGGGGGGGTGGGAGGAAGAGGCAGAGCAATTCTTGCAGGCAAAGCACAGGACCATATTAGCAGTAAAATTACTGAGATTTGGTCATGGGAAGAATACACGATTTCCTTAGTAAGGGAAGGATAAAATTAAGGAGATCCACAGGAGTACTCTGAAAGGTGGCAAATGAGATAGAGTGAAGAAGACGAGAATGTCTTCTACTGGGTCCATGACCAGACAGGGTCTCTGCAGTAGAGGCCTGGGAATGAAACCATCGAGAGATGAGCTTAGCAAGTGAGCTGACGAATGTTGAGTTGCACACCATTTACATTTTCAATTATAATCCTCAAATAAAATTGTATTGAGAAAGAAACAGGCTGATAATAAATCTCACTGTTAATCCTATTGTTTATGACAACTATGACTAACTCTACAAAGATCACTATTTATTGAGAATAAAAGATCACTTTATCATGTCATTACATCTACAATAAGATAATGAGTTAACTTCCTCTCTTTTCTTGTTAGTTAACAGAAATTGAAAACATATTTTTGTCATCTAGTCTACAAAATAACAATAGATATATTTAATTCAATTGATAATTTATGAAAAAAATAATTTAGTTAATAGGCTATTGCACAAAAAGGGTGTCCTATATATTCAGTTCTCTGGGATACTAACAAGCTTGTAAGAGGAAATAATGAAAGAATACTGCTTAGTTTAACTTTGCAGAAATATAAATTAATTCTATCTACAAAAGAAAATTAAATCATTCTATTAATTTTGGGAATACAGTACCATTCCAGTTGTCATTTATATGAAATGAAACATTGCCATTTCTTTACTTATAAGGCAGACAGCGGGAAAGTCGAATACATACTCAAAAATTTGCTTTTAATTAGATTTTGAGCTTAAAGTTGTGGGAAAAGAATACAAGGAAACACTCTAATGTCTTCAGCATAAAAACATTTAGCCATCCCAACTACTCTGGGGGACACTTAGTAGTCATGGTGATCACTATAATCAGAAGCTCTCTGGGGCCAGTATTTTCCAACTCCCCCTGAAACACTCCAATAAAAGGGATTCAAAATTCAAACATATTTGGGAAATGTTGGCTCAACAAAGTTGACATGCTAGTGTACACTATGAAACTCAGGGGAGGGCTACCAGTTGCAAGGCATCCCAAAAACTCTGTTATTATTTCAACAAGACACGCCAGAAAACAAGAAATACACAAATAAGCAAAAACCATACAATCTTAATAGTAATCATAACCAAACTCAGATATGACACAGATGCTTGGTTTTTAGACAGAGAATTAAAAACATGATTAATATGTTAGAATTGCTATCAGAAAAAGTAGAAAATAAGAACAGATCTGTAATATAAGCAGAGAAATAGGAAATCTAAGAAAGAATCAAAGAGGCATACTCTACACGAAAAACCCTGTAACAGAAATGAAGAATACCTCTGAAGGACTCATCCGTGGACCGGACACAGCCAGTGATAGATCTTACAATAATGAGCTTACAACAGATCAACAGAAACTACAGAAGCTGAAACACAAAGAGATAAAATGAAGAAAAAATTAAACACCATCCAAGAACTTCCGAACAATTCCAGACCACATAAATACATGCAATTGGAGTACCAGAATAAGGAAAAGAAAAAGTAGAAATGAGTGATAATGCCCAAGAATTTTCTAAAATTAGTGACAGTTACCAAAACACGTATTCAGAAATATCAAAGAACACGAAGAAAGAGAAATATCGCAAAGAAACAAACAACATCCCCTGAGGTATGTCATATTAAAAATGCATAAAACTCACTGGCCAGCGCCGTGGCTCACTAGGCTAATCCTCCGCCTTGCGGTGCCGGCACACTGGGTTCTAGTCCCGGTCGGGGCACCGGATTCTGTGCAGTGGAGGATGGCCCAGGTGCTTGGGCCCTGCACCCCATGGGAGACCAGGAGAAGCACCTGGCTCCTGCCATCGGATCAGCGCGGTGGGCTGGCCGCAGTGCGCCGGCCGCAGCGGCCATTGGAGGGTGAACCAACGGCAAAGGAAGACCTTTCTCTCTGTCTCTCTCTCTCACTGTCCACTCTGCCTGTCAAAAAAAAAAATGCATAAAACCCAATTCAAATAGAAAATATTGAACGAAATAAGAAGGGAAAAATGCCTCACATATATAATAACAAGGAAAGAATTAAATAGGACTCATCTGACACTGTATAAGTAAGACAGGAGTATAGTGAAATACGTACAGTGTTGAAATAAAGAAACCCACCAACCTAGAATTCTATGTTCAGTTAAATTATTCTTCAAAAGTGAGAGAGAAATAGAGTTTCCCAGGCAAAGAGAAAAGACATAATAGACACAAGGACATAATCCTAAGCATGTGTGCACCTAACATGAGGGTAAAAACTGACAGAATTAAAAGGCAAAAGAGACAAAGGCATTATTACGAGTTGAAGATTTCAATACTCCTCTTAGAGTAATTGACAGATCAAGCAGACGAAAGAGCCGTGAGGGGGTGGTTGACCTAAATAGACCCCAATAGCACCATCAATCAACTCGATTTAACTGACACTCATAAAATGGCCAGTCTAACAGCACGATACACATTCTTCTGAAGCTCACATAGACGTTCACAAAGACAGAGTATGTTCTGGGCCACGAAACCAACCACAACACAGTTAAAAGAAGAGAAATCACACAAAGTATGTTCTTAAAACACAATGGAAACACACTAGAAATAAGAAGACAGCAGAAAAATACACTTCTAAAAATATGAGTATAGGAGGAACCAAAAAAATTTTTAAGTTATACAAATTTAATATATTTCATTTATACAGATTTAGGAACAGAGTGATACTGCCCCCTCTCCCACCCATACTCCCACCCTTCCTGCCCCTTGCCTTCCCACTCTTAATTTTTACAAAGATCAATTTTCAGCACACTTTTGAAGTAACTGAGAATGCAGATACAATATATAAAGATCTGTGGGCTGCTGTGGAATCAGTACTTAGAAATGTAGATAGCCTTGGGGCTGATGCTGTGGTGTAGTGGGCTAAGCATCTGCCTGTGGTGCCAGCATCTCATGTTGGTGCTGGTTCATACTCTGGCTGCTCCTCTTCAGATCCAGCTCTCTGCTGTGGCCTGGGAGAGCAGGGGAAGATGGCCCAAGCACTGAGACCCCTGCACCCACATGGGAGACCCCACAGGCAGGATGCTCCTGGCTTCTGGCTTTGGGTTGGCCCAGCTCTGGCCATTGAGGTCATCTGGGGAGTGAACCAGCGGATGGAAGACCTTTCTCTTTGTTTCTCCCTCTCTGTCTATAACTCTGTCTCTAAAATAAATGAATAAATCTTTTTTTTTTTTTTAAAGAAATATATAGCGCTGGCACCACGGCTCAATAGGCTAATCCTCCGCCTAGCAGTGCTGGCACACCGGGTTCTAGTCCCGGTCGGGGCGCCAGATTCTGTCCCGGTTGCCCCTCTTCCAGGCCAGCTCTCTGCTGTGGCCAGGGAGTGCAGTGGAGGATGGCCCAGGTGCTTGGGCCCTGCACCCCATAGGAGACCAGGATAAGCACCTGGCTCCTGGCTTCGGATCAGCGTGGTGCGCCGGCAGCAGCGCGCCAGCCGCGGCGGCCATTGGAGGGTGAACCAACGGCAAAAGGAAGACCTTTCTCTCTGTCTCTCCTGTCTCTCTCTCTCTGTCCACTCTGCCTGTCAAAAAAAAAAAAAACAAAAACAAAAACAAAAAAAACACAAGAAATATATAGCCTTGGATGACTATGAGAGTTCTTCAAGAAGTTTGAGGAAAATGTATATTATGAAAAAACTATGCAGGTGTTTCAAATTTTTTGCACCAAAATAAACATCTGGTAATTCCATTTTCCATGAATTTAAAATTGTATTTCTTTCATTGTATTTGAAATGTAGAGGGGTGTGTGTGTGTTTATGTGTGTGTGTGTGTGAGAGAGAGAGAGAGAGAATCTCCTAATCTCTGGTTCACTCCTCCAAACACTGTTAATAGTCAGGATTGGGCCAGGCTGAAGCCAAGAGCCAAGTCAATTCAGATCTCCTAAATGCACGGCAGGGACCCAAGTATTTGAGCTATTCCTGCCATCTCTAAGGGTGCATATCAGCAGGACATGGGATCAGAAGTGGAGGAACCAGGACTCAAACCAGGCACGCTGATGTGGGCATCCTGAGTGGCTGTGCCAAAAACCACCTCTTCCATGACTTTTTAGAGGCATCCGTGTATATTGGAGAAGAAGACCTAAATTCCAACACCTAAGTTTCATTCTAGGAAATCAGCAAAACAGAGTTCGAGCCTACAGCAAACAGAAGCAAAGGAACAATAAATATTAGGGAAGAAATCAACTAAAGAGAAAGCAGAACTACAGAGAAAATCAACAAATCCAAGAACTACTTTTTTTAGAAGTTCTTTAGCAGATTTCTCTCTTTTTTTAAAGATTTATTTATTTATTTGAAAGGCAGAGTTACACAGAGAAAGGGAGAGGCAGAGAGAGAGAGAGAGAGAGAGAGGGAGAGGGAGAGGTAGAGAGAGAGGGAGAGGGAGAGAGAGAGAGAGAGAGACACCTTCCATCCACTGGTTCACTCCCCAATTGGCCGCGACGGCTGAAGCTATGCCCCTCTGAAGCCAGGAGCCAGGAGATTCCTCCAGGTTTCCCACGCGGATGCTGGGGCCCAAGGACTTGGGCCATCTTCTACTGCTTTCCCAGGCCATAGCAGAGAGCTGGATTGGAAGAGGAGCAGCTGGGACTCAAACCAGCACCCATATGGGATGCTGGCACTGTAAGCTGTGGCTTTACCTGCTACGTCACAGCATCGGCTACCAAGAACTAGTTTTTAAAAGACAAAAAAAAAAAAAAAAAGACAATGTATGTAGAAAGCACCTTGTAATCTATAAATCCTGGGTAAGGTACATTTTTATTCATTCACTTCAAATACGTTCAAACAAGAGAATATTTTATAGACAGACTTAACCTAGTATAGGCTCTCAAAACATGGACAATAATCCTGTCTTCTGAATATTCAGTGGGTGAGAATGTATCATATGGATTTCATAATTAGATTTCTAGATACCCATCTGCTCCTCCATTCTGAATAATTTAGAACATGAACAAAGAAGACTATGCTGGATTATAAAATGATAGTGTTACAGTATCAGGTTAGAACAGTCAAGTGTTTACATTAATAAAATTCAACTTAACTCTATTTCCCCCTATGATTAACATTTGTGAAATGAGGCTCAAAGAGCTGTATCATCCTCCTCTGTGGTCCCAGGACGTGGGCTGCAGATGGGAATGCAGGTGGAGAAGCTTCGACCAATGCTCTTGCGCTGAACGGCTTCTCTCCTTTTTCCTCCCTCCCCTCACACTGTCCCTGAAACCTTCTGAATTGACCTAATACCAAGACAAATGTTTTCTATAGGGATGCCCTGAGACACGAGCGGGCAGGGGAATGGGGCATCTGCCTCTGACTGCTTGACAATATGCTTAGCACATTCAGAGTAAGAACACGCCCTAGTGTGAACCCTGCACAGTCAGTCCAGAACACTGATGGTCACAGATTGATTACTGGTGGTGGCCTTTTACTGCAGATCACACTGTGTCCAACTGGTGACCAGACACAGTCTCACAGGTTCCATCCAGTCTCCAGCCACTCTAGCATGTGGGTCTGCACATCTTCAGGGACACGTACTACTGAAATGACCCTCTACCGTCCACTCTTCTCAGCATCCTTCCTTGTCTCAGCCTGCTCACGTCTGTTCATGCCCAGCTTGAAACGGCTTCACTTGTCAGCTGTCTAGGTGAGCGGACGCAGTTATTTCATTCAACGCTAACATAGGAGCTGCTCAGCAGGTATTCTCTAGGTGTGGTTAACATCTGCAACCAATTGATTGCAGTAAGGAAATGATGCTAGAAAACCAGGCCGATCAGCTGAAAGGCCTTCAGAGCAAACGCTCAGGTCCCAGAGCGGAGGGCCTGCCACAGGCCTGTAGCATGGACTTCTCGGAGTTTCTAACCACCCTGGTTGCCAGACTATTTCAGAATTGCCAGTCGCAAAACCGTGTGAATCAAATTCTCTAAAATAAAACACTTCATAGATCTGAAGGTGTGTACACTCACACAGCACACACAGGGCGGCACCTCAAAAAGTCTGCGGAAAAATGGAATTAAAAGATGCTTATTTTGGTGCAATTTTTTAGAAAAATCCATGCATAGTTTTATCATCATATGCATTTTTCCATGAACTCTTTGAAGGACTTTCGTGTCTTAAGGGTTCTGCCTGTCAGGACAGCCTTGGCTGAGACATCGCTCCATTTGTTCTTTTTCCTCACTCAGGTACCAAGGTTGATGCTCCTGGAGCAACAATACTCAATTATCCTTGTCCTTGTCTGATGTAAGCAGCAATGGGGAAACGCATTTCACATGTTGGAAGTCCCAAACTATAAATTCTGTTTTTTATTCCACTTCCACTACCAATTAAGACATTTTTAAGGAACTATTTCAGGATGTCAATATAAACACTACACATTAGTATGCATCTATAACTTAGGGAAGGATGAAAAACAAACTTTCATCAATACCTTACAATGCTTTATGATATACATAAGTACATTTTTACGGAGTGTCGTGTGTTAACTCACTGCGCTATATAATTACAAATGTAAATGCTTATTTTCAAATAAAAGTAACAATAAAACATTTATTACCATAGGGTAAACACTATGCTATGTGTTTTACATATATGATCTCAATGCTAAAGCAAAACAAAACAAAAATGTAGTAGCTAAGAGGTTTCATCACATCCTTTAACAGAGGAGGAAAATGAAGTTTAGCGAAAGGAAGTAATCTGTTGCAGGGCAAAATGGCTGGTAGGTAGGAGAGCCTCTGATTTCAAAGCCTATATAATTTCTTTTGAAATAAACTTATCTTTCAAAAAATGATTTGAGAGGCAGAGGGAGAGAGAGCACTCCCCTCAGCTGGGTCATTCTCCAAGCGTCTGTAATAGGTGGGGCTGGGCCGTGGCCAAGGCTGTGAGCCAGGAACTCCATCCAGGTCTCTGGGGTGGACGGCAGGAAGCCAGCCACTCGAGCCATCACTGCTGCCACTCAGGGTCTGCAGCAGGAAGCTGGGACCAGGAGCTGACGTCAGTTATCAGACCCAGTAGGATGCGGGCACCTTATCCGGCATCTCCACCTCTAGGCCACAGTCCACCATAAACCCTGTATTCTTCACTAGCATTCACTCAAGAAATAGTTTTGACTGAATATAACCCATTTCACTTTTCCAAACCAGTGACGCGGTGGCAACACTGTTTTAGTAACTAAAGAAAAGAGCCATGGGACCAGTGCCGTGGTGGAGCGGGTAAAGCTGCCGCCTGCAGTGCTGCCATCCCAGTTCATGCCCGGGCTGCTCCACTTCTGATCCAGCTCTTGCTATGGCCTGGGAAAGCAGCAGAAGATGGCCCAAGTCCTTGGGCCTCTGCACAGGCATGGGAGACCTGGAAGAAGGTCCTGGATCCTGGATCCGGATCGGCCCAGCTCCGGCCATTGCAGCCATTTGGGGAGTGAACCAGTGGATGGTTCTCTCTCTCTCTGCCTTTGCCTCTCTGAAAACTCTGACTTTCAAGTAAATAAATAAATATTAAAAAAAAAAGAAAAGATGCCAATGGTACATCATTTTTCAGACTCGCTTCCAAGACAGAAGAGTTGAACAACCAGCAGTTAATCAGACCGGTACAAGTATCTGAAAACACAGTATTTTTAATACAGTCTTTGGAAGCAAGCAAAATGTTAGGAAACAATGGCAACTAGCTTTCAGTAACTTAACTCATACCCCTTCATTTAAGGAAATGTCAAAATTGAGAAATCCTGAGGCCATGCAGAACTGATTTTTCTAGCAACATGTGCTCACTGGAACCCTAGTGTTTGTGTTTCCAGTACCCAGTGTGATCTCCTGTTACGTATGCTTGTCCTAGAGTGTATTATTTAGACATGGGTCTAAATCCTTTCTTTGCTATCCTTGGGCAAACTGCTTACTTTCCTGCGTCTCGGTTTCTTTATGGATGGACCGGGGATAACAAGGCCTACCTTGGAGACCGCTGTAAAGACGAGAGGGAATCTAAACAGGGTCCTGGTGCAAACACAGTAGACACTACAGCCATGGTGGCTGCTCTGCTTTGCTGTCATCCGTGTCGTTATTACAAACCCAGATGGCTACATGTTGTACACACAGACGTTTTGGAAAATCACTTCAGAGTCCCAAGGGAAGGGCGAGGGCCACGGTTGGTTGCTTTGGGCACAGAGAAAGGGTGACAGGCTGCCAGACAGAAGAGCAACGTGTGAACCAGAAAGGTCAGAGCAGCCCTGCAACAGGCCACTTGCCGACATTTCAGACGCGAGGCGGACTCGTTGAGATTCGCACAGGCAGACCGATGAACGGGGCCCTGGTCCCTAGAGCCACATGTACATTTCAGTCAGAGATGTGCTGTGACAAAGTATTCCATCTCTAGAACCTCACCCTGCCACGGCCATTATCTTACCAACCAGGAATGAGGGGCTGAATCGTCTGGCACACGTGCCCAGGGCAGGGGTATCCAAGACTAACCGCCTTCTGATTCAAACCGACTTGGAATCAAGGAATGAGCGTGTTTTCAGCTTCGGAAAGTCAGCTGCTGCATTCCAGGAGGGTGGAGTGACAGTCGGGGAATCACAGACGGTACCTCCGCCCCTCTGAATAAAGCCCAAAGGCATTACCACTGGGACCCAGCTCAGAGTGACCAGATCATATGCGTGGTTTTCAACTGAATTTATTGCTTTTAATTTACTAGGGCTATTGTAATGAAACAAACAGCCTCCCCACCCCCATCCCCCGATTGATATTAATTTGTTGCACAATACAGCAGCAAGGCCAGTTTCTCTTTTACTGAGTATTTCCCAAAACTATGAACAAATTAGAATGATTCTGAAAAGATGCTCACTTTCGATTCCTTTGTTTTCTACAACCAGTAGGCCAAAACGATCAATGAAAAATATTACACAGAGACTCCAAAACATTGCCATGGCCTCTTTTAAAATTATTCATAAAAGGGCAGTGACTCCCCCAGTTACCTCTCCATTCATTCTTTCTCCTTAGGATGGTTTAGTAACTCCCTGAATCCACCCGTACATTCCTTAAAGTTTTTTTTTTTTTTTTGACAGGCAGAGTTAGACAGTGAGACAGAGAGACAAAGAGAAAGGTCTTCCTTCCGTTGGTTCACCCCCCAAATGGCTGCTATGGCTGGTGCACTGCGCCGATCTGAAGCCAAGAGCCAGGTGCTTCTCCTGGTCTCCCATGTGGGTGCAGGGCCCAAGCACTTGGGCCATCCTCCACTGCCCTCCTGGGCCACAGCAGACTGGAAGAGGAGCAACCAGGACTAGAACCTGGTGCCGACATGGGATGCTGGTGCCACAGGTGAAGGATTAGGCTAGTGAGCCACGGAGCTGACCCTTCCTTAAAGTTTTTAAAGATCATCTTTAACTCCACAAGCCACACATGAGTGTGTGTGTGTGTGAAGATTTGTTTATTTGAAAGGCAGAGTGACACTGAGAGGAGAGTCAGGGAAAGAACAGGGGGGCCAGCTGAATCCAAGACCTAGGATGTCCACTTGGGTCTCCAACGTGGCTGCAGGTACCCAAGTACTTGGGTCATTATATGCTGTCTCCCAGTCATATAGGCAGGAAGTGGAGTCAGAAAGAGAGGAGCCAGACCTTAAAATAGCACTTAGATGGGATGCGGGCATCACCAGTGGCAGCTTAACCCCCTGTGCCACGATGCCTACCCAGTACATGAATGTTTTTAGACTACTTCAGATAAGGCCGAAATTGCTTTCCCATCAGTTCCGGTCCTCATCAGCACAAGAGAGAACCACTGTTAATAGTTTCTAGTACCCTTTCCACACCTTTATTGATGTACCAATAGGAAATCTGGTACTTTGCTTTTATTAATTGCTATTACTATGCATGCACAATTATGCGATTTGATTTTATGGAGCTGTAAGGAATTTCTGGGTAAGCATATTCATTAAAGAGGTTTAAATGGTTAGTATAAATAACCCTGAACAAGCAGTATATTTTGGGGTAACCTCTCAAACAACAGCCATGTCACTACGTCACAAACCTCATCACCTTCCTTTTTGCCTCTCTTACAGAGTGTGTGTAAAACATAGATGGAGCAATGTGTGCGTGCTTTAAAGTTGTAAACTTACATACACGCAAACTACTGTTCGCAGAATCCTGGCACATAATTGGGTCGTGCTACTGTTCTAAGAGTATTTAAGTTCAAATGTATAGGTTGAAATACTGAAATTTCCAACACTGGGATTGCTAGCTAGTGGCATAATCATACTTCGATGTGAATGTTCCATGGAAAACGCTTGGATATATTGTACCAAAGGGGTAATCCTGGAAATGTCACAGCGTGTCCCATAGACAGGCACAATTACTGTGTGTCAGGTAAAATAAAACAATGTTAAATCAGGAGAAAATACACTTGCAAGTGAGCTCAAGTTACTACAGGATTTACGAAGCAGATTTCACTTTCCATCTGTAGTTTCTGTGCTCGGTTCCCAGAGTAACTGAACCACAGTTCTCATGCACCCAGACAACCGAAAGGCTAAATCAGAAGAGGTTGCAAAACAATGACATTGTAAAATATTTTTAAAATTTAACAGAAATCCTTTACATGTGGTACTAAAAGGAACTAGTTTAGTAAAAACAACTGTATAAATCATTTCAGTTTAAACTGTAATTCTGTTATGAAAAATTGTCTTTAAATGACACAAGCTTGCATTCTGAGTAAATCCAAACCACAGAATTCATAGAGAAAATGGCTTACAAAATTCCTTAATCTCCGAATTAAGATGCAATGCAGTAAAGCTGGTTACAGGTCTAGTATGTCACTGGACATAGTGATTTCTCTGTTTCCCATAATGACTTAACACCCAGTGCACAGAACTCTCAGAAAAATCCCTTCTCTAGCTTTCTTACGATGAACATGATCATCCCTAACAGGCCACATCGTCTCTACCTTAAGCAAAAATCTCTACATTTGTTATGATCGTCTTTCTTTTCTTTTCTTTTTTTTTTTTTTGGACAGGCAGAGTTAGACAGTGAGAGAGAGAGAGAAAGAGAAAGGTCTTCCTTCCGTTGATTCACTCCCCAAGTGGCCGATCCGAAGCCACGAGCCAGGTACTTCTCCTGGTCTCCCATGGGGTGCAGGGCCCAAGCACTTGGGCCATCCTCCACTGCACTCCCTGGCCACAGCAGAGAGCTGGCCTGGAAGAGGAGCAACCGGGACAGAATCCGGCGCCCTGACCGGGACTAGAACCCGGTGTGCCGGCGCTGCAAGCGGAGGATTAGCCTAGTGAGCCACGGCGCTGGCCCTTGATAGTCTTTCACTATGAATTATTAGCTTTCTTCTTCTTCTTCTTCTTTTTTTTTGTTGTTGTTGTTGAGGGTTGGTAAAGAGTTTTGGAGAAGTGAGTGATATTTCTGAATACTCCCATTTTCCCTTAAGTGAAACATATTACCACAAACTATTTCTTCCAACTCTGCAAGTTGGACTGAGTATTCAACTGTCACTTTTACACATCAGAAAGAAAAAAGAACCATGGGAAGATCCTGACATACAGGCATATGTGAAAGGTATCACACATGTGGGGCGGGGGCCCGCCTGCTCGTGGCAGGAGGACTGAGATGAGTGAAGGGCCTGAAACACAGGACAGTGCTTCCCAAGTGCACTCGCGTCTGAGGAGGAAGGCTGTGCACATGGAACAAGCCTCTCATGTCTTCCATTCAGATGCCAAAAGGGAAAGCAAACAGAACAGTTGGAGTCAACGTAATTCAATCCCAAACTATAAATGTGAGTGGGTATACAGATTTAATGAACTAGTGGAACAGATTATAACATGCTAATTGTATAAATCAGAACAATGAGTCATGTGACAGTTTTAGGATCTGTTTTAAGCTCCTTGTTTGCGCCAGTTTTTCTAAATAGAGACAATTTCACCAGCTGCACTTCCAAAAGTTTAGTTTTCACTCGTAGGAAAAAGTAAGAAATAACACAGAGATGGCTGCTCCAACTAGGAGACACCAGTGGGAGAAATGAGAATTAGGAATATCCATTGCATACATTGGATGGTCCCCAGAAAAAGATATGCAATGAGAACGCGACAGGGCCCTGGTCCGGCTTGAACAAGCTGACGGACTCCGGGTCAGTTACTTCAACCATGAAGCGAGGGGTGGGGCTGCATCTTTTTTTTTTTTTTTTTTTTTTTTTTTACAGGCAGAGTGGACAGTGAGAGAGAGAGAGAGAGAGAGAGAAAGGTCTTCCTTTTGCCGTTGGTTCACCCTCCAATGGCCGCCGCTGCAGCCGGCGCACCGCGCTGATCCAATGGCAGGAGCCAGGATCCAGGTGCTTTTTCCTGGTCTCCCATGGGGTGCAGGGCCCAAGCACCTGGGCCATCCTCCACTGCACTCCCTGGCCATAGCAGAGAGCTGGCCTGGAAGAGGGGCAACCGGGACAGAATCCGGCTCCCCAACCGGGACTAGAACCCGGTGTGCCGGCGCCGCAAGGTGGAGGATTAGCCTGTTGAGCCACGGCGCCGGCCCGGGGCTGCATCTTTAACGCTCTCTACAACCTATGACACATAGTGGGAGAACTTTCTCAACCGCAGCAGGTTTAAAACACAATCTGAATGCCAACACGGTACGCTAAGAGGTTTTCAGTGGCTCAAGAGCTATCTCTGGTTGTCAACTGCTTTTTATTCAGATATCCTTTTTGTTTACGTCTCTCTCTCTCTCTTTTTTGGTTTGGTTACAGAAGTCATTACGGGTTCTCCATAGACAATGTGAAAAATACAGACAAATCCAAGTAATAAATGTCACTACCCAAAGATAGCACGAGCTGCTGACATGCCTCCATTGATACTGTTGTATAGATAACTGAAATTTATCGAAGTCTGCACACAAACTCTCCCATGGACCTCAACACATCAGCATACAAAAGTAAAACCGCTCTGGTTCAAGAGACAATGAAGGGCTGGCTCCTTCTGAGATGGCTGCCAAAAAAGGACTGTCTAAAATGATGACCTAAGCGATTCTCTCATTTGGACGTTTCAACGTTTTCTTTCTTCTTTTGCTATTATGAGTAACATCCAGATCGTGGGTGCACTCACGGTTACTTCCTGAGGATGAACTGCAGGCAGGCTTTCCACGTTAAATGGCTTCAAGGCACTCACTCCCATCCAGCCATGCCTGACAATCACCTCTTCCCAAACCTCTGGAGGTATCTGTTTAATATTCTGCTTTTCAAAGAGAGCGAATCAGAATCACAGCATTTGATTTCATTTCCTCCTGGCACGTGTCCTTATCTCACCTTTCTCGTCTCACCATGCTGCTATTAAGGGTAAAGAAATGCCCTCCTTTCTGTTCAATGCCACTGGATGCCTGAGGGTGAGCCTTTTGTTGCCCTTGGACAATGATCTGGGAAGTAGCCAGCTTTTATAGGGGGATGGATAACCCAAAGCGGATCATCCTTGGGGGAGAACACTTTTGTTACTTGGCACTGAGGATGCCACGTGGCTTATCAGTGATCCCGTGACAAGCTCCACGCTGAGTCTTGTTACTGCGTATCTGAACTGCGGTTGAAGTCTGCTCAAAGCAGTCCCTGACTCTAGACTCCACAAGAAAAAGAATGCACAGTACACACTGAGAAATAGGAAGCGACCTTGGAGACCACCTCCGTTACGCTCGTTATTTTACAGGTGAGGACATGAGGTCCAGCGGCTCCCTTGTTAAGTGAGACGTGCGTGCTGAGTGGCAGGTAAATGAGCCAGTGGGAAGGAGGCAATCAGGGCGCTCTGGAGGGACTTGGTAGAGGACACGGAGCCTGGAGGTGAGGCCAGAGGGGGTGCAGCCGCAAATGCTCCCACGTTACACAAAGCTGAGGATGGCAGCAGATTACAGGGAGAATGCCCTCTCTGAAGAGAGCAGGCAGGACAGACACAGCATGGAGAGAACAGTCCTCTAAGTCCAAGAGGAGCTGGACATCGGTCGACTTTGTAAGTAATGTGGGTGCCGAAGTTCTGAGAAGACGCATTCTGCGGATGGCCTGCAGCTTACAAGCTCGGCTCAGGAAGGGCTCTGCGTACTAATCCAGGGGGTTTGGACGTCACCTTGAAACGTCCCAGGAGTCCTAAGAAGTGAAGCCAATTAACACCTTAGAGTACCTCCCTGGCCACTGTGTGGGAGCCAACGTGGAGGGCAGCTAAGCAGGACAGGCTTCATCTAAGGTAGTGGTGGCTGCATGGGATGAGGGACACAGATTTGCAATCGATTAAACACGGCACGCAGTATAGGAAATGACGCAGGAGAAATGTGGACGCGGGTGGGTCTCCCACACCCTTGCTTAGCATTCTTCCGTCTCTGTCAGTGCCTAAGACGATGCCTGTGTGAGTAGAACGCTACTCCCCTTGCAGTTCATAGCTGCAGGGGAGATGTTTGCAAACCTTAGCTTGAAAGACTTTTTTTTTTTTTTTTTCATAGATACTGTTAGAGTAGTGTGGGTAATTACTGCACTAAAATAAACTCCAGGAAAGGAAGATATATAGAGAAAAATCATGAGAAGGTAGACAGTGGGTGCACACATTAACCGTGATAATGACCCTCATACTAGGCTTCAAAGTTTCTATGCCAGTTTACAATCAGATATTGGAGAAAGTATTGTCATGGCTTAACTGAGGCTGTCCTTCAAAATCCATGCTGAGACTCATTCCCCGTTGGGGTGGTATTAAAAGGGTGGGGCTTTGTTGGCAAGTGAGGTCATGAGGGCTCCGCCTTATGAATGGGCTCGCGGCTAGTGGAAGAGTGGGAGGAACAGGGTTATGCCTTGGAGGGTGCAGCAGGAAGGCCCCCACCGCGTGCCAAATGCCACTGCTGTCATCTCGAACTTTATGTTCTCCAGAACCTTCCGAAGTAAGGTTCTGCTGTTTCAAAATGACTCAGTCTGTGGTATTTCAGTAGAGCAGCGCGAATGGAGTAAGACAGAGATCATTCAACATTTCCTAAAGAAACAGAAAGTACTACCTCATTCTATTCCCACCTCAGCAATTCCATGGCTACAGATTATTCAGCTGATAAGTTTCTGTACCATCTGCATTGTGGTTCATCTCTGAGTACTGCCTGGGAATGAAGACCACAGCTTCAGTTTGGTGGAGTGTAATTTTTTTTTAGTTCAATAAATAACTGAGCCAGACAGCACGCAAGCTGAATGGAAAGTGGAGTCATCAGGTGGGGCGAAATGATGTCCAATCTCTGGGTGTTTTCTCTTTTAACCTTCTGGATAGGAGTGTGACTGCATTTGTCTGACAGTGACAAGCATATAAAAGAGCATTTGTGAAACAGCTCTGTGCATAATAAAATCTACTCCTCCTGCCTATTGACTGAAAGCTGAAAACTTCTGTATTTGTTATTAAGCAAGACATTTTTAAATTGTTTTGAAAACTCATCAAATAATTTATAGTTGTCCTATATTGATTATTCTGAGTCTGTTCTATAAAGGCATCAGTATTCAGTTCATGGCAGTGGTACTAATCTTTCAACCAAATGTTGTTTTAAAGTCCCTTTTTTTTCTTAAAGAAGCGGTTTGGCCCGGTGGTTAGATGCCCACATCGCACATCAGAGAACCCAGGTTCCACTCTTGGCTCTGGCTCCTGACTCAGTGTCCTGCCAAAGCAGACCTTGGGAGACACAGTGATGGCACAAGTACCTGGGCTCCTGCCACCCACGTGGGAAACCTGGATTGCAAGCCCAGCTCCTGGCTCCTGCCCCAACCAAGCCCCAGTTGTTGCCGGCATTTGGGGAGTCAATTAGTGGATGGGAGCTCTCTCTCTCTCTCTCTCTCTCAAATAAATAAAAAATTAAATAAATACACTTAAGTATATGACCGTGGAAAGAATACAGCACAGCTAGCCAAGACTTGGCGTCCTATTAGTTGGAAGAGGTTAGGTTATACGCAGTGACGAACACCCAGCATCTCAGTGGCTTGAGACCATAAAGCTCTGCGTTCTCATTTGTGTTCTATTTCCATCACAGGTGGCCTGGAGGGTCTGCTCCACGCTGTCCTCATCCTAGGAGGACAGATAGCCACCAGCACTGCCAGTTGCTATGGCAGAAGGAAGGAAAGCTCTCTGGCTCAGAAGCTGCACATGTCACTTTGAATCAAAACCTGCTGGCAAGTGCTGGCTGCCTGGTCTCTTTCAACTGTGGCTGTGCAGTCCAAATGTACCATGTGCCCAGAAGGCAGGGAGCTGGAAAGATTTGGTGAACAGAACTAATGACTGTCCCAGTTACTCAAATAATTGCTCTATTAGGGTTTCAAATATCTTTGTTTTCTCTACCTGACTAGGCCTTGAAGCTAGGATTTAAAAAGGCCCCTACACATTCTTTTGATTCACTGATTATACAAGTTAAAGTGTGCACAGTTCAAGTTAAAGTGTGATTTCAATAAAGCAATTATGTCCATTAAGAACCTTCTCTTCTCCCCAATACTGTATTTAAATCCAGTTCTGGGATAATACGATAAAAATCTATGCAAAATTTAATGAAAATGTGAGTTTATTTTGGTGTAGTTATTTTTTTTGAAACGTATACATATGAGAATTCTTCAAAAACTCCAGGAAAAATATATTATGAAAAACTATGCATGAGTTTAAAAATCACAGTTCTGAAAGGAACCACATTAAGTAGAGGTAGAATCCACAAAACAGATATTTAAAATTTGGCTGGATTTCTGTTGTAATCTATTACAGAATGAAGCCTGGATCCTGCCATGACACCTGACGAGTACGGCTCCGCTCGCTGCTGGAGAGAAACGCCCCAGCCCGGCACCTGCTCTCACTCTGAGGTCCTGGTCACGCGTCTCACGTGCCCACGATGCTGCAAGCTTGGTCTCCAGATTGCACTTCTCCAGCAACTCCAGTTTCATCTGTCCTGGCGATTCTGCTTTGATGTCGGGGAAGTGTTTTAAGCTGAAGCAGCCGAAACAGCGTGCTTCACTTTCCTGCCTGACGAGACTGCGTCTGCTCGGCCCTCCCCATCTCTGAGAACTGCACGGTTCACCCAACCTCTCGTGCTGAAGCACAGTAATCCTGATTGCTGTCTCCCCCTTACTCGCCTACGTCGAAGCAGCAGCCCAGCCCGAGGGATCTGGGGACTCCTCACGGTTTGCCCTCAAAGAGCCGAGGGTTCCACGGACTTCCACCTGGTCTAGCCTGAGGAGCTGGCTGATCTCTATTTCCCACTCCTAAATCCATTTTCCACATAATGATCCCTGCAGTCTTCTGAAAACAAAACCACACCCTGTCACTCCTCTTCTTAAAATCCACTCTGCTTCGCCTAAGATCTAAGGACTGCTGGTCCTCAGGGCCCTTGAACGAGCTGTCAGGACCAGCCGTGGCCACCACCTACTTGCACCACGTCCCACTCCGCTTTCCCACTGCAGGGCCATTCTCTGCCCCTTGTGTACGCCAGCTCTGCTCATTCCAGGACCCTTGCTTCACTTGTCTTCCAGTCTTTGCAGGATGTTTCCTGTTTTTCTCACCACCATCACCTCGGTGCCTAGGTCAGGGCCTGGCTCATACTGCAGACTCCACAAACACTTTGTGCAAAGATATTTACGACTGAATGCATCCCAGGTACATGGCAGATCTCAGAATGGAACCCTTCTGTATTTACCTACGGGCACTTTACAATTACTGTGGAATTTCAGATGATAAAGATTATTAGACCAGGAATTCTTAAACAGTAAAATTAAAAAGTGAATGCTTGTGTAGTACTCTCTCACTGCAAGTCCTTCGCCTGACTTGAAGGACAATTTGCACTCCAATCTAGATAGCTGGACCCTGCAAGGGGATGATAAAGGGAAGAGGAGTGAGCTCTACAGTGGCAACCTGCCAGGCTAGATTTATCAGCTCCTTGTTTAAATGAGGTGAGTATTGCTATTTCCACTTTAGAAACTAGAATACTGAGGCTTGCCGTGATTAAGTAGGTTGGCCCACTTCACACAACTGGCTGTCAGAATCAGGGTGTAAACCTTGCTTGCCACACACCCTTAGAAGGTGGTACAGTGGGGTGTCCTAAGGAGCACCTGCAGCGACCACAACAAAAATTAGGTGTAATGGCAAGAGGACACCCCCCAACCCACAGAAGTGTGGGATCCCACGGATCTCCCTGGAGACTGCACTGTATCTGAGACTATATTAAATTATGGGCGTTCAACGGCCAGTAACTCCCATCAACAGACTGACATGTGAAATCCATATTCAATTCAAAGAACCTTGATACACTTGGGCTCATTAAGCTTGCCGAACAAACACTTAGAAGATAAAATGCTTTTCAAATTATATGGAGCTATAGTTTGTTTAGTGGTTGGCTTCCAATTAAGTGTAGGAATTAATGTGAAAATCAGATTGTTCAGGAAAATACACTCTCTGGGAAGACCCAGAAACTTCAACCGCATCAGCTCAACTGGATCAGTGGGTTTTTGGCGCATTTCAGGGACAGGGAGACCCGTTTCCCATCAACAGCGGGAAACCACACACGGGTACCTGATATGTAGGGGCCACAATGAATGGAAAGAGTTACTGTCACCTGTGCTGCTCTGATCATGGAAGGATGCTTGGCACTCTGAGAGATGGGGGAATGGAGATACGTTTTCCCTTTAGACTGAATCCAGGGTGCGTGTCTGAGCAGAACATCGAGCGCCAAACTGCTCCTTGTCTTCTCCTTCCACCTTTTTACGGCAGGAGAGGCTGGTGCAGAGTTCATGACTATTCCTAAGTCGCTGTTACTTACAACATGACTGTACTCCACATGCATGACCCTGCTGTAGACTGTGCATCTGGTCAGATACGGAAAGCTGAACTGAGGCCGAAGAGTGGACATTACTGCATCAAATAGGCTTTCATATACAGCAGACTTTGTCCCACACATATTCATGAAAAAGTTACAGGAACATTTAACATTTATTTGGGATTAGTTAATAGAGGAATTCCACTCCAATACTATGACCATAATTATCTGATTCAAGAGAAAAAGAAAATAGTACAAGTGATAACTATGGTATGCTATTTTAGATTGATATTATTGTTCCCTTTATTGCTAACAGTCCAAATGGCAGCACAATAAGTAATAAATATAAGATTCAGAGTTTACACTGATCTATGATATCTCTAAAATTCAGAATGAGTGAGTTACTGAGTTGGATGCCCTATCATTGTAAATAATTTGAAATGTAAAATATGATCACAATCATTTTAAAGTTTAAAGGAAAATGCAAGACAGTAAAAAAAGAAAACATGTTAAAATAATATATGTCAAAAGAAACAGGCGTTTTCAGGGTCAGCGTTGTGGCAAAGTGGGTTAAGGTGCTGTTCACGATGTCACTGGCATCCCATTGGGTAGTGAGTGTAGGTTCAAGCCCTGGCTGCTCCACTTTTTTTTTTTTTTTTACATTTATTTAATTATTTGAAAGGCAGAGATATAGAGAAAGAAGCGGGGAGAGAGAGAGAGAGAGAGAGAGAGTCAGTCTTCTGTCTACTGGTTCACTTCCCTAAATGTTACAACAGCCAGGAGTGGGCCAGATCAAAGCGAGGAGCTTCTTCCAGGTCTCCCATGTGGGTGCAGGTGCCCAAGCAGCTGGGGGCCGTCTTCTGCTGCTTTCTCAGGCACCTTGGCAGGGAGCTGGATGAGAAGAGGAACAACCAGAACTGGATCTGGTGCCTATGGGACATGAGCATTGCAGGCAGAGACTGAACATTCATGCTGCAGCACCAGCCCCAGGGCTCCACTTTGCTAAACAGTTTCATCCTGCTGTGCCTGGGAAGAAGGTGAAACACAGCTCAAGTAACTGGGATCTTGCTACCCACATGAGAGACCTGCATGGAATTCTGTGCTCCTAGTTTCGGCCTGGACTAGCCCTGGCCAATGTGGCCATTTGGGGAGTGAACCAGTGGATGAAAGACCTCTGTCCCCTATCTGTCACTTTGCCTTTCAAATAAACAAATCTTCTAATTTTTTTTTTTTTTTTACTTATTTGACAGGCAGAGTTAGACAGTGAGAGAGAGACAGAGAGAAAGGTCTTCTTTCCATTGGTTCACCCCCTAAATGGCTGCTATGGCTGGCGCTGCACCGATCCAAAGCCAGGAGCCAGGTGCTTCCTCCCAGTCTCCCACGCAGGTGCAGGGCCCAAGCACTTGGGCCATCCTCCACTGCACTTCTGGGCCACAGCAGAGAGCTAGACTGGAAGAGGAGCAGCCAGGACTAGAACCCAGTGCCCATATGGGATGCCGGCGCCACAGGTGGAGGATTAGCCAAGTGAGCCACGGCGCCGGCCCCTAAAATTTTTTTTTCAAAAGTTTTCAAAATTTCAGGTGATTTTAACCAAAACAAAATTTTGGTTGGGTTACTGAAGATAAAGTAGAGCAGGGTCACTGAAAGATACTGCAGGAATACTTTGGGTATTCTTTGGGCCGGACCCCTTCCGCTCCCCTCTATTCGGTTGTGAACGCCTGTTTGAGAAGCTCGTGTGTTGTGCAGAAATTCCCTTTCGACCTGCAGGTCTTACCTCCAGCTCCCTGGGAAGCATGAGCAGCAGGCGGGCTGGTCTGTGCTAACCCTGGGCCTGCGTCCTGAGGTTCCTTTACATGGAACAGCTCTGGTAGCACGTTATCAAACATCACGGACTACCAAAACTTAACATTCAAGAAAGAAGATGATCTGTGAAGAATGACAGCTAAGTTAAAAAAAATGAACAAATTGCTACCTCCAAGGAGCCTTTGGCAGATTTCACAGGAACCCAGACAGCAAGAAAAATGGACTTTTCACCTCTGTGTGTTTTCCTACTGCGAGCCCCCTCCCTCCCTCCACTCCCTCCCCCCTTTCCTTCTTATTCCCTCCCCTCCTTCCTCTTCCATTTGTCTCTTTCAAAAAAAAAATCCTAATTCTTTCATCTTTTGTTTATTTTCTTAAAAACATGCTTTTCTAAACCGTCAAAGACATATGTTTCAAGACTTTGAAAACAAGTGAAATCTGTGACTTCAAGATTTTAAAAAATTTCCTATTTATAATTTTTTAAAATAAAAGTGAATCTCAACAATACAAAAGTTGCATTTTATATTCTACTTAAAACTATTGGTTGAACTCTGTAATTAATACACAATTACTCTTAGGTGTTTAATTAATGCCATAACTAGTACTCAAATAGTATTTTACACTTTGTGTTTCTGTGTGGGAGCAAAATGTGGAAATCTTTACTTAATATACACTAAATTGATCTTCTGTATATAAAGATAATTGAAAATTAATCTTGATGTGAAGGGAAGGGGAGAGGGAGTGGGAGAGGGGAGCGTTGTGGGTGGGAGGGAAGATACGGGGGGGAGGAAGCTATTGTAATCCATAAGCTGTACTTTGGAAATTTATGCTCATTAAATAAAAAAAAAAAAAGTGAATCTTTATTAAGGTAAAGCTCTTTTTTTTTTTTTCCCCCAGAATGCAGCAAACCCAACTGCAAGCTACATGTGAGACACACATCCAGACAAAAGATTTGGACGGTATAAGAATTAAATAGGCACCAGGGAAGTACAAACACAAAGAAAGCAGCAGTGAATCTACCGAGATCTCAGCTCCGTGAAAACAGAGACTTGTTTGTTCACTATCGTATCCGTTATAAACAGGGTGTGGCAAATATTAGGCCTTCAAATAGTTGCTGAATAAATTTTATATGAGGAAAACCTTCTCCTCTGGAGAACCCTACTTTAAACAAGGGATTTTCTACTGGTTCACAAAAGAAATTCTCACTAAAGACATTTCTCCACCCTACACGTTGGTGGGGCATGTGCAGAGAGCTGAAAAACCTGTGTTTTACAAACATGGGACGAAGAACTAACAATCCGACACACGAAGTGGTGACAATAATGGTAACAGTGAACATGTACTGAGTGCTAATTGTGTGCTAGGCACTGGGATAAGGGTTTTATATGCCTTCTCTCATAACTTCCACAAATCTCTGTAGGTAATATCATTATCTTTTGTGTTGATTAAGGCAACCTAAGTATAAAAACATTAAGTGGCTGGCCTAACACCTGCCAGGCAGTGAGCCGTGAAGCAAAAACACAGCCACGGGCAGCCAGATTATAGAATGCATGCCTGGACCAGGGTTGTGGGCTGTTTTCTTACCTGTAAAGTCAATCAGGTAATCTTATCTGGTCAGGTCCCTGCCATCTTATGTGAGAGAAACTCTAGGGCCAAGCAATTCTGAGGCACGTGGTGAAGACCACAGTTTTAACTTGGCTTGTTCATTGCCAGAAGCGGGAGAAGACATTTCTCTCCTCCTGCATGCAACAAGCACACGGAAGTCTCCCTGAAGCCTGGGCCCTCTCTGGCTGTGTTTCCATTCGTCTTCTCATTGTCCTGAAAGGCCCCCACACTCTGCATGTTCTAACTCCCACCTCGTTGTACCGCAGCTGGTCATCTGTCAGGTTTCCCTGCAGCTGCCCGGCCCTCTTCTACCCAGGTTCTCAGTAGCACAGGAGAGGTGACCACGCCTTCCTCTGGCAGTGCACTGCTAGCTCCTACTCAGTCAGCCACTTTGCTTCCTCCTGCCTTCCGTTCTCTTTCTCAGAGCTTGGCCTCTAACTGTCCTACTGGATCCCCAAATCTTGGAATGTCATAGGGCTTAATTTTGAGCGTCCTCTATTCAAAATCTGAGTAATCATTTGCCGCTACAATGATCTGCAGTATTCATGGAGTCTGTATTTACCTACTTGCTAGACTTTATTTGCAACTCCCAAATCCATTCTCAAGACTTTCCCTGTCAACTGAAGACATGCATGTTCACAGCAGTGAAAACCTTCAGTTCCCAAGGCTCACATTCGCAGCCAGGGTTGAACAAGCCTTTGCCTCTGTTCTCAGATTCACACTGCAAACCAACAAGCCTTTTGTGATATATGGGGTGCCACGTTTCTCGTGTGTTTGTGCTTTTTGTTGGGGATACTGCTGTTTAACATGGCCCTCAACAATTGGCACCCCCACACACACTGAAATTTTTACTTAGCATAGAGCTGGTCTTCTGTATATAAAGTTAATTAAAAACGAATCCTTTGCCGGCGCCGTGGCTCAATAGGCTAATCTTCCACCTAGCGGCGCCGGCACACTGGGTTCTAGTCCCAGTCGGGGCGCCGGATTCTGTCCCAGTTGCCCCCCTTCCAGGCCAGCTCTCTGCTGTGGCCAGGGAGTGCAGTGGAGGATGGCCCAAGTGCTTAGGTCCTGCACCCCATGGAGACCAAGAGAAGCACCTGGCTCCTGCCTTTGGATCAGCGTGGTGCGCCGGCTGCAGCGCGCCAGCCGCGGCGGCCATTGGAGGGTGAACCAACGGCAAAAGGAAGACCTTTTTCTCTGTCTCTCTCTCTCTCACTGTCCACTCTGCCTGTCAAAACAAAACAAAACAAAACAAACGAATCTTAATGAAGAATGGGATGGGAGTAGGAGGTGGGATGGGAGTGGGGGTAGGAGGGTGGGTACAAAGTGGGGGACAAGAACCACTATATTCCTAAAGCTGTACCTATGAAATTTGCTTTCATTTATTAAATAAAAGCTTTCTTAAAAAAATAAAATGGTTCTCAAGGGCATTTCTGAGTGTTGTCTAGGATGTAAAAGAGCCATCTGTGATGTGTCCAACAGCAAAAATGCATTTGTTACTTTAGCTTCATTGAGGCATGTGCTATATTGCTGTTGTTCATGAGTTCAATGTTAATGAGTCAACAATATATCACCAGATACGGTGTCCTTTAGGCACAAATAACATATACAACCAGGCTATGTGTTGATGACTTGATGTAAGGGCAACCAGAGCCTCCAGGAACTTGACCCTGCGTGAGTTAACTTCCCCAGGACAATGACTCACTATTCGTTAATTCAGCTACTTTATGGAACATGACTACTACAAATAATTAAAACTGACTGCACATAACTATGGTCCCTAAGTTTCCGTCTTACTCCATCTCCAAACCAAGGGGTATCTATGTAACAGTTATCTGTCCTCCTGACATATAAGGGAACTTGAAAGAATTCATGAAAAAAAAAATGGAATTTAAAGGTAAGTTTACTTGGATGCAAGACAATTTTGAGATATAAGCATATTTAGAGGTCTTCAAAAAGTTCGTGGAAAATGGAGTTAAAGGTTAAGGTTTTTTTTTTTTTTTTGTATTTGATTAGTCTCTATTTTATTTGTACTATAACAAAGTTATTTTTTTCCCTAGAAACCTTTTATTTAGGGAATACAAACTTCATGCATTTCATAAATACAACTTTAAGAACACAGTGAATCTTCCCACCCGGCCTGCCCTCCCACCCACACTACCACCCTTCTTCTTCCCACTCCTATTCTCATTCTTATTTTTTTAATTAAGATATATTTTCAATTAAGTTTATAACACAAATGATTAACTCTATACTAAGTAAGGAGTTCAACAAATAGTACTAAAAAAACCTGTTCATCTACAGTCAATACAAGGGCTATTCAAAGTAATTGCATTTCGAAGTGTTAATTTCACTTCCATATATTACCTTTTAGGTGCTCTATTAGTTATCATAGATCAGAGAACATATGGTATTTGTCCTTTGGGACTGGCTTATTTCACTAAGTATGATGTTTTCCAGTTTCATCCATTTTGCTGCAAGTGATAGGATTTCATTTTTTTAACTGCTGTATAGAAATCCATGATGTACATATCCCATAATTTCTTTACTCAGTCTTCAGTTGACAGGCATTTGGGTTGATTCCATATCTTAGTTATTGTGAACTGAGCTGCAATAAACATGGGGGTACAGATAACTCTTTCTTAAGCTGATTTCATTTCCCTTGGGTAAATTCCCCAGAGTGGGACGGCTGGGTCAAATGGTAGGTCTATATTCAGATTTCTGAGGTATCTCCATACTGTCTTCCATAATGGCTGTACCAGTTTACATTCCACCAACAGTGGACTAGGGTTACCTTTTTTCCCACATCCTCACCAACATTTATTGTTTGTTGATTTCTGGATGAAAGCCATTCTAACTGGGATGAGCTGAAACCTCACTGTGGTTTTGGTTTGCATTTCCTTTACAGTTAAGGATCCTCAGCATTTTCTCATGTGTCTTTTGGCCATTTGGGTTTCCTCTTTTGAAAAATGCCTGTTTAAGCCCTTTGCCCATTTCTTAACTGGGTTGCTTGTTTTGGTGTTGCAGAGTTTCTTGATCTCTTTTATATATATTGGTTATTAATCCTTTACTAGTTGCATAGTTAGCAAATAATTTCTCCTATTCTGTTGGTTGCCTCTTCGCTTTGCTGAGTGTTGGTTTGTAGTACAGAAGCTTCTCAATTTGATGTAATTCCATTTGTCAGTTTTGGCTTTGATTGCCTGTGCCTCTAGGGTCATTTCAAAGACCTTTTTGCCTATCCCAGGGTCTTGAAGGGTTTCCCCAATGTTCACTAACAATTTGGTGGTATCGGATCGTAAATTTAGATCTTTAATCCATTTTGAATGGATTTTTGTGTAAGGTGTAAGATAGAGGTCTTGCTTCATACTCCACGTGTGGAAATCCAGTTTTTTCAGAGCCATTTGTTAATGAAACTGTCCTTGCTATAGGGACTGATTTTAGCTTCTTTGTCAAATATAAGTTGGTTGTAGATGTTTGGGTTGATTTCTGGTGTTTCTATTCTGTTCCACTGATCTATCCATCTGTTTCTGTACCAGTACCAGGCTGTTTTGATTACAACTGTCATTTAATATGTCTTCAATCTGGTATTGTGATGCCTCTGGCTTTGTTTCTGTTGTATAAGATTGAGTTAGCTATTCGAGATCTCCTGTGTTTCCATATGAATTTCTGCATCATTTTTTCTTGATCTGAGAAGAACATCTTTCATATTTTGATTAGTATTGCATTGAATCTGTAAATTCCTTTCAGTAGTATGGACATTTTGATGATAATGATTTTTCCAATCCACGAACATGGACAATTTTTCCTTTATTTCTGTGTGTGTGTGTGTCTTCTCCTATTTCTTTCTTTAATGTTTTATAATTCTTATCATAGGATTTTTGACATCCTTGGTTAAATTTATTCCAAGGTATTTGATTTTTTTTTGGTAGCTATTGTGAATGGGAACAATCTTAGAAGTTATTTTTCAGCCATGGCATTGTCTGTGTACACAAAGGCTATTAATTTCTGTGTGTTGATTTTATATCCTGCCACTCTACCAAACTCTTCTATGAGTTCCAATAGTATTTTACTGGAATCCTTTGGATCCCTTGTATATAATCATATCATCGGCAAGTAGGGATAGTTTAACTTCCCAATTTATATCCCTTTGATTTCTTTTTGTTGCCTGATGGCTCTGGCTAAAATTTCCTGAACTATATTGAATAACAGTAGTGAGAATGGGCATCCCTTTCTGGTTCCATATCTCCATGGAAATGTTTTCAACTTTTCCCCATTCAATAGTATGCTGGCCATAGGTCTGTCATAAATTCCTTGATTGTGTTGAGGAACGCTCCTTCTATATCCAATTTGCTAAGTTTTCATCATGAAATGGTGTTGAATTTTATCAAATGCTTTCTCTGCATCTAGGTAAGTTTATCTTTTTTTTTTAAAAGATTTATTTATTTGAAAGTCAGAGTAACACAGAGAGAAGGAGAGGCAGAGAAAGAGAGAAGGAGAGAGAGAGAGAGAGAGAGCGTGCGCGAGAGGTCTTCCAATGCTGGTTCACTCCCTAATTGGCCACAACAGCCAGAACAGTGCTGATCCAAAGCCAGGAGCTTTTTGTGGGTCTCCTATGTGAGTGCATAGGAGACTTCGGCCATCTTCTACTGCCTTCCCAGGCCATACAGAGAGCTGGACTGAAAGTGGAGTAGCTGGAACTTGAATGGGAGCCCATATGGGATGTTGGCACTGCAGGCTGAGGCTTTACCTGTTACGCCACAGCGTCGGCTCCAGTAAGTTTATTTTGAAACAAAACATTTTTGAAATCCACGCATAGTTCTTTCACAATAAGCATTTTTCATGAATTTTTTGAAGATTCTTTGTATGTATGATTTTCAAAATTTTTTTACACCAAAATAAACTTGCATATTAATTCCATTTTCCAGAAACACTTTGATGTATTCTCATAAATCATTTTGGGTGCTTAAATGGCTTCTCAATTTCAACTTGGAATAAAGAGAACTTTCTTTTAAAAAAGCCTTATTTTTTTGAAAGGCCAAGTATTAGAGAGAGCACATATTCACATGAGAGAGCTGGTTGATTGCCCAAATGGCTGCAACAGCCATATCTAGGCCAGGCTGAAGCCAGGAGCCCAGAACTCCTTTCTGGTCTCCCAGTGGATCCCAGGGGCCCACACATTTGGGCCACTCTCTACTGCCTTCCTAGTTGCATTAGCAGGGAGTTGGATTGCAAGCAGGGCAGCAGGGAATTGAACCGGCACTCTGCTATGGGCTGCTGGTGTTCTACGTGGAAGCTTAACCTGTTGCACCACAATCCGGCCCCAGGATCAAACCAAACTCTTAATCTTCTGCCCTAGCCCTGTTCCTGTTCCTTGACACTGCCCAAGTCTTAGTCTTCCTGTCACCCAGTTATTAAGCCAAAATCACAGAAATCATTCCTGGCTCCTCTGACCCACCTCACTACCTCTCGTTCTTTACCTCTTCCCCTTCGCTGACTATTCCATCAGCAAATCTCTGTTTCCTAGGCCTAACATCAGCTTCATCTTTGCCACCCTAATAGCCATCGCCATCATCACTTCTTTCCTAGAGGACCCTCTTAATCACTACTGCTACATCCCTCTGCGTAGGGAGGGAAGAAAGAAACATGTGCATCCTTGCATGGCAGCACTGCCCGATTCCTGTTCCATATAGTCACCACTGGATCCTTCCATAAAATTAATTAATTATGCTACTTACTCTTTGGCAAAAAACCCTTTAATAGCTTACAACTAAGAAAAATATCCAACTTTCTCACCATGACCTACAAGGTCTGACAAAACCTAGCCCTGCCCACATCTCCGACCTACTGTGTACCAGCCACTCTCCCCATGCCGGCAATGTTCCTGCAGCAGTAGCTTGCTTTCTGTTGCTCTGTTGGTTTCAGTTTAGAAATGTTGTACTGGCTGTTCTCTGCCTAGAACACTCTTCAGCCCAACACTTCCAAGACCATCTCCTTGTCCTTCACGATTCAGCCTACACATCATCAGATACTCCTTTCACGACCAATTCTGAAGTGGCCACTCAAGAATGCATACCCATATCCCAAGACTTTACTTCTTTGCTTGACACACAGAATTATTTGTACTATTTTCTCCCTAATTACTGTATGTCTCATACCACATATATGTAAGTGATCTCTTGTCTCTGGTTCAACACTCTTTCTGTATCGCCTATTTCACTTCTTGGCACCAAGACGGTGATCAATACAAATGTTTTTCAAACCCATTAATAAATAGCACAATTAGATTCAAGATGGCAGAGGGGCAAGGTCATCCAGAAAACATAATCTATGGAACATGTTTAGATTTTAGGTACAAAGAGACAGCAATGGAATATTCTAGGAAAGGACTAGGAAGTCAAAAGAGAGGGGAGAGGTACAGATATACAGTGAAATGTGTTTTCAGAGGTTCACATGTGAGGAATGCATCTGAGGTCAGAGAAGCGCAAGTGTAAAGACAAAAAGGGAGCAGTGTTCCAGGTAAGAGATGATAGTGGCTTAGACCAAGTAATGGCAGTAGAAGTGGAAAACAAATGATTAGTTAAACCTAAGAGACATTCTGGAAGCAGAAAGCCTAGGATCAGCAGATCAACTGGATGTAGGACTAGGGATGGGAGAGGTTGCAGACAACTTTCAGATTTCGGCTTTCATTACCGTATAGACAGTAGTACCACTTACTCAAAAGAGAAAGAGTCCACTAAGTGAGAACCACCGTTTTTTCTTTTGTTTTGTTTAGATTTATTTTATTCATTTGAAGGGCAGAGTTAGAGACAGGGAGAGACAGACAGAGATCTTCCATCTGCTTGTTCACTCCCCAAATGGTTGTAACAGCTAGATCTGGGCCAATATGAATACAGAATCCAGGAGCTTCCTCCTGGTCTCCCACATGGGTGCAGGGGCCCAAGCACTTGGGCCATCTTCTGCTGCTCTCCCAGATGCATTAGCAGAGAGCTGGATCAGAAGTGGAGCAGCCAGGACTCGAATCTGCACCCATTTGGGAAGCTGGTGCTGCAGGTGGCAGCTTTACCTGATATGCCACAGCACTGGCTCCAGAATACAAACTAATATTTTATTTTCTTCATGGAAAATATCCTTTTCCCACTTCATCTACTTGATGATTTTTAAGTATCTGCAATGTGCAGATATTAAGCTAGTGTACAATATCTACTTTTTTTTTTCTGTCAACTTGCACTGAATTCCCAATTTTGAAGGTTAATTTTCGAACTCTGTCAAACAAATTTCCTCATTTGCAGTCCTTATTTGTGTGTCCATCCATGGCTTATGAATAAAAGGTACTTTTTTCTTTGATATTTGTGCTTTCCTCTAGTATTCAATCTAATTATTCCAAACACACCTCGAACTATGATGCCACATGGCATCCATCACTATCATGTTCTGTTGCTATTGCTTACTGATTGTTTCTGCAACACCATCTCCTCCTTGAGAGAAATCTGCACCCGGTCTATCTGTGCTGTCGCCCCAGCACCACACGCAGTGCTTGGCACATACTACCCATTTCATTACTGTAGTAAGGTGGAGATTAAAGGCAGAGGTCTACAAGCATTGTCTAGTTGGCATTTGTAAAGCTAAGTTTTCTTTTATATTCTGAGTTTGTTTGCATTCTTTGAAAGCTATCGTTTGGGACATGCTTTGTGGCATAGCAGGTTAAGCTATCACCTGTGACTCTGGCATCCCATACAGCCGCTAGTTTGAGTCCCGGCTGCTCTACTTCTGATCCAGCTCCCTGCTAATGGGCCTGGGAAAGCAATGGAAAATGCCTTAAGTACTTGGCTCCTGCCACCCACTTGGAAGACCTGGATGGAGTTCCTGTCTCTTGGCTTTGGCCTGGCCAAGACATGGATGTTGTGGCCATTTGGGGAGGGAACCAACAGATGCAAGATCTCTTTCTCTCTCTTTCTAACTCTGATTTTGAAATACATAAATCAATCTTTCTTAAAAGGAAAGTTACTGTTATATGTTCCTAACAGTTTATGTGGACTCCAAAAGTCTGTGTTAGACTTGCAAGATTGTTTTGTTCGGTGAGAAGGCCAAGGTTTTCATTTGCATTTCTCACTTAGGTGAGAGCAAATGAAGTGTCCTCTTCAACAGTTTCTATGTTTTATATGATGTCATTTATTGCTTAATCAGTAATAAATCTTAGTAAACAGAAAATGATTTTTAAAGTTTCCTTGAAATACAGACAGACAGATCTATTTGATTTTATAGAAATAATATTATTACTTCCTTGGTTTGCCAGGTTCAGTTGTAAATGCAATTCATATCTTAACCTCTATAATTTGGAAACTTCTAGAAAGTCCCATATCCTGGCCCCAGGGAAAACACTTTTTTTAAAAATCAGCACTATATCCATAACAGATTCCGGCATTGAGAAATTCAATTTTCTCTGCAGTCCATAAGCAAAATATCATATATCCCCAGGCAAGAGAAACCTTATGACTTCAGATTACAGTGAAAATACAAGTCCAGGAGGAATATTTCCTGTGACTGGAGCTAACAAGAACCCCCACAGCAAAGGTTTTTAGAGGCCACAGTACACCTTCCAGAGTGACAAACTTTAAAGCATGCTTGAAGATAGCTTGCTGATTTACTAACCTATACAGTAAATTAAACTAAAAAATGAAATAATAAAAATGAATAAAAGACTTTTCATGCCTCATAACACATACATTTCTGCATATAACTATACCAGCAAGGGAGAGAGGGCTTGTCACGTCTTCTGGGAAATCAAAGCTCGTGACCACCAAGTTTTGTTTACCCAGCTTTTGTGGTAGGCTGATTCCTAAAGGAAGACAGATGACCGACTTTGGTAAAGGCCATGTTTACCAAATGACTTTCAACAACTGCTGAGGCTTCCCAGCCCTCGGTACTGAGAGGGAGCGACCTTCAGGGTTTCCTAACCCACACCCTTCCTCTCCAATCACCCTCACACTTAACAATCACTATCCTTTCCAGATACCTCTTCCTAGATGACTTTAACATCCTGCGCCCTCAGCCCTCATGGATGTTCGTCAACTTTCCCTCCATCCAATATGCGGTTTCCAGGGAAGTTCTCCTAAAGTTCATTGGACTGACCTTGCCGCATTCATAAAAGAAGTCTAAATAAATAAGCTCAGTAAGCAAGCTTCTTCATGATCTAAATCTGCCTACCTTACCAATCTTATTCTTTTAAAAATACCTTATGTATTATTTTTGAGATAACATATTTTTAATTTACATTATGATCAACGGCATTTGCACCACTACATAAAGAGCTCAACAAAGAAAATCTAAAAAGAAGACCATAGCCCAGCAAGAAAACAGGCACAGGCTATACACAGTAATCAAAAGAAACACTATTCCTATCCTGCTATTAAGATAAAAACTCTTTCTTCCTATACACACTATTTCATAAATAAGACTATTCTGTATATATAATTTATATCCTGGTTTTATACTGAAATTTTAAATTACAGGTTTTAATAATATTTTATCTAATTTGATGCAATTTCACTATGTCACGTTATTGAATGCTTCCTTTGTTAACAGATTTTCTTGATTATAATTGATACTGTTTCTAAGACCTTTTATTGTATTTTTTTCTCATTTATTTTTATTCACTTAGAGTGTTACTTTCCTAAAACAAATGATCAGAAACAGAATTTCTGGGTCAAAGGTATGCCATTTTCACAACATTCGATTCATGTTATCAAATCTGTCCTTCTGAAATCTTGTGTCGGATCACATTCTCACCAGCACTGACTTGTTGGAGCTTCAGCATTTTTTAAATCAACAGGATGTCAACAAATGCTTAAGAACAGTATTTTTTACAGTGTTTGCTATTGATTTTTCTCTAAACTTCCCATATATGAATACTGTATGTACATTTTAAAATAGAGATTTTAGTAAGGTCAAACCCACATATATTTTTTCATTGTGATTTCTTCTGTTAGTTTTGCTTGTTTGTTTATTTATATAGGCTTAGACATCCTTGAAGGATTTGCACGAAACAGAGCTGAAGAGCTCCAAAGATCCAAGCAGCAATCCAGCTACCTGGGGAGTGTGAGAGCAGTATCTGGTCATCGTAAGTGAGAGCACACTGGTCAGCAGTTCAAAGCCCACGATGTGGACTGGCACTCAGACGGCTTTTGGAAAGCAGATATTTAAGTGATTTTAAAGAAGTGAACATTTTTGCCTTTCTCCGTTTTGGCTATGACATAGGAAAGATTCTGGGTCTTATTTTCCAAAGCTCACAGAATAAAGTCATAGTCTTCGTAAACTGCTTTTAATAGATGTTATTTTTGGATCGACTGGAGTTAGCATATGAGTAAAAATCAGTAAATAATACACAAAATTGATTAAAGAAAGGAAAAGATGCTCAACCTCATTTATATAAAGTGAATTTTAAAATAGTCACAGAAGTTGTTACAATGAGGCGCTGCGTGATGGAGGACTGGCCCTGGACCCTCCAGATTCCTCCTTCCTGTGTAGTCTGTTCCCCTAAGAGGACAATTCTTCTTTTTAGTTAGTGGATATCTCAAGGTTCTTTAAGAAAAAGATGCAGCAAGTGCCAAGTCACTTTCTTCTCTAGTCTATGGAGAATATGCTGCCTCCCTCCATGTCAACCATCCTGGACCCACGATTCCTCCTGTCTGCTGCTGCCCCTTCTCCCGGGATGAATTCCCTTATGCTAGCTGGGAGATGGGCTGAGAGGGGAGAACAAGTCACGGGGATGTGTGCCTCTTCATTTTATTGGTAAGAGGCCCAAATTACACATGGAAGTCTCCTTTGCATCCCAAAGACAACAGACAGTCATGTCTCACGAAGCCTCTGGGCTAGTGGCCACCCGCACTGGTAAAACCTGCAGAGGCAGGCTGGGATGAAGGGGGTTCTGTAGACTACCCTCAACGATTAGTCCTTGTATTATCTGTCTTCCCTTCACACTTCTGGAAAAACCATTCCCCTGCAAAGCCAGACTTAACTAACTCCTCTTCCTGGCCAGTCGTATATTATAACAGCTCCTTATTTGATGGTCTTGCATATGCAAAATCAACTTTGTCTCCTCTAAAACTACATAGTTCTTATGCTATTGTGGGACTTGGCACACTGCAGACATTGCTACAGCCAAGTTGTAGACTTATTACATACAGTTTGTCAGAAAATACCATGTGGCCACAAAACAAAAGATATGCATGTGTATTATGGATTAAACTCCCTTTATTGGTTTATTTTATAAACAATGATTGCTGAAGACACAGCCTGGGACTATCTCTTACTGGTGTATTTCTAGAAATGGTATTTGCAGTAGTAAGCAGTGACTGGTAATGACAGAATTACTTTGTTCAATGTTTATTTTACATATAGTATATTTTGAAGCAACACATAAAATTCTGGCTTAGAGAAATTATAATTTTTAGCAATTGTTTAAAAATAAGATCACTGTAAAAGCTTTATATTTAAAGAAAATATATATGTTAAAATTTACTGAAAATAAATAATGATGCTTACACAAGTATTGGTACTCCTTGTTCTTTAGTAATGATTTACCAATGACCACACAATTCTTGAACAATAACTGATTGATGTGTATTTTCAATTTCTTAGGTTTACTGTTTTTTATTCTTATGCCTAATGTCTTTATTCTGTTTGCTCACATCTCATTCACTCTGGAGGATCATGCGTCCTTACTAGGGACATAACTAGCTTCTATTTCAGACATCGTGAAAAAGCCCTTCAGTTCTGCTCTGACAGACACTTTATTTCAGCATGTTTTAATACAAATCAAACACCTATTTTACATTGAGATATATACCATGGTAGACGATACTGACGTTTGCCATTACAATGTAAATTTTGAATACCGTAAGGCAAATAATAGAAAAGTGCTCGTTTTTCCTTCACTATTGAATGATATGAATTATGAGCAGGGAGTCATTTCTTTCGATTCATAACCCAGCTCATCAGGTATAATAAGCATTTACACATTATTCTCTGTGCATAGAATGCTTAAAATAAACCCTAAAAATGTCTGATAAAATAATTATTATCAAGTTAAATTTGGAGAAGTTTTATGTACCAAAATCTTTCAAATGCTAGGGGCATAGTATATATGATACATGATAAATTTCCTTCACATAAAACTCAGAAAGATTACAACAGACTCCTATTAAATTAAAAAAAAAAATGAAATTTGAGTCTGTCAGTAATTTGAAATTTAAATATACGTCATAGCCTGGGGGAATTGTAGCAATGGTTGTTTCAGGGTGAATTATAAACATGGAAGTACTTTTCAAATACCTATGTAAGTTCTACTGAAACATATTATCCTGAAACTATGTTAAAATCAGCTTAAAATAGGTGCACTTTCAAGGCTAAGCCTCTGATACATTTAATACTCATGTTTTAAAAGGCCATAAACTATGGCTAAAAATTAATATTTAAAAATATTAATATATTGTTCATTTTGTACATTTAAAAAATACCTGCTTAGAAAAACTTTATCTTAGAATGCTACTTCTGGTTTTATTGGCAAACCTGTAATAATAATATGATCAATCTTTCCTTAATTATTTTTAGTTGCAAACACAATTAATAAATCATCTTGGAAGTGCCCTGACCGTAATCAGTGTACTCTGGAAGGAGTCCAAGGGCCCATTAATCAAAACCCGCGGCAAGGAGTGAGAGCTGCAGCTTGAGCAGTTAGGCAAACACGGAGGGAAGCTAATAAAAACCTATCTCGTTGTAAAACCACCCCTGTGTTTACTTTTGCAACTAACATAAACATTATCATAAAATTAAAGTTGTGTAGAAAATGAGGTTTGCTCATGATGACTAAAGTAAATATATACCAATTGAACATTCATTTTAAGTCCATAATTTGACATTAAAGAAGTTTAAAGTTCAGGTACCAAAAATTCAACAAGAATCAGATACCTGAATCTCATGGTCATATTCTCCATTAAACACACATGCAGCTGCTTTCCAAATATTTTTGAAATTTAAACCAGAAGAAAGCAATGAATTGTTAGCAAATTTTTAAGAATCAAGGTATAAACATGAAAAGAGGTTCTTTTTGAAAAAAAAAAATAGGATGGCCAATTAGCACTTTTGAAATCTCTCTCTCTCTGTTCATATATATGTCTAATGCATACTTTGCAAATCAATTGTTTTAAAATAAAGTCCTCCAACATCAAACCTCCAACATCATCCCTCCAAATATACTATTTTCATCCAACATCAGACTACATTGATTGCTAAATGCAAGAAAACCATTTGCTGAGTTAGCACAAAAAAGGGTATGAATAACCTTCTTTTCCATAAAAACTGCAAGAAAAGAAAGCTTTTCACGTTCAAATTTTCTAAAAGCATTTCATTCCCAGGAAACTTTTTCCAATATTTAGCTAAAAGCCTGGGGTTAACACAGTGCTTTACAAACCACAGAGTATCATCTTCCTAGAGCATCCTCCTTAGCTAGAGCTTGCACACAGGATCTAGGCCTACTCTCTTCCATCTTGAAAGGAAGGCGGGACAAGGTATTAAGCCCATCATAAGCCTGCAGTCACAGAGCTTATGGTTCCATCTCAAAGGCTGTGTTGCAGCAATTTTGAGCAAGCAGTTAACCTTGCTGAAACTCAAGTTTAGTCAGCTATTTACAGGTACAGATACAAATAGAAGAATTCATAAGAATTGTGCTGAGACTAAATGAATTAATGTGATGAGATAGAAGTGCTTACCTCAGAACCTGGCACACAGTAATCAAATAAATTCTAGTTATATAATTGAGTGGCTATAAAGTATGGTCCTCCTAGATCGAAGACCACAGATGTAGTGCCTGTCTCTGAGCAAGTTATCTAACCCCTCAAGGAATCAGCTTTCTAATCAAAGTGATGGGTGCAGTTAATTGAGATAATGCATGTAAAGGGCTTAGCACAATGTTTAGGGCATAATCAATACGCAATGAACATTAAATATGATCATTATTACTAGGGAATAGATTTTACGCATAACTTAGGTGAATACCAAATGTCATTTACAAAGCGAAAACACAAGTGACCAGCAGAGAAACATAAACTAATATTTAAGATACAAGCTGCTTCTATAAAGTAATAGGAGACAAAGATAGCCAATGAAAATCAGTTAAAGTTTTGAATATATAATAAAAGATGAAGTCCCAATATCAATAAATAGCTGAACAATATGGATTCTCTAATGATTAATTACAAAAATTTAAATGGGCTACTATTCATTGATTGAAAGGATCTGTCAATGACCAAAATGAATTGGAAAACAAAAGAACAAAAGGCAAACACTGAATGAGGGAGTACAAATTGTTAAATCCTTTCTGGATGAATTCTTGCAAAACAACAAAGTACTGACGAGGATACATGTCCTCTAACCTAGTAATTCCATTTTTGGGAATTGATTCTAAGGAGAAAAATCAATTACTTGTATGTGCAAATTTATGTACAAAGACACATGATGCTCCAATTCTATTGAATTGCAGCCGGGTTAGTGGGGGGACGTAAGCTCTTTGGAACCCTGCACAGCTTTGAAAGACGAAGTAGTAGCTGTGGTTAGGCGGTCAGAGGAGCCTGATGTTTGTAATTACTCCTCTAAACAAAGTGCAGGGTTCGTGCAGTTTCTTCAAGGATGATGCTGTGAGCGACTAGTATAAAAAGGCAAGAACTGAGTTTCTCTGGCTCCAGGAAGACCATACCACAGGCAAAGGCTTATCAGTGTCAGCTGGGCTATAGGCTGACCTATACCGCACCCTTTCCTGCTCCCCGTAGCCGTCAGTTCTCTGACAAGATTGTGTAACCTTGGCAAATTAAATCACACACTCACCCCACGGTGTGCGTGAGAAGTGTTTGGCCAGTTCACTACCCCTCTGAGACACTGCAGCTACACAGTTTCTTAATGGGACCACTGAAAGGCTGATTTAGAGCACACAGCTAAAACTCCTTTACTGCAGTTCAAGGAGCAACATCTGTGAAACGTTATGATTTCATAATATTTTTCAGGTCGTTTTAACAATGTACTCGAACTTCGTGTTTTCAGAAGACATCCATCACGTGCAAGACTAAATCATGTCTGTGGACTAAATCATGTCTGCGAACCTATATATTTTTGCTTGTTAGACTGCAGAAGCCGAAGAGTACATAAAAACATCGAACACCATACAAGTATTTCTTTGTACTTTTGGCCCAAACTACTTTAATGGTTGATGTGGACCTCCTCTTAGAGGTGTCCTAACATACTCCAATCACCCGAATCTCTTAGGAAAGGACCCCATTCCCCTGGCAGGGCCATCAGGGATAAGCAGGTTTCCTGAGCACAGGACGGGGAGAGGAAGAGGCAGGTGCTTAGACACATCAAAAAAATTTTTCTTACGCCATCCTGTTTACAAAACAAGTTTTTTTTTTCTCTTGTACTTCTTTTTAATGCCTAAAATCCTACAATTATGGTTGAAATGTTCTTTTATTTTAAAAACCTTTGATATCCAAGAATTTTGAGGTTCCATATTCTAAAATAATACCCTACTATAGTTCCCAAGTCCGACTGTATAAGGGTGCTAAACTTATGAACATTTGAAACATTAAATGGTGTCAAAGGAATTACTTACTGTGGCATTTCTTTCCTCCACTTAACCCAAATCTGAAAGCTAGGAGTACTTGTTCCTATCAGTCTGTTTAGCTCTTCTCTCAGCCACAGGAGATGTTATGCTCCTGTTCGGGAATGGAGTGTGTATGGTGTATCTCTGAGTCTAATTTCCCTTGTTAGGCATGTGAGTAATGCTGGCTGTGTTGTGACTTTGGTTTGGTTTCCTTTGGTCATGTGGGATCTGCAGCTCTGATTGGGACAAGGGGTTCTCATTGTTATGTCTCTATGAGGCGTTAGCTAAGCCCTGTTTCATAGCTAAACTCAGTATATCTTGAAATTGGTTTTCTTCTGATAGATAGAGCGAGCATATGGAAATAAGAAACAGATCACCTAGAAGAAGAAAACAAGGAATCCAGGTAGAAATACAGTGAAACAGTTAAAGAGATGCCAATTATCAAACATTAATCAAACCATTTAATATAATCACTTTGTTATTTGGTTGATTTTATCACCTGGCTGCTAATTTCAATAAGACTGGGAAATTGACTACATTTATATAAAGTAATCAATTTGTTAGAATAATCAGACTAGTTTATGGGGCCTCAACTGACCTCAGATCATACCAACAGGATGCAACTAACAAGCTTTAATTCACTGATACGAATAGAGCTGGAGATATTTGTATTAGGTTTGTGTAGAACATTGAGAGAAATAATGAGAGCTCTTAAAGAAGATTTAAATGAAAAACTCTTTAATTGGCTATTATGTTGCATGATACAACATGCTTTCATTACGATTGTGAGCTCGACATCCAATAATGCCCAAAGAGAGGGCCATTTTGTTCAGATACACATTATGCCCTTACAGGTTTATAGAAAGAAAATTCAACCATATTCTTGTTCACATTCAGGATTTCACCTGGAAATATAACTAAAGTCTATAAATACACAAGAAATTTCACAACTTCTGTAGTCTTTGTCAGCTGGCTCATTTTGTTTAACATACAGAAGTAAAAAGACATGCCAAAGGACTCTATAAACCCCAGTTTCAGCCGGCACAACACAGGAGCAAGGGAAGCACAGCACACGGTCATGTGGGTGTCAACTCTCAGCGCTGACAGAACGGGACTGTCATCATACTCTGTGTATTAGTCACATGACTTTCCCAGCATTTATCAATATGTACCAGATCCAACAAGTTCAGTCTTACTAAAAGCAGGAAATCATTAACAATCTAAAATGTTTCCTTAACGAAAGATTTATATTTACCAAAAATGGGCAAAATGGCAGTTCAAGCGCACCTCAGGACTGCCAACACGTGCCCATTTCTTGCTTCCTGTGTTTCAAAAGAATGAAACCTTTATTACTGGAAATTCAAAATTGTACAACTTTAATCCGTTTGAAAAAGAACTTTAAAAGGAAAGTATGATATTTTTAGATAAATTTAGGTCACTAGATCTAAGAAGATGCACTGTTGCCCCCATATGTTTGAGTTTTCTGGTCTGTCGCTCCCCTTCTTCGTGGAGGAACGACACAGGACCCTGCGCTGTTCTTTTGTCTGCTCAGCCCTCCCCGGGTTTGCTGCTGGTTCTTCCCGGGTTGGCTACCGACCCTTCCACCTCCGTGGAAGGGCGGTTCCCCCTGCCACTTTCCCCACTTCCGCCGGGGAGCGGCACACCGCCGGCCGGCTCTCTGGGGGGCTGCTCAGATGTTCCTCAGGTGTTCCTGGTGCATGTTGTCTCTCTCCTCCTTTATAGTCCTCTTCCACCAATCCCAACTCTGCTACCCACACGCCGAGCACGCTGCTCTCCTCCAATCAGGAGCAGGTCCTGCTGTTTATTGGTTGAACTGGAGGCAGCTGTGTAGAAGCTGTTTCCTCCTCTCCCAGCGCCATATTGTGGGAGTGCAGATGCATAGAATAAGTCTTAATTCGAGTAACAGTCTAGTCCGAGTTGCTCCCCACACTGGTCAGTGTGAGAACATGATAACTCTTAACAAGAACTGAAAGGCAGTGCTGAAGACAGGGCAAACAGGAGAAAAGTCTTGTTGCACGAGACCCTAGGAAAGGCTGACTGCCTACCGCGGCTCTGCACCTGCCTGCTCTGGCCTCCTGCAGCCCACCTCACACCCTCTTCCCTGCTCCCTCACTTCATCCCACACGTGTTCTACTTGAGCAGGCACTCACCCGTTGTGTCCTCACCTGAGCACTCTGCTCTGCCCCGTCCACTATCTCACTTCACCATCACAGCTCACAGGATGATTCTCAAGCCAAGCCACATCCTTTTTTGCTGTCTCCCTAACTCCTGAATCCTTCGGAAGTGTACAGTTACGTATTTAGGCAATGATGATTAACACGTGTCTTCTCTCACACACTAAGCAATCTGAGATCAGGAACCATATCTCATTTACTCAGCAATAGTCAGAACTCTTGTTTCAACAAACAGCGTTTTTGGTGTTTCCTGAGTCCTGTAAAATCATACGGTACTCCTACACTGGATAAAACTGTGCTGGGAGGAGAAATTACATTGTAAGGAACAGACGGAAATGTTTGAATTTTGCATAGACTTAGAATTGAAAACAACCAATGAAGTTAGGCTTCCCAGATGAATTTAACAATATAATGGTTAATATGTTGTGGTAATGTCATCCACAAAATTGAAACTATTTGTGTGATCATTTCTTCATTACTAAGAGATAAAAACTGCATAATAAACTCATTATCTGTCAACTTTTTTAGTTTAACATGACTAAGAATCTGGTAAAATATCTTTGTTCATGCATAACCTTGAAGTATGTAGAATTTTGATCATGGTCATTTAAGGTTTACTTCTATTGGATATCCTTAGAATATGTACGTAAGGAGCTATCAAATATTTTATGTATTTTTGGTGTGTTTTATAGGCAGGTGATACTTTCTCATCTATAGTAAACTGAAGAAGAACACCATGGGGTCAAAAAGTTTCATAAGCAGCAGAGACTAGGTAATGCTGAATCAACAGTTACATTGAGAAAGGATAATAATAACTCAGTAATGACTAAGCTGGTCTATGGCTAAATTTCATGAGTCCAAATAATTCCTCCATGTAAAGGCAGTCTCTTTCATATCATCTTTTATGAACAGTAAGGGGTATGTCATTAATTAATCTACTGTGTAATTACAATCACTCACTAGTGGAGTGACCTTAGATAAGCAGCTTAAACTGTGCACAGTACAGTTTTGGACATCATTTAACAGAATAGGCTTAGTATTTCAGTACTAAACTGTTTCAACTTAACACTGCATCACTATTTTTTAGACTAAACTTGGAAATTGAGAAAATTACATTTACCTTGTGTTATAACATATTTTTAAGACATTAGAAGAGGCATATTAATTCAGACTGTCCAAAGCATATTACAATAATCAATTAAAATGTTATTTAGTACAAATGCAAGTTACCTTACTAATTTCTGTTACTATTTTCCCATTTTATTATTTGAGATTTTACTTTATAAGCAGGTTGCTACAGGACATACGTATGTATGACAATCTGAGAAACCATCCGCATTAAAGTTTTTACTTTCGTTTACAGAACTTGAAGAATGTGCTAGATTTTCCTGTGTGAATGATGTTCAGTTGCTCACTAATCATGTTACTGTCTACTCTCTATGCTAAGGCTTTATAGCCTGGGCACTTGGGGAGGTCACCTTTGCTTTGCCTGAGATGTAACATCTGTTTTGAGGGCAAATCTGTTGTCCTTCTAACACAGAAGCATGTATGGAAGAGCTAAAAAAGTGTCAGACTGAAGAAATTGGACAGTCCTGGATCATCATCATTATGTCATTTCATTCTTGTTTAAATGCAATTCCAGAAATTTAGGCATATTTATCAAAAAGAAATATGCTAATGTAGAGTTTGACCTTCCTTCTTCACCCTTGATCTAAGTATACTTTACCAGCATTTTATAGAATAGGGTTAAATATTTCCACAGTAGTTTTGATTCTTATTTTCTCATATATTATGTATGTTTTATTATATAGAATTTGTATTGGTACAACAGCTTTACCACACATTTTCTTTTATATTTGATACACATAGTTCACTTTGATAGTTTGAAAGTTGACTACCAAATTGATTACTGGTCTCAGTTGAAAAATAACAGTTGTTTTATCAAATGCTAATAATTACCACTGCTGCTTTTCAATCCACTTCATTATCTCAGGAGGAATTAGGTTAACTGGTTTCCTTTCGGAAAGAAAATTTTATTATACTGCTTAACCATGAACACAAATTAAATGTGATATACAAGTAACACATTGTGAATTTCTGATACTGACAGGCTACTGAAGAAGGATTTGTAATCCTAACAATGAGTTCCCTGTGTACCTCACTGGCAAAGATCACAAGCGGTTCTCTCAGATTCATGTTAAATGCCCTCATCAATGACCACTAATGAGAACATACTCTAAAATCTGAAACCTAATTCCAGTAATTCCAACTCAGAACCCTACTGCTAGTATACATCCCTCACTGTCCTTGAAGTCACAGAATTATTTGCGTATGTCTCTGGCTCTGTAAAGATCACGTATCTTGTTGAGGGAGTGGACCAAGAACAGACTGAAATGAAACACTGGCGGTGCTGCTCAAGGCAAATGACTGTATCTCGCTGAGTCTTGGTCGCTTAACCACTAAGAAGGAGAAACTAATACCTACCCTGCAGAGTCTGCATGAGATTTAGATGACAGACAACATACACAGCACTAATCATGACTGCTCCATGTCCTGTATCTCTGTTTGCTCTCTGCAATTTGACACTGGAACAAGGACACAGAATCACAATAAATGTCCAATTAACTTCAAATTTTTTAATTTTGCTTCACAGTTTAAGAATATAAAACAACTTGTATTTAAAATTTTATATTATGCCATATTTATAAACTTGTAACTTTTTAAAAAGATCTTATTTATTTATTTGAGAGGCTGAGTTACAGACACTGAGAGGGAGAGACAGAGAGAAAGGTCTTCCATCCACTGGTTCACTCCCCAAATGGCAACAATTATTTTCTCATGGATATTTTATATTTTAACTGCTTCATGAGTTGTAATTGATAGTAGATAATAAATGCAAAAGTGATTTATTGCTAGATCATATTCACCTCTTGAAAGTGGTGGACAGATACAGGTACAACAGTATTGGGAGAGATTTTACAGATTGTGTAGTTTAATTCTTTCATTTACAGACAAATCAACTCAATCCTGGATGGGTAAAATAACTGCACAAAAGAAAAAAGAAATTAAACACGGTATCTATGATTACTGCTTTCCGCAGCTTATCCTTAACAAGCCAAGCTAGAAAACACAGGCAAGACGCCTGGTGGGCATGTCTTCAGGGACTAGAGCCCTCAGAATTCATTACCAAGGGGCAGAGGGGCCTGTGAGGTTCAGAGGTGGGGGCCTTATCTTTTCACTGGTAAGTAGCAAAGCAATCCCATCTGCATCTGCCTGGGGGGCTGCAGGAGGCTATATTAACCATAAAGATGCTTAGGCAGTTATCAGATAAAAAAATCTGCTTAAGGAAAAAGGAAAAAAGTAGTAGCTTTAGTTTACAAATAAAAGGGTTAATCACTAGTATTTGGGAATCTCTTATTCTAAGGTTTGCTGGAACTAATGGCTTGTGGGTGTGTGTCTGTTTGTGTGTGTTTTAACTTTTATTTAGCAAATATAAATTTCCAAAGTACAGCTTATGGATTACAATGGCTCCCCCCCCATAACTTCCCTCCCGCCCGCAACCCTCCCAACTACTGCTCCCTCCCCCATTCCATTCACATCAAGATTCATTTTCAATTATTTTATAGACAGAAGATCAATTTAGTATATATTAAGTAAAGATTTCAACAGTTTGCACCCTTGTGTGTGTGTGTTATAGAATCTTCTAATGTTTTTGAGAAAGAATTTGGAAATTAGAACTACTAACTTTGTAAGAGCCATAAAATTTTAGTCTCTATTCAAAATGGAAAAAAATCAAAATAAGAACATAATACATAATTTAACTTTTATTTGGTCACAAAAAATAATTAAAAGTCAGGGTATCAACAATACAACATTTGATTGATATATGCTAAACCAAATTTCCTTTAATCTTGAAAATTCTTCCTGATATCTAACACATATACATATCTGTCATTTCTACTTAAGGGCAGTCCTGCCCAAACACCCTACAATGATATAATTAGCAGACAATTCAAGATAAGTGATATGGTTGGTGGTTTCAACTTTCTAAATGGTGAAAGTATACAAAATAAACACAGACCTGATCATCTACGCGTGGAACAGAAAAGGAACACGGTATTAACTGCACACACGTTTCTAGAAACACACACATTGTCTTTATTAAAACTCTAAATAAAAATATTTAGTTTTGGCTCCTAGCCAACCCCCCTTTATCCCTGTACCATGGGTATCAGAAACCTGTTGAAGCAATGCAGTGTACTCTGAAGACATTAGCAACGTCAAAGCCTAACATTTAGTCCACACCTAAACTGAAAAGGCCCCAGATACGGCTCTCCAGTGTAAAACCCATCTATTGCCTTCTCCCCTCACCCTGACATCTGTTAGACAAAACAACTGGACAGAAAGTTCCCGGAAGGCTGAGGTTGTGTCTACTTTCTACTCCTGCAAACCCCACAGAATCCAATATCGCGTCTCACACAGACTCCATGCTAAGTACTCGTTTACTGATTTGGCTGAATGAAATACAGAGTTTTCTGTATTTTTCTAACAGCTGTAATTTTGTTCTTTCTCAGATTAGTCTGTAGGAATATGACTCTTCAGATGTTTGTAAATGGGAAATATTCTCAGTTCATCATGTAAAAGAGATCCTACTGTGCTTTCAACTCTGGGGACTCTATCAAGGGGTTATAGCTGATGGATAAATAGATACAAAGCAGCAAGAGTTTAGCGCAGTCTGGAGTGTGCACACATTGCCTGAAGACATGAGATTCAGCTCTGTATGCAGATGGCAAGGCTAAGCAGAACCGTCAACAGTGAAGAGTGTAAAAACCCCAGGATCAACAGCCAAAATAACCCCACCGCGAACTACGCTATTCTCATCTTTATCTTACACACTCCCTCCAGTTGGGCTGCCAGGCTCCTGAAGGCACAGCTCAGACCTCAGCCCTTGCATCCCCACTGCCTACGACAGAATTCGAAACTTTCCGCTCTCACGACCCCCGTGTACTTTTAAACATTCTTGAGGGCACCAAGAATTTTAAGGCCACATTTTTGTTTATGTGGGTTGTATTGCCATAATCAAAGTTAACACCGAAAAACCTGTAGAACATTCATTAATTTATTCAAAGCAACACAAATGCAGCATGTGCTAACACGAATAACACCCATTAAAAAGCATCCTTAAAAATTCCAAACAAAAAGTCTTGGGAAGGCATTATTTTATCTTTGCAAATCTGTTTGATGGTTAGCTTGATTAAAAACAAGTGGATTTTCCATAGATTCTGCATTCAATCAGCTGTAATATGTTATTTTATTTGAAGAATATGAAGTAAACGCAGCCTCACGCAGGTATGGGACTGGAGGAGGGAGGGCCTTGTGGATCCTCAAAAAGGATCTCAGGAACCCATGGGGACCCTCATTCCACATTTTGAAAACCACAGACTAAGTAGCCTCTGCCATGTGATCATTGTTCAGTGACTCTTTGCCAATTAATGAAAATGAGAGAAAAAATAGTTCTCTGAACATATGCAGATGTAACCCAACACAAAAATGATTTGAATATTCATTTTGCATCCAGTTATTAATATTCTTTATAAATGCTTATTGTTTGCCATAATGAAATGCTAATTATTTCAGTTCCTCAACTCATTCAAACTACACTGGGATATAGATAGAGGGTAGTCTAAAGAGTGAAAAATACTAAAATATTCAATGCAAAAATTTAATAGAAATAAACATGATTTGAAAGGGACATTTTTACATGAAAAAAAATACCAAGCATAACCAAATGACGTGGCTCATTTGAATGCTCAATGGATCTCCTTTAAGCAGTAAATTAGATTGAAACACTTTACTGAACACAAGCTGGTTCCTAATATTTTCAGTATCCCACATGCCATTTCTAATTAATTTATAAACAACCATAAAATTTGCTTATATTTCTGGCATTTCTGCTTTAAATCTTAATGGGAAGTAACCAAATGACTGAGAAAATATTTTGATTTGAACATTTTAAAATTTCCAAATTGATAATTTTTAATCTTAAAAATAACTCAGAAATAAAAATAGAATCTTGAACACTATAGGTTTTTTTAAATGTTCACTGCACTGTACTTGGCAAAGCAAATGACTTACTTTTCCTTTTCTTGAAGATGCTGCTCCTGAGGGGCCATCTTAGGTTCTGTCCCAAGATTTTTCTGCATTCGCTGCCTCCGCTTTCTACTTGGTGCAATATCAGTGACATCAGGACTGGAAATAATGGAATCATCCTTACCTAAAGTAGCAAAAATAAAATAGGACTGTGACTCAACAAAATATGCCTTTAATTTGTTTGTGAATATGAAACCATGAAAACCCTAAAACCTCCCTGCTGAAGCAAACTGAAGAGGACCCAAAGAAATTCAGAGTCATGGATTGGAAGATGCAGAGTCAGCAAATCTGCATACTAGCCAAAGAAATTTGCAGCTTCAACCAATGTTTATAAAAACCCCAGTGATATTTTTCACAGAACTAGAAAAAAAATCCTACTAAAATTTGTATTGAACCACAGAAGACCTCAAATGGCCAAACTGATCAGAATCAAAAAGAATAAAGCAGGAGGTATCACAGTACTTGACTTTAAAATGCATTACAAAGCTTCAGTAAGTAAATTAGGATGGTACTGACATAAAAATAGATCCAGCCAGCTTCACCCTGAACAGGCAAAAGCTGAAAGTTTTCTAAGATCCAGAACAAGACTAATATTGCCACTTTTACACTTTTATTCAACACAGTAAAGGAAGTCCTAGCCAGAACAATTAGGTGAGAGAAAGAAAGAAAGGGCATCAAAATCAAAAGGAAAAAATCAAGCCGTTAGTTTGCAGATGACATGGTCTTACAAACAGAAATCCCCAGTGGAAAATGACAGAGACCTTAGATGTAAACGCACACATCCACAAACCCACTGATCTTTGACGAAGGCGCTAAGGACAGCATTGGAGAAAGGACAGTCTTCTCCCTCACTGGTGCTGGGAACACGGGGTCTCCAGGTGCAGAAGAATGAAGCCTCCTCTCATCTCTCACCATGACTAAAAGGAAACTCAGAATGGCTGACAGACCCAAAAGCACACCTGAAACGGAAGCTGCTAGAAGAAAAGTAAGGAAATCACTACAGTGTATTGGACCAGGCCTAGGGTTTCTGGACCAGACCTCAGAAACACAGAGAACAAAAGCAAGAACAGACAAAGGGGATTTTTATCCGACTGAAGAGCTTCTACACAGCAAAGGGGCAACCACCAGAGTAAAGGAGCCACCTTCCAAGGAGAGAATACCTGCAGGCTGTGCACCTGACAGAGCGCTCGCATCCATAAGATACGGAACACAAACAACTCGACGAGGAAAAAATCCAGCTTGAAACTGGATAGTGGATTTAAACAGATATTTCTCTTTTTTTTAAAGATTTATTTTATTTATTTGAAAGACAGAGTTACCAAGAGGGAAACCTGTTGGAGTGAGGTGGACACTATGGGAAATGGTGGCTTGATCAGCATAGCCCTGACTGTTAATGAACAACTTAATACATTATCCCTCTTAGTAGTTTTTTTTATCTGTTCTACTTAATATGACTGATTTAGATCTGTAATTGATGCACAGTTATTCTTAAGTGTTGAAAATTAACTGAAATGTGATCCCTGTTGAACATGGTGGTGGGAATGGGAGAGGGAAGAGATGTATAATTTGGGACATGCTCAGGCTGACTTGCCCCAAGTGGTGGAGTTGGAAGCATACCAGGGGATTCCAATTCAATCCCATCGAGGTGGCATGTACCAATGCCATCTCACTGTTCCAGGTGATCAGTTTCAGTTCACAGTTGGTCATGGTGAAGGGACTGGGAGTCAAAGGGAACACATAGACAAGTCTAGTACCTGCTAACGCTAACCGATGGAGTAAATAAAGGGGAGAGTGATCCAACATGGGAAGTGAGATACTCAGCAGACTCATAGAATGGCAGATGTCCTAAATAGCACTCTGGCCTCAGAATCAGCCCTAAAGGCATTCGGAGCTGGCTGAAAAGCTCATGAGAGTATTTCAGGCATGGAAAGCCAAGACACTCTGGCAAAAGATCTCTGCGAGTGAGATCCCAGTGGAAAGAACAGGTCATCAAAGAAGGAGGTACCTTTCTCTGAAGGGAGGAGAGAACCTCCACTTTGACTATGACCTTGTCTAAACAAGATAAGAGTCGGAGAACTCAGAGGGCTTCCATAGCCTTGGAAACTCATGACTGGAGCATAGGGAGATTACTGATGCCATAGATGGGAGTGTCAATTGGTAAAGTCAACAACAGGAGTCACTGTGCACTTACTCCTCATGTAGGATCTCTATCCTTAATGTGCTGTACATTGAGATTTAATGCTATAACGAGTACTCAAACAATATATTTCACTTTGTGTTTCTATGGGGGTGCAAACTGTTGAAATCCTTACTTAATGCATACTAAACTGATCCTCTGTAAAAAAAAAAAAAAAAAAAAAAAAAAAAGAAAAAAAAAAAAAGAAATTATCAATTCCCAACTTGACTCTCACTGGGATTAAACATGACAATAGGTCTGCTCTGATTTCATCATCATTTAAAAAAATCATCTATTATTTTTCACTTTATGTTTCTGTGTGGGAGCAAACTGTTGAAATCCATACTTAATGTATACTAAGCTGATCTTCTGTATATTAAGATAATCGAAAATGAATCATGATGTGAATGGAAGGGGAGAGGGAGTGGGAAAGGGGAGGGTTGTGGGTGGGAGGGACGGTATGGGGGAGAAGCCATTGTAATCCATAAGTCGTACTTTGGAAAATTATATGCATTAAATAAAAGTTAAAAAAAAAAAAAAAAAAGAAAGACAGAGTTACAGAGAGAGGTAGAGACAGAGGGAGAGGTCTTCCATCCACTGGTTCACTCCCCAGATGGACGCAATGGCCGGAGCTGTGCTGAGCCAAAGCCAGGAGCCAAGAGATTCCTTCTAGGTCTCCCATGTGGGTGCAGGGGCCCAAGGACTTGGGCCATATTCTACTGCTCTCTCAGGACACAGCAGTGAGCTGGATCAGAAGAGGAGTGGCCGGGACTAGAACCGGCGCCCATATGGGATGCCGGTGCTTCAGGCCAGGGCGTTAACCCGCTGCGCCGCAGACATTTCTAACAGAAACATACAAATAGCCAACAGGTACATGACATGCTCAACATCAGAATCATCAAGGAAATGCAAATCAAACCACAATGAGACATTATGCGACTCCAGTTAGATCTGTTATTATCAAAAAGACGAACGATAGTAAGTGTTGGCAAGGATGTGCACAAAAGGGAGCCCTGGCACACTGGCTGGGAGAAACGTCGTTAGTAAAGTCACTGTAGAAACTGCAAGGAGATTCCTCAAAGCCCTACAAGTAGAGCGGCCAAATGATGCAGCAATCCCACTACCCGGCATATAATCAAGGGAAATGAAATGCAGTTGTCAAAGAGACATCGGTATTCCTCTGTTTACTACAGCACAGTTCACCGTAGCTAAGAAGGGGAACAATCTAGGAGTGCATCCTGTGATGTGGGGATAAAGAAGTCTGGCTATATATGTATGTTAGGTAGGAAGTCAGATATGAGCATGTGTGTGTGTGTGACAAAGGCCTGAGGAGACATTTAGGTCCAGCATATGCATCTCAAAGTCATCCCGATAAGTTTCAGGGGCAGTCCAGCGTCTGCATCCTGCCCTGCTCCTTCTACTGGATAACCTGCAGGTGGGGGTCCCTGCCCCTTCTGCCTGACAATCTTCCAGATGCAGCCCAGTATCTGCATTTCAAATATCCTGCTTCTATCCTGATCCTCCAGGGGGTCTAGCCCATCCTTCCTTTAACTGGGGCGACGCCAGTCAGGCCCCCCCCCCCATCTGATAACTTCAGGGGGAAAACTCAGATAGGAGTTTTTAGTAGGAGTGGAGGCGGGAAGGCAAGGCCCATCTCTTTAAAAATCCTGGCCTCAACCAGACTGTGCGCTCAGTCCTCTGCCTCCATGCTGAGCTGGCCTCCTGGCCTGGCCAGGTGTATTCCATTCAACCATGTAACCTCGCTCTTCCCCCAGTCCGAGCGACTGGGCACTCTCTCTCAGGTTCTGTCTGGAGAGGTGCCCATCCATCCTTATGGATGTCCCTTCCCTAATAAACCTTGCTATTTTACCTCCCACTACTCTCTGTCTCACGCCTGAATTCTTTCTTGCATGAAGACAAGAACCCCAGCATTCACTGGTAACACACATATACTGATATAATAAATATGCTCATATATAAACACACAACCATCATATATTTATATATACACATAATAGATATGCTTATATGTAAATATAAACACACATTGGCCACATATATTTATACATAAATATAAACATACATGATGAATACCTTTCAGCTATAAAAAAGGATGGAATCCTGTCATTTGCAACACAGATGGAAGTGAGATTGCTGTGTTAAGTGAAATAAGCCAAGCACAGAAACACAAGTATCACATGATCCCCTTCAGACATGGAGTCTACAGCATAAGTGATCTCACAGAATTTAATATGGTGGCTACCAGAGGCTGGGGAGGAAAGCGGTAAGGATGGAAAGGGAGAAGTTTGATTGATGGGCTCTGGGTGATAGCTACATAGAGTAGGGAATTCTGGGTTCTGTTGCACAGTAGGATGACTATAGATGATGTTAATGCATTTTTTCTCTATTAAAAATAAGAAAGGATTCTGAATATATTTTCACTATAAATAAATTAATTGGAGACATATTTATTGTGAATATTACAAAATATATTCTTATAATGAAACATCACATAGTAGCCTATTAATATGTACAATTCTTATATCTAGTACAATTAAAAACATTTTTTCAAAGTAATAAAAATTTGTCTTGCCAAATGAAGAACTCTATACTTTTCAACAGTCAGATTCTCTGCTGAAGCTGTGGTTACAGCTAAAGAAGCTATGAAAACATTTCTCTCCGTATCAGATTTTAATTTGGATGAAACTCTTGGAGTCAAAGGCATGCAGTAATTCACATCTCTTCCCTTTGAGAGGTGGCATGATGCAACGAGTCAGCTGACTAGGATGTGGGTACACGCACTGCATCTTTAAGTGGCTCCTTGTCCAGCTGTAACTCCAGACAACTGTGGTTTGGTGCCAGGAAGAATCATCATTCCCACCTCAGGACTCGTCAACACCATCCAAAGAGAGCGTTTTAAAGGAGACGGTGACCTCTCAAGCTTATGCGACAGGTTCATGAATTCTGTTTATTTATACCAAATACTTAATTAACAATTGTGTGTGGCAGGACTTAATCAGATAATTTATTATTATGATTGCCTTGAAGTAGACTTCAGAAAAAGTACCTAATCTTCTCACACTTTCTCAGTGGCTATCACACGCACCACAGAGAAGCTGAGGTGGGCTCTGACCAGGCGTTTCCAGCCAGTTCACACAGCATGAGTCACTTCTCTTGAGTTGCAGGCCGGTCTCTCCATCAAGCCGGGATGAGGAGGAAGAGCTAGGTGTGCACGCTTAGTTACCGCTTCGAAAGAATGCATCTTTTTTGGTTTGTGTTTGCACCACCGGAAATGGTGTTCCGCTCAGCTTTTCAGGCATGTGTAGTAGCAAATCATATCCAAACAGATTCTGTTGCTTTAAACATTCTTGTAAAATGAGGTTTGATATGTATCTAGCCTTTAACGAATGGCAAACTCCTACATCCCAACCTCCCTCTCCCACCTGCAGTGCTGGAAATCAGGAGGAAGGGGCAGCCCTCCGACACCCGGGATCTAAGCACAAAATCACTCATCCCCAGCATTTCTCAAATTTAGCCCATCCTGACTCCACCTTCCACCTGCGAGGACACCGTGCTCTCCTTCCCTTTGCTCTTCGTCTGGAGAAACATTTCTATTCTGACCGTGAATCCCCTGAACAACAGCAGACTGCTGTTCCGCAGAAGAGATTTGAAGTGCATCTGTAGCAAGTCAAACACAGGGACTTCCAAACTGTCTGCACTACTCATAACCTCGCGTAGCTTTATGTGGAAATGATTAAGGTTTTCACTTCCAAGTGATGCATCCTATATGAAAGCAAAAAAAAAAAAAAAAAAAAAAAAAAAAAAAAAAAAACCATCACACTGCATTTACTAAACTACACAGACTCTATAGAGACAGGTGCAAAGGGTTCTGAGGGAGGCGGTGGCCTGGTTGCAGCGTGTTCACGATAAGGATACAGGAACTGAGCCTGGGGCAGCACGGGCAGCAGGCAGACAAGCACTGGGAAGCAGACAGAGACGGATGCTAAGTACATCTGCAAGCTTTAGGGTCCAGGCAGAAGAGTAGGACTTTGATATTGACTGCGGGGTTTTTTCCTCCCTGAGATTCTACATCCAGAATTTTCCACCTTTAATATTAGCGTCTTTTTTTTTTTGTCATGACAATGTGTCTTTCACTATTTCTAATGATTTTTTTCCTAAAGAAAACAAAAGAAAAAGGAACTATTGCCAATTAACTTATTGCAGCTAAATACTGATTGGCACAGCTGTGGGATGAGTGTCAAGTTCTCATTAGGTTCACTGCGTCTAGAAAATGGGGCCTCTCCACACAAGCCCTGTTATTGTGAAAGGTGGCTCCACAGAAAGCCACACTTCTTCTCGTCTGACAGAGAGCTGCAGGATCTTGGCAGCAGCAGTTCAGACATGAGAAAGGGAGTGTTGGCTTCCCTGGCTATTCTCAGTGTCAAAACCAAATGACTCGGTTGGCTGAACTGCCAGCAATTTGGAGAAATCCCATGAGGGAAACGGCCTGGGAAACTTCAGGCTCTGACCAATAATCCCTTAAATCTCCATAATTTTAAAGATAAATCTTCAGGTTTATAATTTGTTTTATCAGGGCCTCACTGTTATCTCCTATTTATTGACTTTTTTCTCTTCACGTGACGTCGAGCTTGAGACACAGAGTCTACACTAGTGGATGAAGACCCACTCCTCCCCTGTGCTGGTCATACACACACACCCGTCTCCAGTTCCCGGACCTCCACACACTCACACATTTCAGTGTCTCAAAGTATTTCATTTATGGCAACAGCGATGCAGCTCTTAAACCGAATTACAGCATGAAGGAGGCTCTGATCATCAGGTGCCGTGGCCCTGAACAAAAAGGATGTGCCACGTGCAAGTCCCACGCCCCCGCTCCTCAAAGCCAACGGTGGTTTTCCACTGTCCTCGTGTTCTTGCCCCGCATTCCAATCCCTCTACAATAGGACCTTCATCTCCTTTGTGGTCACACCTCCCACCAACCTTCTACTGCAGCATGCAAGGTATTCTCTGGGCTCCAGGCTCCTACGCCTTCCTCTGTGTTCCTCATCGTCCCTGTTTTGAACGTCCTCCATTCCTTGGCTGGTACATCTATGTACTGCCTTCACAGTCTGAACCTCACATTGTAATGCAACTCTCTCTTTGTGTTTATCTTTTGTTTCTCCAATTAGATTATGAAGATCCTGCAATTAGAGCCCACAATTTATTAACCTCCAAACATATCACCAAATAGTTTCACATAAGAGAAATATGACGACTGGACTCAGAATATCAGATGTGTACTTAATTCTTTTAATCCAAGTTTCTTATGGACTTTCAGGTGAAAGGCAGGGGAGAGGAGAGTGAGATTTGGGTCTGGGTTTCCAGTTTTGCCATTTCCTTTGGGTGTACTGCACAATCTCTCATTTCCTCAGTTGAGAAAACATATCCTTGCTATGATTTTTCGACTATGAGATAAAATAAATCAAGATATAAAGTGATTATAAATCAATTTACAAACATTTGCTATCATCTCTAAAGTGTTACTAATAAAATGTGCATGTTCTTCCAAGAGACCGAACTGAGTAACTTTTAGTCTGTCTTATAGATCTTCCCACAGACAGAAACAGCAAAAACAAACAAATACCACAGGAAGATTAATTAGTTTTCCAAGTTCAAAATAACTCATTTGTCAAAGAACTGCCATGTGTTATGAATATGGAGGACCCGGGCTGCTGCCTGTTTCTGGCCGCTGTACTCATTTACTCATTTCATGTGCTTACTAAGTGTTTACAATCAATGTCATTTTTTTTTTAAATTTCAAAAGATAGAAAAAAGATAGGAAAAAAGACAAAATTCAAACTTTCAAATATCACACTAAATCTAAATCTTCACAATCATACTCTTTCCCTAGAAAAAACAAACACCCAGTGCCTCAGCCTCCTTCCTGCCTCTGCAGTGTCTCTTCCTGACACCTGAAAGATAATCAAGAAAAGGAGCTGAGATAAGGTTGGTCCCACTGCACTTCAATAAGCAGTTATCTCCCAGGACATATCTGGAGGTAGTAAATTTCTAATCTGACCAAATAAGCAAACATTATTTTCCCTCACCATTCTTCAAATAGCCCTTCTCAAAATCTGGAACCCATTGCTACCTTGTTTTCTGAATAACTGATAACCATCTTACAGGAGAGGTCAATGGTCTAACCCTTTAATCAGCAATCACCAAATAAGCTGATAATTAGCATAGCCCTAAACACTCCAAGTGTGTGTGCTCCCATGTACTGCTGGTTCTCAGAGGTCGGGCTTCTCTCCGAGTAGCACAGCTCTAAGTCAGACTACAGGACAAACACCCACGGACTGTGGGGTAACCCGAGAGGTCATCTTTGCAAACCCAGCACTCTCATTGTCACAGGCAGGGTGGGCCACTGAAGATAAACCACAAACTCCAGGGGTATCCATAGCATTTTTTTTTTATATAAAGCAGGTTGACGATATTAAGCATGGCACTACACCTTCAAAACAATTCAAGGTTAAGTTTTTAAATAGTTAAAAAATTCTGCCACCAAAGTAACTTAGTTGTTCAAACCCAAGGGATTCATCCATTCCTTCACTCATTTGCAGCTGTTTATTGAGTAACACTACAGCACACATTCAAAACGTTTGTAATTCAGTGGACCACACAGCTTATCAGAAAGGCAGAGGCTGTGTGAGCAATCATAAATTATCTAATTTAAAAGTTTTAAGGAAGGCACAGCTTCCCAACCTTCTACTTTTTTTCTCCTAATTTTTCTGCAAAGATTCATTTATTCTTTTCCATTGTCAAATACGTATTCTAAACTGATTTCTTATGTTGTTTTCCTTCTTGTATGGATACTTATTTGAAAGCATAATCATTAGTATCAGATCCCAAAGCAAACATTAAGAGGCTAGCTCGCTCTGAGAAAACTGACTTAAGGAAAAATGTGGCTCTACAATTAAGTTTCAAGGATGTTTTACAGGGAGCTGAAATGGAAAATCTGAATGGAGCGTGTACAATCACCGCTGCAGATGGTCCCCCAACATCCTTTGACTTCATCCCACTTGGGATAATTTACCTTCTATTTACAAGCCTCAGGAAGCCAGCCACGGAGCTTGTCCTAGTCACTGCTAGTTCAAGACGGACACAAACTGATATCTCAACAAACAGTCAGCAATTGGTTGCTATAGATTCTCACATATGATTGAGATTAATAATAACAAATACCTCCTTCACTTTCCATCTATGTGAATTATTACACTATTGATTATCAATGCCTGCTGCCGCCACTCCTGTTAGCATTTCAATGGAAAAAACACATTAATGGGAAAAAGGTAGTCTGTGAAAGAGCAACATTAAGCTTTCAATTTATGCCATTTCAGAGTTAAAAATAACAAACCTTGGAAAGTGCTTGCAATAGTTAATAAGTTTTCAAACAACAAAAATATGATTTCTCAGTCTTTAACAGCTGCTTAGGTCATGAAATGTGCAGAGTCAACACAAAGCTTTCATTGTTATACAGGAGTCAGATGCGGACTTCTGTCAACCTAAAGCATTTATTAGTGTTTTCTGCATAAAGATTTCTAAGGACTTCTGAAATTTTCATTGTTCTTGATTTTAGTCAGCTTTTAATAAAATCTGGATATTTCACAAAGGCTAGAGAGGATTTTATTGAACGAATATAAATGAAAAATTGCACAAAAACAGAATAAAGCTTAAAGTCTGTTTAAAAAAACAAATAGTATAGAGGAATCTTTCAGGCTCTTTTGTTTTTTATCAAGTGATGTATTACCAGCATATTATGTCTAGTGACTCTATGTTAACTGGCTAGAACTAGGTTAAGACCACTATCTTCCCGGTAGGGGGCCAGATTCTGTCCCGGTTGCCCCTCTTCCAGGCCAGCTCTCTGCTGTGGCCAGGGAGTGCAGTGGAGGACGGCCCAAGTGCTTGGGCCCTGCACCCGTATGGGAGACCAGGAGAAGCACCTGGCTCCTGCCTTCGGATCAGCACGATGCACTGGCCACAGTGTGCCGGCCACGGTGGCCATTGGAGTGTGAACCAACGGCAAAAGGAAGATCTTTCTCTCTGTCTCACTGTCCACTCTGCCTGTCAAAAAAAAAAAAAAAAAAACTATCTTTACTAGTAAGTCAAAATCATAATCAACAAAAATAGCAAAAATGAAGTGCCATGATTATCTGGTAAACTGGATGAGTCAGAATCAGTGATGTGAGGGAGTAACTGTCTCTTTGATTGTTAGCACAGGTGGAGGAAGGGCGTGATGGAGTTTTCACAACAGGGTTTCCACTGTACTTTAGGAGTGTTGCTAAGACACACTCATTGTTTTAAAACACTGAAAGGAAAACACTATATTTTGACCTTCTTTAAACATCTTTACAATACGGATAATGCCTTTGCGATATAATCTGGCTAGTTTGTAGTGAGGCAACAAGTGGGCTAAGTTTCAGAAGTGTATCCTGAAAATCAGAGTTATTTTTTCAGAAAAGGAGACTTCCAGACCTGCCATGCTAGGTAGGTTCCAACTAGCTCTCAAAACACACGATTAAAACAATAGTTTCACTAAGAATGATTAAGAAAAATTCTCTACCAAATGGTCAAGTAATTACAATGATGTTCTATTGACTTAACAAAATATTTCGAAGGATTCCAAGCACTAGGCCATTAATCATCACCTCAGTGACTGTGGGAACATCACAAAACAATCCTGTGAATGATGTATTTCTCTTAATCCATACTGGTAGGTGTGGAGAAGCTACTCGTGGTATAAACAAATGTCCTGATCCTATAATCCACCTTATTATGCTTTGAAAAAAAGGATTATCTATCTTATATTGACCAGACTTGGCAAAATAAACTAAATGCACTTTCAGATAATTTTGAAGCACTTGTTAATAACAGATTTACTTATTTATTTAAAAAGGCAGAGGAGAGAGAGGCAGGGAGAGACAGAGGGGGATATCTTTCATCACTGGTTCACTTCCCCAGTGACCACAACAGCCAGATCTGGTCCAGGCTGACAGGAGCAAACAGGAATTCCAGCCTGCTCTCCTACATGGGAAGCAGTGGCACACGTATTTGGCCCATCTTCTGTTGTGTTCCCAGACACACTGGCAGGAAGCTGGATCAGAATCGGAGTAGCCAGAACTTGAACTGGCACTCTGACACAGGATTCCAGCATTGTAAGTAGAGTCTACATGCTGGCCTGGCCCTAAGTTAGAACTGGGTCTAAAGTCTCACACAAATTCAAAAGTATTTCTTGAGAAGTTTATTTTCCAAGCATAAATATATTATTCTTCATATTATATTTCATATTATCTATGAATTTTCAGATTTTTCAACAGAAATGAAATTTTTATTTCTAAATTGGGTAATCTGCATATCCTGTTGTCATTGACATTCAAAATCACACAAATAAAAAGGAAAGTTACTCTAAGCCAATTTGGCAAGAAGACTAACATCTGGGAAATTTATCATGGTTTATTACCAATGTATATTTTCTTTTACATGACATATTATATTTAAGAAGATTGTTTAGCAATGTTGAAAAACCATGATCTATCATTTTAGCAATGTGTAACTTCTCATTTTGAGTACACCGCCTTAGTAATGTGTTTAGACAAAACCTTTGTGATATAACTGTGCGTACAACCTGCCAAATTCTAAAGTAGAAATCAATCTTGATGACTCAAAACTTCATCTAGCAAATCGCATTTCCATCACCTAAAAAATTTCTTAATCTGCCTAATACTTTACTGAATTCTCAGTTCTCCTATAAACTCTTATCTATTTTATTGTTATAGTTTCTATATGGCCAAAGCAGTTACAATTAATTCTCTATTAGACATCTAGGAGAATTTTTTCTAGAAATGCAAATCTGATAATGTCAACTCCTTTCTATTGCCATGAAAAAAAGGATAAAAAACTCTGAAGTATTCTTAAAATTCCTTGTTTTTATGAATCAGGCTTCTTCCAAACTCATTGTTAGTTTTCTTTAATTCATTCACTTTCATTTTATTTGTAAAACAGGGAGACAAGGAGAGAGACAAGTTCACTTGTTCAATGTCTATAACAGCTAGGGCGAGGCCAGGTCAAAGTCAGGAGGCTAGAACTCAATCTGGGTCTCCCACATGGGAGGCAGGAACCCACGTACTTGAGACATCATCTGCGTCTCCAGGAGCAGGCATTAGCAGGAAGCTGGATCAGACGCAGAACAGCTGGGACTTGAGTCTGGCACCCTAACATGGAGTATGGGTGTCGCCATGGCAATTTAACCACTGAGCCCAATGCCTGCCCAGTCATTCTCAACGTGTCTGACAGCGTATTCTCTCCCTCTGCCGCTGGACTTTGCCCATGTAATCTTCAGTCAGAAACAATGTTCTACCACCTATTGTTCGACTTTCACCCACCATGATGTCAATGAAGTTACCAGTTCTGTCAGGAAGGCTTCCTTATTCCCTAGGCCTTGTTAGGTGCCATTCCTCTGTGTGTCAGACTACCCTCTACTATTGCTACTCCTGCAGTGTGGAGGGTAGACAGAAAAATAAACTGACCAATAAAAATGGAAAAAAGCGTGTGGTGGATAAACTGGAACTGAATCTTTTATGGAGTAAAGACAGAGGCAAATCTGAATAGAGTCCTCCCATATGACCCAGCCATCCTACTTCTGGGAATTTACCCAAGGGAAATGATAACAGCAGGTAAAAGAGTTACCTGCACCTCCATGTGTACTGCATTAGCTATTCACACTAGCTAAGACATGGAATTGACCTAAATGCCTGTCAACTGAATAGTGGATAAAGAAATTATGGGGTATGTACTCTACACAGTGGGGAAAAAAAAAAAAAAAAAAAAAAAAAAACACGAAATCCAGTCATTTGCAACAAAATGGATGAAGCTGGAAAACATCATACTCAGTGAAATAAGACCATCCCAAAGGGACAAACACCATACGTTCTCCCTGATCTGTGATAACAGAGTACCTAAAAGGCACATGTAGAATGAAACTGACACTTCGAGAAGCAATGACTTGAACAACCATTGTCTTGACTGTTGAGGAAATTTGTCTGTTTTCCTTCTTAATACTATTGGTTCAACTCTTTACCTAACAGAATTAATCACATGTGTATAAAGTCCTTTGAAAATAGATCCCAATGAAACATTAAGAGTGGGAATAAGAGAGGGAGGAGGAAGTTTCTAATTGTAAAGCTGTATAGATCTGCATAAAATACTACTGTCTTACTTCTAAGGGTACAGCTAAAAACTTGCCATGGGACTCCAAATTCCATTAAGCTGGGTGGTAATAATGCCATCATAAACGTTAAAGTGATCATTTTAAGTGCTAAATTGATCATATAGGTAGCATTAAGTATTAAAGGGATCATATAAGTGAGATCAAGTGTCTGATAATAACAATAGATACAATTAAAAAGGGGAGAATGTTCCAACATGGAAAGCAGTTCACACAGCAGACTCACAGAATGACAATTGCTGACCTCAGAATCAGCCATCGAGGCATTCTGGTCTGGCTGAAATCCCATTAGAGCATTTCAGGCATGCAAAGCCAAGACACTGTGGCCAAAAAAAAAAAAAAAGTCCTGTATGAAGGATCTCTGTGAATGAGACCCCAGGGGAAAGAAGGGGCCATCAAAGAAGGATGTACTTCTCTCTGAAGGGAGGAGACACTTTGAGAAGGAAACTTCCACTTTGCTTATGGCCTTGTCTAAATATTGACGGAGACTGTGGACTCAAAAGGTTTCCATAGCCTTGGCAGCTCATGTCAAGAGCCTTGGTTGATCACTGACATCATACATAAGAATGTTAATTTTTTAAATTAACAACAGGATTTACTGTGCACTTACTCCTAAGGCAGGACCTCTGTCCTCAATGAGTCACACTATAAGAATTAACTGTAAAACTTTTTCTCAGTGTCGCTCCCCCTCTTCGTGGAGGAACGACACTAAACCCTGCCTAGGCTTCATATCCGAGTCACGGCACCATTATGTCGCTCCCCATCTTCGTGGAGGAACGACACTAAACCCTGCGCTGTTCTTTCGTCTGCTCCGCCCTCCCCGGGTTTGCTGCTGGTTCTTCCCGGGTTGGCTACTGTCCCTTCCACCTCCGTGGAAGGGCGGTTCCCCCGGCCACATTCCCCACTTCCGCAGGGGAGCGGCACACCGCCGGCCGGCTCTCTCGGGGGCTGCACGGGTGTTCCCCTTAGATGTTCCCTCTTAGATGTTCCTGGTACATGCCATCTCTCCCCTCCTTTATAGTCCTCCTCTGCCAATCCCAACTCGGCTGCCCACATGCCGAGTACGCTGCTCTCCTCCAATCAGGAGCAAGTCCTACAGTTTATTGGCTGAACTGGAGGCAGCTGTGCAGAAGCTGTTTTCTTCTCTCCCAGCGCCATACTGTGGGAGAGCAGATGCATAGAATAAGTCTTAATTCCAGTAACAGTATAGTCCGAGTTGCTCCCCACAGATCCCCCTTTCTTTTTATTTTTTGGCGTTGATACGCGCCTGTCTTCGGTGTCCCGCGGCACACACTCTGCTCTACTTGCTAGAGTTGCCACAGGTTCTTACAAGTCCTATCAATCAGGCAAACCGAATCCGGGTCCTCTCTTCGCCATGTTGTGAGGAGGTTTTTAGGCGCTGATGCGTGCCTGTCTTCGGTGACCTGCGGCTCATACTCTGGTCGAGCCACCTGCTGGTGCTTACCGCCTTACTAATCAGGCAGACCGAATCCAAGCCTTCTCATTGCCATATTGTGGGGAGGCCTATTGGTGTTGATTCGTGCCTATCTTCAGTGACCTGCAGCTCATACTCTGGTCGAGCTGCCTGCTGGTGCTTACCGCCTTACTAATCAGGCAGACCGAATCCAAGCTCTCTCATTGCGGTTTTGTGGGGAGACTATTGATGTTAATAACGTGCCTGTCTTCGGTGACCTGCGGCGCATAAGCTGCTAGCCGCCCGCAGGTGCTCATCGCCTCACTAATCAGGCAGACCGAATCCAAGCCTTCTCATTGCAGTATTGTGGGGAGGCCTTTCTATTTCTCTATTTCTCTATCTCCGGGCATTCCTATTTCTCCCATTTTACTTCTATCTTCCAGCATTCCTATTTCTCTCATTTTACTTCTATCTTCCAGCATTCTTATTTCTCTCATTTTACTTCTAAACTTCTGTTTCTCTTATCCCCGTGGCTTCCCAGCGCCCGCCCCGAGGCTGCTTCTCGGCGGCTTTCCGGCTCTGAGCCGCTTCAGCCCGCGCCTCTCTCATCTGCGCGGCTTCGCACTAGCCCAGCGTTCCCTATCTACTTGAGCCCCGCACGCTCTGTCTGCGCGCGGCAGCCTCCGCGAGTCACACAGCGTAGCTTACGTCTCCGCCACTAGCATTCAATCTAAGTTCCCCGGGCTAACCTGGCGAATTCAACCCAGCTCACGTCTCCGCCCCACGATTTGGCTTCCCGTCCTTTGCTCCCCGGGCTAATCAGACGGATCCCAACCGGGCTTACGTTTCCGCTTCTGGTTTTAACTTTTCGCCCCCTATTCCCGGGCTAACTTGAGAATCCCAAAGTGGCTTTCGTCTCCACCTTGGCCTGCCCCCCGCGGCTTCAATTTCCCTAACATTTTTCTCTACCCGGTATGTTTCCCCAAGCTTTCCTCCAACAATACTCCTCCCTCATTTCTCCTGGCCTCTCCCCACAGTCCGCATCCGAGTCTGTTTGTTTTAGCTTTCACTTTCGCTTTTGACCTTAGAGATTTCTCCCAGCTTCCCCCCGTAGTCCGTATCTGAGTCTATGCCTAGGCTTTCAATAGCTCCTTCCGGCACCTTTTTCGTCCGGCTTTTCCCTAGGCTGTTTGCTAGTCTCTCTTTCCGGTATTTTCCACTTCTTCCCGTTTCTTCCCTCCTAAGTTTCCTATCCGTCCTAAATTTCCTATCCGAGTCACGGCACCATTATGTCGCTCCCCCTCTTCGTGGAGGAACGACACTAAACCCTGCCTAGGCTTCATATCCGAGTCACGGCACCATTATGTCGCTCCCCCTCTTCGTGGAGGAACGACACTAAACCCTGCGCTGTTCTTTCGTCTGCTCCGCCCTCCCCGGGTTTGCTGCTGGTTCTTCCCGGGTTGGCTACTGTCCCTTCCACCTCCGTGGAAGGGCAGTTCCCCCTGGCCACATTCCCCACTTCCGCAGGGGAGCGGCACACCGCCGGCCGGCTCTCTCGGGGGCTGCACAGGTGTTCCCCTTAGATGTTCCCCTTAGATGTTCCTGGTGCATGCCGTCTCTCTCCTCCTTTATAGTCCTCCTCTGCCAATCCCAACTCGGCTGCCCACACGCCGAGCACGCCGCTCTCCTCCAATCAGGAGCAAGTCCCACAGTTTATTGGCTGAACTGGAGGCAGCTGTGCAGAAGCTGTTTTCTTCTCTCCCAGCGCCATATTGTGGGAGAGCAGATGCATAGAATAAGTCTTAATTCCAGTAACTTAGTCTAGTCCGAATTGCTCCCCACACTCAGTTTTTTATATTTTGTGTGTGTACACACACAAATTGATGAAATCTTTACTTAGTATAGAGTTGGTCTTCTGTGTATAAAAATAACTACAAATGGGCCGGTGCCAGGGCTCACTAGGTTAATCTTCCACCTAGCGGCGCTGGCACGCTGGGTTCTAGTCCTGGTCATTCTGTCCCGGTTGCCCCTCTTCCAGGCCAGCTCTCTGCTGTGGCCAGGGAGTGCAGTGGAGGATGGCCCAAGTCCTTAGGCCCTGCACCCCATGGGAGACCAGGAGAAGCACCTGGCTCCTGCCTTCGGATCAGCGCGATGCGCCGGCCGCAGCACACTGGCCACGACGGCCATTGGAGAGTGAGCCAATGGCAAAAGGAAGACCTTTCTCTCTGTGTCTCTCTCGCTCACTGTCCACTCTGCCTGTAAAAACAAAAAACAAAACAAAACAAAAAAACAAACAAAAAACCTACAAATGAATCTCAGAGGAGAATGGGAATGGGCGAGGGATGAGGAACTGGGGTGGGAGTGGGCGTGGGAGGGTGGGAATGGTGTGAACAATCTCTATATTGCTAAAGCTGTACTTATGAAATGTGTACTCAGTAAATAAACGGTCTCTAAAAAATAATAATAATTTTCTTTTTTTCTTTGTAAAATTTATCCTGCCCTAGTGAATACAGCTAAAGATTAATATTTATATGGTGTCACTGTACTAATCATAAAGTATTTTGATCCTGAAATTGGCAGTGGAATATCATACCACGGCAGAGCTCACAGAATCATCTATCTATCTCTGAAAAATTCATAAAAGAAGCTTTTACCCAAAAGGCAGTTACCTTAATGTTTAGCCATAGACTAAAACAGGTATCTGGACTCTGACGGCCTAGTAGTTCTTCAGCATTGCTGTTTTACACCAAATGGGAGAAATCCATGAGTAAATACGACCAACAGAAGCAACACCTTTCCGGTAGAGTATACGCTTCGTGCATGCCCATGGTTTTGAGAGGTATAATTTTTTCATAGTAAAGTGACATTGAGAAGATTGGTTCATCCTGTTGCCTGGTACATACAGGGGCCCAAATATTACTGTGAATGAAAATAGCAACAAGGAAAATAATCACAGCAAATCTTTGTTAATTAAACACAGACTTCAACAAAAGCAACAAAATAAAAGTGTGCCTAATTTATTTATCCATAAACATCTAATAAAAAGGTCAGGGATTTTCACTGGAAGGCCAACACTGAATTCATAGGCTAATACATTAAACTTGAATTGGCATTAAAATGTCTCTGTGGAGAATATTCTACTCGTGTACAAAGGAGCATAGTATTTGTCAACAGTGGTCACCAGATACCTTAGCCAAGGAATGCAGTCACTCAGGGGAGGTTATCATAACACAGCTGGGGAAGAACAGAAGGGAGAGGTCTGTGTCTGTGTTACTGTTTGGATAAATAAACAGATTCATCTAGATGTGCCCATCGATATCTGTGCATCAATTGGAAAAATAAAAGTCACAAATGCTCTCGCTAGGAATGAGACCTTTGATGCCTAACTTAATGGGAAGAAAGACTAAAGGTAAAGAAACAAATGACTGCAAGAATCTTTGAAAAATAACTTGATGTTTATCTACAGAAACTGAGGGTGGAAGAAACAGTGGTCTTTGGAGAATCAGGAGTTCAGCAGACAATATTCCGTTTCTCCATGTGATTGCTGTGAAGGAAAAGAGGAAGGAGACTGAACGGGAGATAGCGGAAAGGACAGGAGGAAAGCGTAGGGGAGACGCAAACAGATCACCCTTTTATTCCATCTCTTCTATAATTCATTTTTATTTCTTCTCTGATCAAAAGAAGTATGTACAAATGGATTTCAAACAGCTATTTTAGGTAAACAAATACTCCTTTAAAGTAGACATGCCACCTGGACATTTTTAGTTCATTTAAATGAACTCATATTTTAACCTCTATGAATTTGAACAGAAAATCTTATACATCTCAGCAAAAATAATTTTTATCCACTATCTCACTTATTTTACCTTTAGTAATACGTTGTTTCTATCCTAGGTGTCTGGGAGGTATCTATTTCTAGTCTGTTTGTAACAGACAATAAATTATGCCAAAATCTACTAACTTCAGGTAATTAAGCTCAACTTGATAGTCTAAAGATCATTTAGGTCACTAACCTACTTCCTAGACCCCCTCCTCCACGTCTATAAAGCAACAGATTAATTTCAAATTCTCTTGTTTCAGTAATTATAATAAAGAAAACAGGACAACCTAATGATTTAAGCCCTGAATAGTTTTTATTACCAAAACACCTGTTTCTTTTCCCAAACTTATTTTCATTAAATACAGAAGAATGTTGATTTTGTTACCCGAGGACATCAAAAGCTAAAAAAAACAAGCTCTCTTTAATAGAACCATTCTCAGAACACTTGTCTCAACCCAAGTGATTTTAACATGCTGCCTTTCTCAGGATGGGGTTTTTGATAAAGTAGTTTATACTAAAGTTTCAAGCTGGTGTGATTTATCTTTGATATGTTGGTAATAATATATGCATGTTCAACTTCTGAAAAATGGTAGTAACATTAGTATGAAATATACACTAAGAAGTAGAATTTAATTTTACATAAAACTCATGTTAAAGTTGTTTTTGATAGCGCAAGAAGGAATTACTAGCTTTCCACATGGACCCACAGCAGCTTGTACAGGATTGTTTCTGGAAAGAAGTGAGCCCCAGGTCACTCTGTGTTTCCAAAGAGGGGCACACTCTGGACCTCAGCAGAGGGGGTAGGTGTGGAGTACGGTGGCTTCAAGACTTAAGATTTTGTGGCTATGGGAAAAGTGAAAAAGAGGTAATGGCACAAAAAGTGAGCCCCTGAAAGATTCACCTGCAAGTCACCAGCTGGACACTAAGTGGCACAGACACAGAGCCAAACTCTGTAAGGCCTGGCAGCCAGCAGTTTACCAATAAACCACGCAGTGGTCAGAACCCAAATGTCACCCACAGTGGTAGACGAAACTGCCTGCCAGCAAAATGAAACACTTCACTTAAAAACACAGTCTCATGTGGCACCCGTGAAAGGTCTAGACCCACCCAAAGTAACCATGAGAGCATTTTAAAAAGGATCACACTGCTTTGCCAGCAAATGAACTACCTGCCAGAACAAAACTCAATATGCTCTAAAGGAAGAAAACAAATTCCCTAAACCCGACAACAGAAAAATCATTATGTCTACAAGATAATAAAAAATTGCTAAACATGGAAAATAGGAAAATTCAAACCTAATGAGGAAGGATTAATCATTACTTCAAGCACATACAATTATATTTCTTTTTCTATTACACACACCACTGGATAACAGTGCAGTCCTTGGAATGTCAGAAAAATAGTAACTTCAGCTACACATTTCACTTCCAGAGATGTTTCAACTCTACACAGTATTTAAAATGATGTGCTCTAAGAGCCTGCCTCCATCTGCCACATCCCCTGCTCCTTATTGACAGACCTGGTGAGCAGCAGGCACACAACAAGCAGGCCCACTTTGAAGAGTCTTGGACATCCACTTTCTGCCTGCAAATTGGGAGGCAGGTCAGGTCAGCAGACCTAGCACTCTTCCCCGTGCTGGCCTTCCGTTCTCCACAGCATCAGAAGGGGTTTCCAGTTGTACAGTCTCCTGCTCCTTTATCCCGCTCCCATCAGGGTTCAGGACCAATACTCTGGCTCTGGTTAGCTTTCCTAGCTCTCTGGCTCACCAAATCTATCCACAAACTTTTTTAGGGGAGGAAGGGGGCTATAACTGTATGCAGTAGGCCACCTTTTGTTGTTCATCCGAAATTCCTTGTTATGGACTGGATTGTGTTTCCTACAATGACTGCGAGGAAGTCCCAGATCCCTAGTATACCTGAACATCACTGCATTTGTAAACAGGGCCTTTAAAGAGGTCATTAAGGTTAAATGAGGTGAGGTGGGTGGACCCTAATCTAAAACGACTGGTGTCCTGCTAAGAGGGGCATGCGTGCACAGAGCAGGCGGCCATGTGCAAGAGGAGGCGAGCTCTCGGGACACACATGGCTTTCGAAGCTGCCCCTCTGTGGTGTTTTGTTACTGCAGCCTTCACAAAGACACTCCCGATCACATTTTCCCCGGAGCTTTCATTCATTATCTTCATCACTGTGAAACTAACTTGATGGCATCACATCCATTAAAGTAATTTTTTAGGTGGGTGTTTGGTACAGCATTTAAGATGCCCACATGCCATAAAAAACCATACCTAGGATCCCTGCCTGGCTCCAGTTCCTAACTCCTGCTGCCTGCCAATGTGGACTCCTGAGAGACACTGGTGATGGCTCAAGTAGTCGGATTCCTGCCACACACATGGAGACGCAGATTGAGTTCCCAGCTCACACGGGCATTTAGGAAAGGACCCGATGAATGGGAGTATTATTTGTTTGTCTCTCAAATAAATAAATAAATACAGATAAGAAGGTCAGAGAACATAAACAAGGGTAGGTTGTGTTTCATGTTTGTGTCCACTTACTCGATTGGAAGGTTTAATATATTCTTACTGTAGGTCTCAGGATAAAGTTTAAAACTTTCCAATCTGAATATAAGTAATTCTTGAAAGACATGGACTTTTCTCTTAAAGCAGAAAAAAAAAGGTTCTTTAAACTGAGAACAATGAAGCCTTATTCTAACAGAAACAATTCACCTGTATCTTATGATCATTATGTATACAAAAAAACTGGTTGTGAATAATTTTATTGTGCTTGCTGGATTTTAAAATATAAAGGTGTGGGCGTTTGGTACAGCACTTAGACACTGCTTCCTTGAGGCTCGAATCCCATATCCGTGTCCCTGGTTTGAGTCTTAGCTCTCCTCCTTCCATCCAGCTTCCTGCTAATACACACCCTACAAGGCAGAAGGTGATGGCTCAAACGCTTGGCCTCTGCCACCCGTGTGGGAGACCTGGAGGAAGTTCCAGGCCCCTGGCTGTGGCCTGACCCAGCTGCAACTGCGTGTTCTGGGCATCTGGAAAGTGAATCAACAGATGACAAAGTATCTCTCTCTCCCTTTCAAATAAAATGAAAGTAAGATTCGACAAAATTTCAGATACATTTATTAAATATGTCAACTTAAAAAGTTTACAACTCGAATTTTTAAATTCTCATTGACTTTATCTTACTGAGTTTTCAGCAGGGTGAATGAGTCATTCTTGGAAGGTCCTGTGAGACATTCCCTAGATGTCAATTAAACACAATCACTGATTTACCCGCACCTGCATTACTTAATTTGGGTTACCTTTGAAACTTCTCAAAAATATTGTTATGCTTTCAGGCAGAGCCTGCAGAGGAAATGTTCCAGAACTTTCCAAATTCCGTGGCCCTGGCTGTCTGTGGCGACCCTCCCTACTTTGCAGCTTCAGCTGTCAGGTACCACGGGGCACAGCCACTGTGTGCTTTCCCGGCTCCAGGTATACAGTCTTAGTTGTTTTCTGCAAAGATTGTTTTTCTCTCTAAATTTGAGGTCCCCAAATCACAAAGTTAGTGTACACACACTTTAATCCATCGGTGCTGATGAATAATCGTAACAGGTACCCACCCATCTGCGACAGAATTCAAGTGCCTCTTCAAGGGCCACAAATTCCATCTCCAAACATTGCTCTGCACCCCCCCCCCCCAGCTCTGAGGACCCTGTTTTAGTTCAGGTCATAACGCCTCTCTTGTTCTAACTCAGTACCTATTTTATTCATCTCTGCCTTTTGAGTTCTCCCTCTCTGGTCATTCCTCTTCAGTCTAATCAGAGTTCTCTGTCTAAAACGCCCGTCCTAACTGTAAAGCCCTCAGACTCGCGGAGTTCATTCCTCCCCACTCTGCTACGCACTCTGCGCCATCCACACACAGCTCTCCTGCCCTTGGGTATGTCTTGTTCTTTTACTTTTTTTTAAACACTTTCCTGCCTTCACATACGTTGCACTGTCTCCCTGGGATACTCTGGTGCTGTCTTCAATCTGCTCACCCTTTAGGGCTCCTACTCTCTCTCCAACGTAAAGTTCCAACATCCACTCCTCTGTAAACTGCAGGTCACCCCACATAGCACATGTCTACACAGCACTTTAAACACTCACACGTTAATAATTCATTCATAGAATACATTCTTCGAACCACCTATGGTAGCCCTATATTTACAGGTGTTACTTTGCACTGAAATTAGTTGTTTAGATGTTTCTCTCTTCGTGAGGGTGAACTCCTAAAAGACAGAACAGTGTCTTATTTAAGGAGGAATCCCTGGAGCCATATATCAGGCCCACACATAATAGTCATTTAACTAATGTTGAAGTAACATTGATTTTATGCTAATAAATTATTTTCTTCTCTCCTCCCCTAATTATTTCTCTTCTCCCCACCAAACTTAAGAGTCTGTAAGAACAGAATAATTAGGCATTTAATTATTAATGACATAGTCTAGTGTGAGCAGGCATTAAATATCTTTTCTAAAGGGACACCAGCCTACTTAGGAGCTGTCTGAAATTTTAATCATTAACACCCTTCTGTGGTCTCCTAGCAACTTAACCACTTCTTAAAGGAAAAGTGAGCACTAATCTGTTCTTTATGATTCAAGTTTTGTACCTTAGAAACCTTTACCTTGTCTGAGACAGGAGTTGAAATAATTGTCAGCTGCTACAGATGAACCTGCAGATGCTGCAGCTGAAAGGAGAGGTCCAGGCTTGTCTCATTCGTCGCTCAGAAGGACCAAGAGTTCAACTGTGACAGCAGCTCTGACATTACACGGGCCTCTCTCATTTGCTCACACACACACGCGGATGAAAACAGTGTGTGTTATTACGGAAGAGGGCTCATTATGCTTTTCCTACCTCCTTGTTTAATATGTGTTTTGTTTAAAATCAGGTTTCAAGTTAGAGACTTTGGACAGAAATGAGCATTTTATAGCCACATCTCCTGACCCAGACAAGCACTAAAACAAGTATTAGAGCTAAATACCCAGGGTTGCAGGTGCATCATTTTTCCAAATAACGTACATGTTTTGAGATGGCAGATCCTTCCCCAAAATTCAAAACAACTTGTTTAAAGGGTAACATCTCATTTTCTGAGGATTGCCACCGTGTCTCTTCATGAGAGAATTCATTACCCAAGTCCTGCTAATATTTCCAGGCGTATTGTTGAAATGTTTATATTGCTAGAATGAATTACTGTCTCCATACTTTCTTCAGACAGATTTCTGAAAATTTAGGTAAACACCAATATCTTACTGCACTTAACAGTGCTCTTTACTATCAACACCACTGACAGCAGTAGTATTAATACTCATGCCATGAGCAACTAATATTTATTGCATAAGACACAGATACTATATTTTCTGTATTTCATAATGTATAATAATGGACTTATTAGTTGTAAGATGTATGAGCACATATGTATTTAAGGATGCTTAACTGTAAACTGTTTTAAACCTATAGTCTCCATTTTGTAATTGAGAAAATTGAAGCCTAAGACGTAAAAAAGAAAAGCAAGTCCCATATATGAAGTGACATCTGACTCTAAAAGCTGCAGACGATGGAGTTCCCCACCCCTGAGCACACAGGTAAACTGAACTGCAGCTTCCCCAGGTAGAACAGGAGAAATGTTGCAGACCAGGCTGGTGGCCTTCAAAACCATTCTAAGTTTCCCCATTTCAGGATTATCCTCCCTGATGGAGAGAATTCCCTTAGTGCTGCCTGAAAGTCAGGTGGAAGAAAATAAAGCTGTGCCTTCAGCAGTGAGCCATGAGTCCTTGCAACTCCTGCCAGAATTACAGGGATGACAACAGGTGGGAGGAAGCCTGTCAAACAGTATCACCCTGTTCACGGTGAGCACACTGCAGATTTTCCTGGTCATGGAGCAAGAGGCGGGCCTATGTGCACGGGAAAACTGTAAACGACAGCTGACGAATTTTGGAGATGGTTTTATTTACTCCTTAAGTTTAACAGATGAGCAAAATGAGAAGCCAAGAGGTTGGCAAAAGATGCCCAGGTCAGAAAGCAAAAGTAGTGGGAGAACTCCATCCAGACTCAAGTCTCCTTAGGGTTGGTCGTACATAATCGTCCTACAAACTATTCAGTAGTTACTGTTGATGCTAGAATTGCTTCCTATACATGAAAGTTGTAGGAGGTACGTCCGGGTTTCTGGATAATACACAAATCCAGGAGAGGTTGGTCTCTTGCTGGAGAATGGGTTCTGTTTCTGCAGAGGTAAGGAGTAAGCCTGGGATCAAGTTACAGTTAACTAAGTGGGCTCTTCAAAGGTGATGCAGGGACTGCCAACAGCAACCTCTCAGAGCAGAAGAGAAAGAAGTCCCTATTGTCTCTCTTGATTCCCTTCCACAGAGCATCAGGAAAATGTGGCTACTTCCTCTTGTCTACAGTACAGACTGACACAGAACACCTGGTTGTCTGAGTTGAGGTTGGAGGAATCTGTAGGATTTATAGTGACATCAAACTAAGTTATGAATGGTTCTTTACACATGGATCCCTTCTGTGCATATGGTTGACTTTCAAGCGATGGCTCAACAATTGCTTATTTTCCACCACCATAAATGACAATTTGGCTTTTTTGGCTTCAATAGTCCTTACTTTAAATCTTGTCAGTTTACCCACTTAAAATTGCCGAGATTTTGTTTAACAACTAAATGTAGCTAGTAATCAAAGGGAAAAGAGTAAATAATAGAGAGGTAATTAAATGACACAGGCTTTGTTGTCAGTCATAGATGATTTCAAATTTTGGCTGTTCCTTTCACTGGCGGGGTAACCTTGGACAAATGACTTAATCTTCCTTGAAACGAGAGCTATGCGGTCTGATATCGATTGTGGTCAAGATGAAATGAGATGAATTATGTAAAGCAATTAGCTGCACACCATCCCACAAAGAACAGCATAAAATCGATGTTAGTTCACTTTCCCACTGCTCTTTTTGACCAGAAACTTACAGGACTCACTGACCTTACTCTTGAACAAGATGTGATTGCAATGATCCTAGCCATCCTACTTTAAGTGCTATTTTGAAAGGAGAATAAGAGGTTATCAAGACAGATTCAGACAAAACTCCCAGAGTTTAGGTAATCACAACAAACTGACCAAGTCATTGCACACGGAAATGCCAGCACACAGATGCCCAGTCTCTACCCCAACACCTGAGAGGTGTGTGACAGCTCAGGCCTGCCTCTGCATGCTTGGCTTCAGGAAATGACTTTTTTGGTTGTACATAATCGTCTGCTAAGAATTTTTTACAGATTTTTATGAAAGCATTAGGACAACCAAATTTAATAAAAAATGTTGCCTACTCATTAAATATAAAGCACTGCGCTGATGCTGGGAAGCAAAGATGGGTGAACCATGATTTTATCTATTTTTAAGGAGCTTACAATGAGTCAGGTGCACAGTTGACAAATGGTGGCTTTGTTGTACAGCATAAAATTTATCAAGAATGCAGAAAATTGTTTTTAAAAGGTGAATTAGGTGCAAAGGCTGATGCGGAATATTGTTTCCTTTTATGAAGCTATTTTATGGAGGCACAATTACTTTGCACTCTGGTTTTAAAATCTGCAAGGATATGGTTTCATAAAAAGAAAAGTATAATGAGGGAGAAAAGTTTTCTTTGGGGGTAGTATTGGACAAAGTAGATTTAAACCAGGCTGATCCGCAGATGAAAGGCAGATATTTTGTGGGGAAAGTCATTAAAAACGACTTATTACATGTGTTGTGAAGTCCAAAAGCACAGGGAATGGTGACTCACTTGCACTTTAACAAATGACCAGTCCATGGAAGTGGGTCTCACAGGCAGTTTATAATCCATCATAGTCAATGAATCTGTGAGTAAGCGGCACACCAGCCAAGGACCAGAGAATGAATGCAGTCTTTTAGGCTAATTTGGATATAATACAATGTTTAAATAAGTATTATGGAGAAAAATATCTAGTATAAACCATACTTTATCCTTCTGAAATACGTAGGAAATTGTGCCAAATAAGTCATAACTGTGGGGCTTTGTTTAGCAATGTGACGGTGCTAAAATAAGCACTTAGGTAGTCCTGATGTTATGCCAGATAATAACGATAAGAGTCCAGATTTGTCAACATTGTACTAACGCTGTTTAAACAATATGGCAGGTAAAACGATTTAAAAAGAATAATCCAATTTAAAGTTCATTTATTGTGTTTGCCTCACATATATTCAATTATACTGCAAAGAATTCATTCACCACTTAATAAACAAACGTTAAAAATCCTACTGTGCACAGGACACTGGACTGTGGGATGCAGGCATAACACCAGACCAACTCAACTACCTTTCAGAACTCCCTCTCTCTCTCTACACACACACACACACACACACACACACACACACTTGGGAAACAAAGGAAACTATATCTAAGAGTTCTCTGGAATCCATAAATTCTTATGTAAAAGAATAACACTATAATAGTAATAGTGTTCTGAGTGCTCCAGTGTGCAAATACTCTCACAGGTACACGGATTCCAGGCTCCCCGCCCTTGCAGTGAGACAGATATCATCATTCACAATAAGACAGGAAAGATTAGACACGAGCTCTCGGCTCACAGTCGCAGCTTTTTCCACTGAAGTAGCTATGCTGTCTCTCCTTATGGACATCATTTCATTTTCATGTGGTTGGTACTAAAATAAGTAGAATTAAAATGTGGTAACCTAAAATATATGAGCTGTTAAAATGTATGTGATATTTAAACATGAAGGTAGGACAAAACATAAAAATTCTATGCAAAAAAAAGCCCTGAAATTATTAACAAGATTTTTCCATTTTAGAATTACAAACAGTTGGTGGTTGAAGATCTGTCATACTTTCCCTCTAAGAGAGAATGCTGATTAGTTAAGTTCATAACTTGTTTTTAATTTTTGTTCTATAAACAAATATGAAGTGAAGCTATAGAATGATGCTAACAAGGCAGAGGCGCCTTCATTCTGTGTGCGTACAGCACTGTGCTTCTCGTCCTGAGTTATCGAGGGACCTAGCTGCCATCACACTGGTTGTAACGTAAGCTGAAGAACTTGGCTTTCACGCAGAGGCTGCCTGAGTGCCAGCACATCCGCGGGACGCACTGCGCACAGCTACAAACGATCCTTTTTGTCTTATTTACCTTTCGGTTTAAAAGAGGTAAAAAGCAAGGCTGTTACTTCAAAAACTGAAATTTTAAAAATAAAGGATTCATTAATCCTGATCATCTTCGTAAGGCAGATTACAACAAGTATATAATACTGTGTACACACAGCATCATGATTATTCATCACTCCCAATGGTGGTTGCTGTGTAAGAACACAGTAGAGGCCCCTGTGTAAGTAAGGTTGAAAAATCCTAAGAAGAAATCCTTGGGTTTTTCTAAAGGAATGCCACATTAATTTGCTTTCTGAATTAATCTTTCAATAAGGCACTGGCAAAAGTTTATCATGAAAAGTAAAAATACTGGTTTTTAAATCTCTCAAAAATTGATACTATTAAAATTTTTAAAGACATAATATTATCTGACTTCATGATTACACACTTCCAAGTCAAACAGGCTATAAATACCACTAGGAAGCAGAATGATCAGTGAAAAGAAGAGCTTGAACAGGACGAAAGAAGAGTGCAGGAAGCAATGAAGGAGGCCTTTATTCCAGCAGGCTTTATTTATTAAAGACCTAATTTAATATCAATAAAATTAATTCTACCATAAGACAAATTAAAAAGCAGAGCATGTCAAATATTGTCACACACTTTATTTAATTTTCAGTAATCTCATGATCTGTTGAAAATAAATTAACTTTTTAATAATGCAAATATTGAACTGTGGAAAATGGTGCATGCTGTATTCTATTTAATGAGACTGACACTGCATATTAATTACCACATTAAAAACTAAACCATTCAGAAGTTAAAAAACCTGTTTAATTTTTATTAACTCAGTGTTTTCAAAATTTATTTGGTTATATAACTAATCTTGAGAAAAAAACATTTAAATAGTTCTTTACTTAGAATACTATTTCAATAAAAATAAGATTTCTCAAAAGATAGATTTCATGTTCAAATTTATCTTCCTATTTCTATTCAGTTTTCATCTTTTTGCCCCAAATTAAAACCACCAGAAATACATTCAAAGCAGGCCCAACAGTGTACTCTCCAGAAAGTACTACTGACCTTCTGAGCTAATACTGGGAGCCATGCCTACTACCCTATCACCACTGTTACTCTAAGAGCCCCAGCAATTTTAGCAACAGTGGGGTTGCCATGATGACATATGGATGAGTTCAGGCTGGCTTGTGTACTCTGACTTATTGCATCTTGTAGTCATCACAGTATCTGCCATCAGTATGTCTGAGAGGATCATAGCATGTGTCAATGCTTCATAACTCAAGTCTGGCTCACACGGTGAATATTTTAAAGTTCCCATTGGTATCACACCACCATTCCTATGTCCCCCTCCCAATACCATCAAACCCACCTCCAGTGATGGGCAACGGAGTTTTCCATCAAGAAAAGTGGAGGGAGAATTACAGTGTAGTATTCTGGAGCTGTTTCTGCTTATTTGGTGGGGTTTAGTTATGATGTTAATTCTCACTCAACAAATTTCCAAATGGAACTTCTTCCTGCTTCTATGCACCACAGAAACCAAACATTAGGTGGAAATACACGATATCGCCAATATCGACCCATTATTGACACACATAGGTTCTTTTTTAAAGCTTGTTTTTTAATACATTATTCAAGAGACAGACATACACACTTTCACACAGAGACAGACGAAAGGAAGAAGAAACCCATCCACTGGTTTACTACTCCCCAAAGGCCTGCAATAGAGCGGGACCCAGGGCCAAAGCCAGGAGTGTAACAAATCCCGGTCTCCATCTGGGCAGCAGGCACACTTTCAGTTACTCGAGCTGTTACCACTGCTTCCTAATTTCCGCATTTGTAGGAAGCTGGAGTCAGAAGCTGAAACAGGAAACACACTCTGGTACGCTCTGAATGCGACTCAGGCATGTTTGCCCATAGGAAGAATGGCTTCCACAGAGATTTTATATCACGGATAGTATAAAGATAGTAAGGGACATCGCTGCTAACTAAATTTTAATGAAAAAGGAGACCGTTTAAGATAGAAGGGAATGTTTATAGTATATCACAAAAGGCTTTATGGAATAAAATGTAGCCAGAACACATCAAGCAAGTTTAGCATCCAGTATGCTTCACTTCTATTTGGAACACGATGGGACATTTTTGGTTTTGTTTCAATGAAGAAAAGTAGTTTACATGTTAAAAATTAAAAGCACAACAAAACAATATTTCAAAATAGTGTTCAGAAACCTTATTACCCATTGTGGATAAATGTTTGAATGAACAGGTGAATATTTGGATGAATTACTGGCCAACTTTTAAAATCCTCATCATGGGCTCAAATATTTTAGCAACAGAGTAGTATGAAACTGAGTAACTCTCGAGAACATTCATTCCCTACCAAAAGAGTGGACTTGGATTAAACATACAATTGTCCCTCATTAACACCCTGATGTAAGTGGGGCTGCAGGTGGAGATGTAGGAAGCATGGAGACATAGAATTTTTGCTGCAATCATTCATGATCCAGATGCCATATCTAAGAGCAGGATCACTGGGAGTAAACACAACTTGAAATCACAGTTAATCTGAATTCCGTATTATGAACAAGTACATATACCTCAATATAAAAAGTGTTATGTATTATTTCATTCATTATAGAACTAGAATTAAATAAAGAACATGTTAAGAAAGGAAAATTTGGCCGGCGCTGCGGCTCACTAGGATAATCCTCCACCTGCGATGCCGCCACCCTGGGTTTCTAGCCCCGGTCGGGGAGCTGAATTCTGTCCCGGTTGCCCCTCTTCCAGGCCAGCTCTCTGCTGTGGCCCGGGAGTGCAGTGGAGGATGGCCCAGGTCCTTGGGTCCTGCACACACATGGGAGACCAGGAGAAGCACCTGGCTCCTGCCTTCGGATCTGTGCAGCGCGCCGGCCGCAGCATGCTAGCCATAGCAGCCACTTGGGGGGTGAACCAATGGAAAAAGGAAGACCTTTCTCTCTCTCTCTCTCTCTCTCTCTCACTGTCTAACTCTGCCTGTCAAAAAAATAAAATAAAATAAAGAGGAAAATTTAAAAATATAGATATCTGTTTGCCCTTTCCTGTAAATTAGTTGATAATCAACAATTTTTCCAAGCATGAAAGATCTACCAGTGATATGGAAAACAGAACTTTTTCCAGGAGTCACTTTCAGTTATGTTTAAAGGAAAAGAATGGAAAAATGGAAAACAAAGTTGATATAATCATATAACTTTCAAAGAGGATTGTAAGAAATGAAGCATTACCAGAGATATTTTGTCATTATGAAAAAAACAGTTCACTGGAAAGACCTATCCATGAAAACATGTATTCAAAATGAGGTATTCAAAAAAATGAATGTGCAAGTTAATTTAATACAAATTGATGACAAATTAATTACTATTAATTAAACAGTATTATTTACCATGAGAAGACATAAAAAAAATCATGGAAAATAGCATGAAAAGGTAGCACAAAGATTCCTTGAACTTTCTGAAGTCACCTTCGCATTTATGTATCGTCTCTTCTACGTAGGCCCTTAATCAGGGACCGAGTATGCATCACCATCCTCCTGCCTCACTGGCATCAAACCATAACAGAGCCTCCGACAGAGAGACAAATGTTCCTGCTCCTCTCAGCACTGCACCTGTGTCACCAAATTATAACTTTCTTCCCTTGGATATTTGTTCATTCCATTTCATAAGAAGAAAAGGAGACCTATTCCACTTTTCCTCTATGAGAGGCCCCAAATCCTATGAAAATGAAGACGTCAAACATAATTGATTTTAAAATACAACACAGTATTCACAGGTGTCTAGGAGTCAACAAACCAGGGTTTCCTGTATCAGTGCTCACAAAGGACATTACCATAAGAAGGTCAGCAAGGAGCTCTGTGGTCAGACCACCCAAGTCACGGCCTCTCACCTACAACTTGTGCCGCGGTTCTGTGCTGAGTTTCCTCGCTGCTGGGGTGATGACACTGCACACCTCACAGGACTGTCAGGTGTCAATGATATAATGAGAGAATGCCTAAATAAAAGCCATCAAATAAATGTAGTGGTTGTGGCGGTGGTGATGAAGCCATGGATAACAGTGCTGGTGGAGCCAGAACAGAACAGCAACACATAGAACAGAAGCGGCAGTGGAGAAGTGGGAACAGCAAGGGACGGAGAATTAGAAGACCACCTGCCTTTGGTATCCGGGATTCCACATCCTTGGATTTAACCAGCTTCAGTTCTAATATATTGATGAAAACATTGTTCAGTACTGAATATATGCAGACACCTTTTTATTGTCACTATTCCCCAACCAATAGAGAATAGCAACTACTTACAGCAGCTATAAAATAGGAGGGTGCTGTAAAAAGTTTATGGAAAATGGAATTAAAAGTTTATTTTGCAGCCAGTGTTATGGCTCGCTTGGCTAATCCTCTGCCTGTGGCGCTGGCACCCCAGGTTCTAGTCCCAGTTGGGGCACCGGTTCTGTCCCGGTTGCTCCTTTTCCAGTCCAGCTCTCTGCTGTGGCCCGGGAGTGCAGTGGAGGATGGCCCAGGTCCTTGGGCCCTGCACCCACATGGGAGACCAGGAGGAAGCACCTGGCTCTTAGCTTCAGATTGGCGCAGCGCACTAGCCATAGCAGTCACTTGGGGGGTGAACCAACGGAAAAAGCAAGACTTTTCTCTCTGTCTCTCTCTCTCTCTCTCTCACTGTCTAACTCTGCCTGTCAAAAAAAAAAAAGTTTATTTTGCTACCATGAGATCATTTCAGGCATAGAAAGACAAGACATAGTGGCAAAAACAGTTCTGCATGAAAGATCTCCGTGAATGAGACCCCAGTGGAAAGAAGGAGCCATCAAAGAAGGATGTACTTTTCTCTGATAGGAGGAGAGAACTTCCACTTTGCATATGGCCCTGTCTAAATACTGACGGAGTTTGTGGACTCAAAAGGCTAGCCTTGGCAGCTCATGACAAGAGCCTCGGGTGATCACTGACGTCATAAATAAGAGTGTCAGTTGTTAAATCAACAACAGGAGTCACTGTGCACTCACTCCCCATGTTGTACCTCTGTCCATAATGAGGTGTACTATGAGAGTTAATGGTAAAGCTTGTCCTCAACAGTACTTTATACTTTGTAGCTCTGTGTCGGTGCAAACTGTTGAAATCTCTACTTAGTATAGAGTTGGTCTTCTGTATATAAAGTCAATTAAAATGAATCTTAATGGCAAATGGAATAATAGAGGGAGTAGGAGGTGGGATGAGAGAGGGGGTGGGAGGGCGGGAATGGGAGGAAGAAACACTACATCCCTAAAAGCTGTACATATGAAATTTGTATTCATTAAATAAAAACCTTAACAAAAAAAGTTTCTTTTGCTGCCAAAAATTGAAACCCATGCAGACTTTCACAGTATACATTTTCTGTAAACTTTGTGAAGATACCTCATATTAGGGATTAAGTAATCCAGAGATAATGTAAAGCACAGTCATCCCTTGGTATCCCTGGAACAGTGGTTTGCATTTACCAAAATCCAAGCCTGTTTAAGCCTCCAGTGTAAGGTGGTATGGTATTTGCATATGCACATTCTACTGTATTTTTAAAACTCATCTCTACATTACTTACAACACCTAGTAAAAATAAATGCTATGTAGCTAGTTGATACACTCTATCATTTAGGGAATAATGATCAGAAAAAAAGACTAATGACTACACATGCTTAGTATAGACGCAGCACTGTTTCCAAGTATCTTCAGCCTGGGGTTGGTTAAGTCTGCAGATGTGGAACTGGCAACACGGAGGGCTGATTGCATGTGGGATGCAGAGTTTATGCTCCAATACTATGCAATATCATTTCAGGAACTTGAGCATATATGAACTCTGGTATCCCCAGGGACTGCTGGAACCAAACTCCCACAGCTACTGGACAATAACACTGCTAGTAGTAACAGCCACTGTCATCAGTAGCAACATCTTGTCCCAGGGGTCACATAGGCATAACCTTTCAGAAGTTATGTAAGGGCTATCAATGAATGAGGTGGTCCAGGCCCGAGATAACAGGGAGAGCTGAGGATTACACAAAACTGGGGAGCCGATGCCTGCCTAAATGTATTCATACTATTAAAATACCGATGGCACAAAAGGACAAAGAAAATATGCAGCTTAATTTACTGTAAGGATCAATGGGGCACTTTTTATTTGATTCTGGTTATTCATTTAAACTAAAAAATAATGTGGTAGTTACCAGAACTTGGGAAGCCTGTGATAAGTATTACCTTAAGTTCTTTCTTTTTGTTGCCCCCCCTCCGATGCATATTTCGTATTTCTTTCCTCATAACATCCTGTTACTGAGTTTACAATTCCTCTGCATTCCTGAGTTTTAGCACAAGGCTGCATTTGGCATGCAGGGCCTCATGTTGAGCATGTCCTCTGGCCATGTTACTTGCCAGTGTTCTCTTTTGCACATCATGCACTCCGAATCTGGCTAGCGAGCCTGCTGATACCCATCCTTCACACATCCCCAGGCCCTCGGAGTTAGGCTGCATGAATATCACATCACTGCTGGTGGGCTGGCCCAGTTCCAGAACCTCATCAGTGGTAACCCTGTCCGTCCTTTTGATCTTAAACAAGGCTTACAGGTGATGTTGATGAATTGGCTCAAGGGACCAGATGTGCTATTTGTGGTGGAAATCTCTGCTGCAAACACAGAGAAAAGAGAAAACTTGGCTTTCCTAGGACAGACTGATACAACATTCACCCATTCTTAAGTTAGTTTTAGTACAGTGAATCAAAAAAGAGTACATGACCTTTTGCATTTCTTAGGCATAAACATTCAATAACACCCGCACTTCAAGGTCATCCTGGGCCCTTGGAGCTCATGACCTAAGATCATGTTACAGTATGAGCATCATACTGACTTGGTAGCACAATTTGACTTCTTTAATGTAAATAATAACAACATAAATAAATACAAACAAAAAATAAATAATAAAATCTATTCCAGAAGCAGTGCAAAATGAAACTTTATAGAGTATTAAGATAAGTATGAAAAAAAGGTAAGTATGTTGGAACTGGTGCTCTGATGCAGAAAGTTAAACTGCTGCCTGTGATGCCAGCAGTGTTAGCTGCTCCACTTCCAACCCAGCTCCCTGCTATTGTGCCTTGGAAACCAGTAGAAGGTGGATCAAGTACTTGGGCCCCTTTTACCCCTGTGGAAGATCTGGGTGTTGTTCTTAGCTCCTGGCTTCTGCCTGGAACACTCCTGGCTGTTGTGGCCACTTAGGGAGTGAGCCAGTAAACAGAATCAACTTCTCTCTCTCTCTCTGTCTGTCTTTCAAGTAACAAATAAATCTTTTCTTTAAAAAATAAGAACATAGGGGCTAGCGCCATGGCACAGTAGGTTAATACTCTGCCTGTGGTGCCAGCATCACATATGGGTGCCAGTTCAAGTCCTGGCTGCTCCTCTTCCAATCCAGCTCTCTGCTGTGGCCTGACAAAGCAGTAGAAGATGGCCCAAATCCCTGGGCCTCTGCACCCATGTGAGAGACCCGGAAGAAGCTTCCGGCTCCTGGCTTCCGATCAGTGTGGCTCTGGTCGTTGCAGCCATTTGGGCACTGAATCAATGGATGGAAGACCTTTCTCTCTGTCTCTCCCTCTCACTGTCTGTAACTCTACCTCTCAAATAAACAAATAAAATCTTAAAAAAAAAAAAAGAAATAAGAACACAAATAAATGACAAAGAAACTAACATAGCAATAAAATATATCAATGAAATGAATTTGCTTCTTTGAAAAAATAAACAAAATTGATAAAGCATTAGCCAGACTAAGAAGAAAACATGGAAGACTAGGATAAATAAAATCAGAGATGAAAAATGACATATCACAATTGATCCTGCAGAAATACAAGGTATCATTAGGGCCTATTAGTCAGGAAAGGTTTCTAATCTTCAGTACCTGCACAGTTACCTGACCTACATCAAGCTGTCAATGGCCATCCGGCGGAATGAGAACATGGCCAAAGGTTTGCAGAGGGCCCTGCTGCAGCAGCAGCCCGAAGACGAAAGCAAGCGCTCCCCGTGGCCCCAGGACCTGATCCGGCTCTATGACATCATTCTCCAGAACTTGGAGGAATTGCTCCAGTTTCCTGGCTTAGAAGAGGACAGAGAGCCGGTGCCGCGGCTCACTAGGCTAATCCTCCGCCTTGCGGCGCCGGCACACCGGGTTCTAGTCCCGGTCGGGGCACCGGATTCTGTCCCGGTTGCCCCTCTTCCAGGCCAGCTCTCTGCTGTGGCCAGGGAGTGCAGTGGAGGATGGCCCAAGTGCTTGGGCCCTGCACCCCATGGGAGACCAGGAGAAGCACCTGGCTCCTGCCATCGGATCAGCGCAGTGTGCACCGGCCGCGGCGGCTGTTGGAAGGTGAACCAATGGCAAAAGGAAGACCTTTCTCTCTGTCTCTCTCTCTCACTGTCCACTCTGCCTGTCAAAAAAAAAAAAAAAAAAAAAAAAAAGAAGAAGAGGGCAGAGCTTTCCAGAAAGAGATAGGCCTCAAAACCCTGTGTTCAAGGCTTACAGGTGCTTTTCATCGCTCAGTCCTATGTGCTGGTGAAGAAGTGGAGTGAAGCCCTGGTCCTGTACGATCCAGTCTTGAAATACGCAGACGAGGTCCACGCTGATGCAGGAGCCTTCAAGGACAGCCTGAAGCACCTGCCCGACGTGCAAGAGCTCATCACGCAAGTGCGCTCGGAGACGTGCTCCCTGCAGGCCGCAGCCATCTTGGCTGCAAATGACAACCACCACGCAGAGACAGCTTCATACGTGAAAGACAATAAGCTTCTGGTTGAACGGTTTGAGACATTCTGCCTGGACCCTTCCCTTGTCACCAAGCAAGCCAGCCTCGTGCACTTCCCGCCGGCCTTCCAGCCCACCCCCTGTAAGCCTTTGTTCTTTGACCTGGCCCTCAGCCACGTGGCCTTCCTTCCCCTGGAGGACAAGCTGGAGCAGAAGGCGAAGAGTGGCCTCATCGGCTACATCGAGGGCATCTTGGATTCAGGAGCTAACCAGGCTGTGCCTCGGGGGTAGGGGGAGTGTGACTGCGAGTCCCACATGTCCCATATTAAATCCCGGTCTGCACTGGCCCAGGACAGCCCTGCCTTGCTAAAACAAAACAAAACAAAACAAAACACAATTACATGTCAACAAATTATCATCTAGAACAAATGGATGAATTTCTAGATACACGTTCATTACCAAAATGAGCCATGAGACACATTTAACCTGAGCAGATCAATAATGAGGAATGAGACTGAATCAGTAATCAAATCTTTTCCAAAAAGAAAAGCTTAGTTCTTCAATGTCAAAATCTACCAGACTTCAAAGGAAGAATCAACACCAAGTATTCTCAAACTATTTGTAAAAAATGGAAAGGAAGGGATCTTTCTACACTGTTTTTATGAGGCCAGCATTGACCTTCATCCCCAGAGAAGGCTAGGACACAGCAGAAAAAGAAAACTGTAGACAAATATCCCTGATGAACATAGACACAAAACACTGACACATCAAATGGAGCAACTCACCAAGATCATCTGCTCTGACCAAGGGTGGGTCAGCCTAGTGATGGATCAACAAATGCATAAACATAATATATCACATCAACAGAATGGAGGACAGAAACCATTGGATCATCTCTATGGGAACACAAGGAGCATCTGACAAAAGTCAACACTCATCATGGCATACACTTTCAATGAATTAAGGATAAAAGTAGCATATCTCAATATAGTAAAGGGTATGTACAAATAACACACAGCCAACATCACCTGTGACGGGGAAAAGCCGAAAGCATTTCCTTAAAGATCTGGAATCACCTGAGGATGTCCACTCTTTCTGCTCTTATTCGATATAGTTCTAGAAGTTTCACCGAGAGCCATTATCAAGTGAAACAAAAGGGATACAAATAGGAATGTCAAATTATCCCTGTTTACAGATGACATTATTGTATATACAGAGAAACCTGTTGATTCCGCCAAGAGACCATTATAACTGATAAATAAATTCAGTAGAGTTATAGGACTCAAAGTCAATACACAAAATGGTAATATTTGTCTAAATGTATAACAAACCTATTGGGAAAAAAATTTTAAAAGCAATCAATTCACAATAGATATAAAAATAATAAAATATGTTGGGATGACTTTAAGAATTTGAAAGATGCCTAAAGTGAAAATTATAAAACTGCAAAGAAAGAAATTGAAGGAGACATAAAATATTTACAATTGCATAGATAACTCATTTGAATTCATAATTCATCTGAAAAAGGATTAATATCCTGAATATATAATAAAGTCACAATGCTCACCAACAAAATAACTACCAGTAGAGTAAAGAATTGGGCAAAAGATTTGACCAAACATTTCTGAAAGAAATACAAATGGCTAATCAACACACACGCAAAAATGTTCAATATCACGTGCCAAGGAAAATGCCAGTAATGAGGAGGGAAGCATTTAGTGTAGTGACGGAGATACTGCTAGGGAAAACGTCATCTCGTATCAGAGTGTGCCTGTGCCTAAATCCGGGCTCCACTTCTGATTCCAGCTTTCTCTTAACGAGCACTCGGGGAGGTAGCAGATGAGGGTTCAGGCACTGCATTCTGGACACCCTCGTGGCAGACACGGATTGAGTTCCAGGCTTCTAGCCTTGGCCTGGCCCAGTTTGCAGACATTTGGAAAGTGACTGAGTGAGCTGAAGACATTTTTTCTCTTTCTTTCTCTCCCTCCCCCATCCCCTTCATCTTCCTGTGTCTTTCTCCTGTTTAAGTAAAATTAAAATCAATAAAAACCAATACAGAAATAAAGAAACACAGTGAAGTATCATCTCACTATAATTAGAATGGTTAATATCAAAAAGACAAAAAAAAAAAAAAAATCAAATGGTGGCCAGGATGTGGAAAAAAGGAAATGTATGAGGCTTCTACAATTTTGGTGTTGAGCATGAATCACTATTGTCATGAAGAACAGTGTGGAGGTCTCTCACAATACTAAAAATAGATCAACCATATGACCAAGCTATACATCTACTCATAGGAAATGAAATCAATCTATGAAAGAGATGCCTGCAGTCCCATGTTTACTGCAACACTATTCACAATAACCAAGGTAAAGAATAAACCTAGGTGTCCACTGATGGATGAAAGAGGCCGGGTTTATGGCGTAAGGGGAGAGCCGCCACCTGTACTGCTGGCGTCCCATTTAAGACCTAGCTGGTTCACTTCCAGTCCAGCTCCCTGTAATCCACCTGGGAAAGCAGTGGACGACAGCTCAAGTGCTTGAGCCCCTGCTGCCCATGGGGGAGACCTGGAAGAAGCTCCTGGTTCCTGGCTTTGCCCTGGCCCAGTCCCAGCTGTTGTCAGCATTTAAGGAGTGAAACAGCGATTGAAGATCTCTCTCTCTGTCTCTACCTCTCAACCTGTAACTCTTTCAAAAAAATAAATAAATCTTTTAAAAAATTAGTAAGAGACAAATACTGTATGTATTTGTGCTAGTTAAAAAATACATATATATTTAATACATATATGTATACTACATACACCTACATACTATTAATATGTAATGTATACATGTAATGACCTGAATTTAAAATACTGTTTACGAGAGGCTGTAGAATAGGGCCTGGGGAGTGGGGGTGGTTGGACGGTGGGCATCAAATGCAAATGCAACTGGGTATATATAATGGGTTCTGTGTTTTGCAGCACAGTCAGCTGAGTATAGCTCACAATAAAGTATTATATTCTGTATAAAGAACTAGAACAGAGGAGTTGGTAGTCTCCAAAGAAAAGATAAGGGAAATGGAGAGGCGAACTGTCTGGTATGATTGTTTTATGCTGCATAAACATGCTGAAATATTACCCTTTACCACTTAAAAGTAGACACATTAATGAAAATTTTCAGAACAGATTAATTTTATAAGGCCAGATATAAAATAGTATGCACACTGTGATTCCATCTACAAAAAAGTACAAGACCAGGCCTGATTAATACCCCTTATTAGAAACTGAGATACTGGTTATCTTTGCATAGCAGGGTGGGTGGTATCTGTGAAGTGGGCCTGGGGGAGCGTTTGAGGTGCTCTTCACCTTGGTGGTAAATGCAGGGGCAGTTCCATTTTGTGGCAGTCACTGAGTTCTGTCCTTGTTGTAAGCAAACTTTTCCATACATAAGAGTATGTTATTCATCAACAAAAAGCTGATGTAGCACATGCTACAAAACTCAGTTTGAGACACATCAGGTCAAACTAAATAGTACATTTGTAGTATATCAGCTTTCTATTAAGATTAATTATATCAACTAAATAAGTCAATTCTCAGATTAGATCTCCTACCAAAACAATGGTAAAAAACAATTTAAAATCATCCTCTAAATTCTTCCAAGACTCTTTATGCTCTGAGATTTAATATTGTTCTCATGAGTTCATGCTGCACTTTGATAATATAGCCTTGATGACATGAACATATAACCTGTCAAATTTAACAGATATATGAGTAGGGGGTCTCCAACAAGTTGATGGAAAATGCATATTATGAAAAAACTATGTATAGATTTCAAACTGTTTGCACAAAAATAACTTTTACTCCCATTTCCCACCAACTATTTGAAGCACCCTTTTATAAACACTGTCCTGGGAACATATTTCTCTTCCCTAGACATTTCCCATATTATCATCCCATTCATACACAAGTCTAAACGATCTAAAGTAGGATTCTTCACATGGGCTGTATGGAACACTAATATCCATTTAAACAGGTTTCTATGGTCTTGTGAGTTTGAGAAATGCTATACAGTATATACTACCCATTATTATGTATAAGAGCATATTGAAGTCTTTGAGAAGGTCTGTAGGAAAAACACCAAATTTGTTTAAGTTAAATAATCGACTATAACCTTTGGGCTTATATGTATTACCATTGATGCATCTTATGCAAGACATAACCTGATATCAAGTCATAATACTTGAAAGAATCACAAATATTAGAGCAAGACAGCACAAATGCAGCCACGTAGCAGGCTGGCTAGCTGTGCTGTACTTGGATCAGGACAAGAGCTGTCTCACTAGGTGCTCTATTCTCAATTAAGACACCCATAGGCCATTTTCTTGGGGATTTCAATGGACAAATGAGAGGGAAGGGACAGAGAAGGCGGGCACCCAAAAGAGTGCCTGAGAGGAAAGGTACTCAGCGTGGCGTTCAGCAAAATCGAAGCTTGCTAAGTTATACAGATTACAGATGGTTGCTGCCATCTGTGGCCCTGTTGTGAGGAGGAGGTCTTCTTCACTCTCCAACAGCTCCAGTGATGTATTAAAATAATTATATGCAGGTCAGAGCAAGGTCACTTTAAGAAAAAGGAATAAGCTTGAGTTTCAGCTCTCTTCTTTCTGGATTAATTTCCTCTTGAAAGGAAGCCATACTTCAGAACTTGGACTGTCTTGATCTGACATCTAAGAAGTTTCCTTAACAGTTCAAACTACTACACTTGTTTTGGTGCATTGAAATAACTAAAGATGATGAAATACTGTTTTTGTAGAAACAGTTTCACTATTATTCATATACCACATTAAATGCACAAGACCAGGATTTTCACCAATTCACGGCTGTACAACCATTACCACCATCGGTTTCAGGACATTTCTGACATCTAGAAAAAAAGGTTTCTAAGGTTTATTTGCAATTAATTATCATTCCTACACCAAGCCTTAATAAATACTGAGCACTTTTTGTATCTCTGAATTTCCCTTTTGTGATATTATATATAAAATGGGATCACCTAATAGGCAACCTCTTGGATGTGATTTCTTTCATGTTAGCATAATCTGAAGTTCATCTGTGACACAGCATCCATCAGAAGCTCAGTCCTTTTTATTGTCAAATAGCACTCAGCTGTGTGGCTCTACCACATTTTACTTATCCCTTCAATAGCTGATGTACATTTGGATTTTCTTCCGGTTTGAAGCTCTTATGACTGATGCTGTGATGATTGCTCAAGTATGTCTTTATGTGGGCCTTCCTTTGTTGTCACTTCCCTTAAGTACCTAACAGAACAACAAGATCATTTGGTAGCATATATTTTGCTTTTTGAGGAAGTGCTAAACTGTTTTCTAAGGTATCTTTAATATTATTCATTCACAACAGCAATGTATGAGGGTTTAAGTTTTTCCATATGATTATTACTATTTTTCAGATTATACCCATTTTAATGGGTGTGTACTGATATCTGATTTTAATTATAACTTGCATTTCCCTAATGATTAATGATGTTAAACACCATTCATGTGACTATTTGTGATTATTAAGTTGTCTTTCTTTCCTTATGTTTGTGGGTACATGAGAAAGCACATTCAAAGTTCAGCTTTTCCCTTTCTGTCCTCATGTGTACATCTTCAGATTAAGCCAGAACTGTATAACAGCTTAGGCCCTATCAGGTCTTCACTTAAATGTTCAGTGATTCCATCAACCAAGAATATGTTTCCTCCAACCACAAGCACATCTCATATTGGTAAAACTTGGTTAAAGCCCCACCCACCTCACCACATGGCCATCTAGATCATCACTGCCATTGACGACGCCACAGGTGTGGGTACTACCCTCTTCTTTAGATCAGGGGACTCCTCTGGCCCAGGTATAGCAGTTGCGGGTCCTCAATCCCTGTTGGGTCCTGTGAGACACCACCCCTACCCATACTGACCAAGTTCAGGGAAGGGAGGAAGCAGAGATGGGAATAGTTCTAGACAAGGACTTCACAGACTTCTTAGACTAACTCAAATTTGAACAGTTACTTAAGGTAAAAACAGTTCGCTTTTGATGTTTGCCAATGCTTTGAGATATGCATTTACTGCATTTTTGCCTTGAGGAAAAGAATTACAATAGTTTCACACATCCAGAGTAGGACACAACATTTTTCAGCAGAATCTTTTTGTCTAGGAACATATAGGGCAGTAGAAATAGCAGCCAGGCAGGTCATATCAAAGTTGAATTTTAATAGTATGGGAATATTATCACAGATTTACTAGAAGTGTTTCACATTTATGAAGAGTTCTCAGAAGAACAAATATTAAGTCAGAATCTCAGACAATTAATATAAAGAGGGATGACCTCTCAAAAACATATGCATCCTGGCATTTTCTCCTAAAGCTATAGATCATGAAGTCTTGTTTGAGCTGATGATGTTGACTATCTTTCCAGAAAGTTTATGTACAAATGGGATTCTTTTCTTTAGGGAAAAAAGTGTTGCCACTATTCCCTTGTATCGGTGGCAATTTCAACACTGTTAGGAAACTTAAGGGTTTTTTTCCTTATAGAATCTCAAAAATTCATTACAAATGTGGCTAATGTGCTGTTTCAGAAGACACACACGTTCCCATTATTATTTCCTATGTGACCATGAGTAATAAAAGTAGGCTTTCTAGGCCCCTATTCCCTAATCAGAGAAAAACATGGCTTGATCTAAAGAATCTAGAATGATGAGATCTAGATAACTAAAGCATACAATGCCATGCCACGCAACAGTGCTTACATACTGAAGCCCACTATTGCCGGGAAATGCACTCAAATCCCTTACCACTTGGGTACTAGGTTTTACGAAATCAAGCTTTTCATTTGGGACTTCCAAATGTGCCCAAGATAAGCAAACTGGAGAAGAGGAACAGCGCAATCTGTGAGTCCAGAGCTGAGCTGCTGAGTAATGTCTTTGGCAGTGTGTGTTGCTGTCCGCTCTGAGTGGACATTCACTGCCTGAAGCAACCAGCTCTTTGATACTTAGAGTTTGGATTCTGTTCTGTGTTTCAGGCTACTATATCAGTATTCATCAACTGCTCGACACAGCCATTCATTTATTTTTAAAAAGACCATTTTATAATCACACTTCCTTTCAGGAAGCCTCCAACTAAGGAAAACCCTAAATTACTGCGAGCAGTCATACAGAGAACTTCCTGTTGAACAATCAGGATTAATGGAACTAATGTACTATGTCTCAGACAATTATTCAGAAAAGTGGTAGGTGAGCTAATTTTATTTGTTTTTCGTAGTTGTGCACATTCATGAAGGTAAGAATGGTAAGCCACTCTGGAAAAGAACATCTGCTGTTTCCAGTTTTAGTGGGATTGCTTTCATTATTATCTAACTGCAAGAAATACGATAAATCCACGTGAACAGAAACAACTGGTATTGCAAAGCATTTATTATTATGTAAAATAATTATGAGAAATTAATTCCTCTGAAAATGTCTAATTAGTAGCCAATGAGGCATAATTTTCAAAATACTTCAAATGGAAGATCCTACTCTATTTAAAAATGCCAATTTTCGCTAAACATTTGTACATTTTTCAAACTACATTTAAACTAACATTTTGTAATAATTGCTAAAATTCTTAGAATAGGCATATACTATTTATTCATTTATTTATGTAATTTTATTTGAAAGCCACACACACACATACACACACATAGAAACAGAAAGAAAGAGTGATCTCCCACACACTGGTTCACTCCCCAAATGCCCATAACACTCAGGGCTGGGCCTAGCCGAAGCCAGGAGCCTGGAACTCCATCCAGGCCTCCCACATAGTCGGCAGGGACCCAAGGACTTGAGCCATCATTGTTGCCTCCCAGACTGCACATTATTAGGGAGCTTGGAAGCGGAGCTGAGACTTCAGCCCAGGAATTCCGACATTAGATACCAGCATCCCAAGCAGCATCCTACCTACTGCACCAGATGCCAGTCCCCACATATGCTTTAGAATTGCTTCCAACTGCTGTTATTACCATAATTAAACAGACTGAAAAAATATTTTAAAAACTGCCTAATAAGCTATTTTTTAGTTTATAATCTGATAGAGAGGAAGCAAATGAAAGAACAACTGGGTATAATGTTGCAAATGTTGGTTCTTGGGCTATACTAATGATGCCGCTATTCCTGTGTATTTTAGAGCATTTCAGTAATTTGTTGGACCTAGTTTAATTAGATATCTCAATATGGATACAGGTATCCAAAGAAACAGTTCCCAGTAGAGAAGAGTGTTTCACAGTACCGACAGTAACTCAACAGGTTTCTGGTAAGTTTTTAAAAACAAAAATAAATATAAAAACACTTAGGGGGCAGGGGAGTCACATCAACCAGAAAATCCTTACAGGTACCAGGAATTGACTCCAGCTGCACAGACCTGAAAGTAACACCTCCTTTATAATCCAGGGGTTAAGTGATAAATCATACACAGATCATCCAAACTATCTTATCTATCATAATCTTAAATGAAAGAAGTAAAAAACACCTGTGAACTCGGGGACCTTGGCAAGCAGTCACAATTTAAGAAATAAGTCAGTTATGTCATTACTTACCCATCTAGAAACCCGGAAAATCAGGAAATAGGGGAGGCAAATCTTGATACAGAAAAGTATAAAATGTACTATGGAGTGGTATTAATTGTCACGTTCAACTTTCTGAACATTTTGGGGATCTTCTTTTGGTTATTAAACTGTTAAGGAACACTTTAGAAGTTTTTCATGCCTTATAGTGTAGGAATTTTAAATATGATGTAGTTTGATTAGACTACTTATCATTAGTTATTTTTTCAATAATTTTGTGACAGGAAAATTTTTAAAACTCTGGAGAGGCCGGCACCGTGGCTCACTTGGCTAATCCTCTGCCTGCGGTGTCGGTACCCCGGGTTCTAGTCCAGGTTGGGGCATTGGATTCTGTCCTGGTTGCTCCTCTTCCAGTCCAGCTCTCTGCTGTGGCCCAGGAAGGCAATGGAGGATGGCCCAAGGGCTGGGGCCCATGGGAGATCAGGAGGAAGCACCTGGCTCCTGGCTTCGGATTGGCACAGCACGCCAGCCATAGTGGCCATTTGGGGGTGAACCAACGGAAGGAAGACCTTTCTCTCTCTCTCTCTCTCTCTCTCTCACTGTCTAACTCTGCCTGTCAAAACAAAACAAAACAAAAAACTCTGGAGAAAATAAAGCAATGAAGTCATTTGTTCATTTATATAAAATAATGATCAATTTCTTTCAAACTATGATATTCTTAACCTATTTCTGGAAGTATTCATAAAAGGAAACAGTTTCCTTGAATAAATATAAGATAATATAAATATATATAATATAAATATAATCTCTCAATGATCATGATCTCATTAAATCTATTTTATTATCCAGGAGTGATATGAAAATGTGAACAATTCATAAATTTAGGTATTTTAATAATTGGTTACAAAAATCCATTTATATAGTAAAGAATATTCCCAAATTACACACTGAAGAAGTGACCTTCTAAAAGTTAAGGTTAAAGTGTTAACCTTCATTGACCTCTCTTCCTCTGGGCTTCACTGTAAGGAAAGCACATATAAAACTGCAATATCTAAAATAATTCACATATTTACTTAAATTCTAAGAACAAGCAAGTTATCATCAAGGCCAGTTCAGGGAGAAATTCCCAATGCTCTGCCCCAAATACATAGTAACATTAGAGTAAGTACAAAATAGATACGTTGCACTTAACTATAATGTATTTTGTCTCTGTAAAAGGCTTACTTGTGGAAGCTGGTCAACTTTCAAGGGAGGCCATTTGGTACTCAACATAGGCTGTTTCCCCCTCAGATCTATAGGTTCCAATTTGTAATCCAGTATCGGAAATTCTAGTTTTGAGATTTATTTTCCATCTTAGCAAACATCAGTTTCTTGATCATTCTTCATTGAAGCAGAAGGAAAAGGATAAGGGAAACTTCTAATAAAAATGCTCTCAATTGTTGACATACAATTCTTGGCAAATACAAGCTCAAAAAAAAAAAAAATTAGAATGAGAGACCCATGGATCAAATATGTAATAAACTAGAGAGAAGTCGAAGAAATAATGAGACATAAAATACAAGAAAACGTGGAGTAAAACAGTCATTTCTGATCAGAAGAGAGAAATTCTGTCAAATTTAAAAACAGTACCGTTATAGCTTATATTTTGCTTTAAACAGATCTAACACATAAAGGACCACATTCTTATATAGTCATATTTAAACATATGTTTTCTCTGCAACAAATAATTTTCATCTACTACTTCAAATGTTGGTGAGATACTATGGAAAAGCAACAAAATAAACCAGTCACTATATTTAATACAAATTCTGGAAGCTTCAATTGGAAAGAACACAGGTTCTGTCTGTGAGCCTTTGATTACATTTGATCACTAAAGAATGACTTAATTTTAAATGGGGCACTAATGTAAAACAAGCCCAACCTCAAATGAAAGGAAATTTAATTCCCATGTGCAAATGTATGAGAGTGTGGGAGCCAATTCCAAGCTGATTAGAACCAGATTAACCAATCAGATAATTCAATCAATATATGTTTCCATGGCTGCGATTAGAGAGCCTCCTATGTCTTTGTTCGTTTATCTACCTGCTCTGCTCCTAGCTCATGAGCCCCACTGCGTGTCCACTGGGTCCCGTGCTCTCTGCTCAGGTGTGGTGTGTCAGCACTTCTTCCTCTGTCTCCATCGTGATGTTTCTGTTCTCTCCCCTCACTCACTCCCATCAGTACACAGACATGTGAGTGTTCTCTTTCATCTAACACCAAAAAATACTCTTTAACCTTACTTCCAAATCCACTGGCTGCCCCACGTCTTCCCTTTTCTTTACAGTGAAACTTGTTGAAAACATTTTTGCTGTCTCATCTCCAACTCTCCCCTCTCATTTCCTCTGAACCTCCTATATTCTACCTCCCACCATCTCACTCAGAATGCTCCATCAGGAGCCCCACAGAGTCCCTAAGCTCTCTCTTCCTCGCCCCATTCGCTGCACCGCCCTCAGTGGATCGCTGTGTATTTCTGGAGGTCCCCTTTCACGTGGCTGCCAAGACACCTCATTTGTGGTCCGGCCTCGTAGCACCTGGCTACCCCTTTTAGGCTCTCTGCCATCCCCATGTTGACAACATATCCTGCTGCCTCTCTGTACATCCAGAACCTGCTCAGTGCTCGTCACCTACACACGCACATCCTTCGTCAGACTGTTGAACTAGCCTCCATCTATCCCACCTTCCGAATCTGTCATCTGATAGTCTGTTCTCAACACACCAGCCAGACAAATCCTGTTCCAACCTGAAGTTGAGTGTTGCAAATCCTCCAACAGTTTCCAACCCAACTCACGTTAAAAGCTGAAGTCCTTATAGTGTCCCTCAAGGTCCTGCAGGTGAGTGGCCCCACCGAATCTCTGACTTCATCTCCTAATCCTCCCCACCTTCATCTTCCCACCTCATTCACACTGCCCCGTGTCCACGCTTGAACAGACCAGGGCCTCGGACCTCAGAGGACTGCTGAGCACGGCATGCTGTCTCCCCTTCGGACTCACCTTTCCTGGGACTCTGGCTACAATCACATCCTTCTTCCCTACCCCCAGTCTGACATTCCTGTTACCTGTCCCTGCTATGCTATCATCTTTAGCGTGTTGCACAGACTGACACACTTTGCATCGAATTTCTTTATCATCTTAGCTGTTTCCTTTCCAAGAACTTAAACCACACAATGGCCCAGATTTTTGTGTTTTATTCTTTACTGCACACAAAAGTTCTTGGTATACAAAAGGTATTCAAAAATATTTTCTAAATAAGTGATTCAAACAGTTTCTTTTTATACTAATGGGTTTAGATCAGAACCATGTGACTATAAAATGAGTTCATGGGTCACAAACTCCAGCTTGCACTGCTGCTAAGAGATCTATAAAACTCTGGGAAAAAAACCCATCGGGTGAACACCTGCTGGGCACCTGGCCCAAGGGACTGTGTAAGGATCAGGGAACCTCAGCTGCCCGTTTTCCATTCTTCTCTACTTCACCGCAGCCCCTTTGCAGAAGAATGAGAGAAGACCTGCGGCTGAGTCAGTGACTGCGTTCCTGAAGACCTCACTTCAGAGCTCCACCGTGGCGTCTCGCTACACAAGATCTCAAATGGTAAAGACAAGCCAGCTTTCAGGTGGTGAGATTCAGCACGGAGCCCTGTCTTCTTATGAGTTACGCATCCTTGTTTAACCAGAAAAAGCACACCGTGTTGTATGTGTGTATACACATGTGCCTGAACTGCTACATCTCACAACAAAGCATTTGAGGTTTTAGAATAGAAATCCCCAACGTTCTCCATCACAACTTCTTATCACTAGAATACGAAGCCCAAGCGAGAGGCACTCAACGGTAGAAACGAGCGTCTATCACTCTTACCTGCAGCCGCCACAGAGGGCCCAGCCAGGTTCTCTCCTTCCTCATCAGTGCTCGCATCATAGACTGCATCTCGGTCAGCAGTCGGCTCAGAGCAGGCTGTGGTCTCCCTACGAAGGGCGAAATGGAGCACTGAAAATCACTGGGCTCACGCTGGCTGCGCAGCAAGTTCAGCATTAAGTAATTACAGAGATTACTCCGGGGCCAGCACTGCGGTGCAGCAGGCTATGCCGCTGCCCGTGAGGCAGGCAAACCACATGGGTGTCAGTTCCAGTTCCCGCTGCTCTACTTATGATCCAGCTCTGGGAAAGCAGCGGATGATGGCCCAAGTCCTTGGGCCCCTGCCACTCATGTGGGACACCCAGATGGACATTCAGGCTTCTGGCTTTGCCCTGGCCCAGCCACGGCCACTGAGCCATTTGGGGAGTGAACCAGCAGATGGAAGATCAATTTCTCTCTTTCCCTCTCTCTTGCTCTGTCTCTCCCGCTCTCTTTAACTCTGCCTTTCAAATAAATAAACAAATATTTAAAAAAAAACTCTAGGAAAAAGATCCTAATTATGAAAATATGTATTGGAATATATATGTTTTAGGTAAATTTACTTTGGAGACTGTATATTAACTCTCTTAAGATAAATGTCTCTGTTACCTAATAATCTGAATGGTATTCAGAGCTCAGTATCATTAACTTTACAATCAGGTTCTTCTTATACCAAAATACTTTTCTGCAAAATTTTCTCTGTGGATTGCAAAGCATTTAGCACTTTCCCATCTCAATGGAATTCTGTGTTTCATTTGGTCGCCCTAAAATCCTGAGAAGGCGCCTGTTACCTTTACCCTTATTGTGAGGAAGAAGTTGAAACGGCTTGCCCAAAGCCACAGACTAATAGGTATCAGTGCTACACCAACCAGCTAAACCAGCTGACATCAACTGTGCTGTTTTTTACAGTTTGTCATTAGCACATGTGTGCCTCCTCTCAGATTCAATGCAACAGACTCTAATCTGTACCTGGTAATGCCCATGAAACCTACGATTGTCCAAAGTCATGCAAGCCATTTGTCACCTAGGTTTCCTTCTTGAGAATCAAGTACGCATCCACTCTCAGAGAGAAGTCCACAGAAGGAGAGAGATGACTAGATAAAACTGAGTACTCCTTGGTCGTTAACATCAGCAATGTGATTCTGCCCTTAGTTCCTGCTTGGATATCAGTAAGACAAACACGCAGTGACAATCTGGCAGTTTTATAGAAGATAAAAGCTTTCTTCAAAAAAATAAATTTGTTTCTTTCTCAGTGATGTCTCAGAACTAAACAAATACCATATAGATAAGCCTCTTGCTAATTATATCACTTAGATGTACTTAAAAGAGTAGGCAGACAGAGAGCTGCCATCCCTAATGGGTAGAGCATCCAACCTCAGAATACCCAGTGATCTCATAGCACTAAAAAGTTGGCACCTAAACTGCATTAAGCCTGGAAAGGAATTCTGCTTAAATTCATGTACTTGTCATCCAAAAATATAAGCACCAAGATACCTTACGTGTTCGGTGTTCTTTTCTAGTTCTTGAATTTCACTTAACAATTTATGCAAGCTTCTGATCTTTGCTTTCTTCTCATTCAACACCAGAATAAACCGTCTGTACAGATCAGCCTCCAAAGCTTCCTTGGCACTCACGCATTTTTCAAATCTAGAAGAGTAAATAAACAAATCACAGCGTTTTTCTTAGCTGCCTCATTATTCAATGTAATACTTAAATTTCAAGAAAACTTTTGAAGCGAATTACCATTAAAAATCATGTGTTCATATGCATTCATTACCTTAGAAGTTTCATAAAGGCAATTAAAGAAGTAACTAGAGGTCACTGGTTATTCAGGTCAGTAATTTAGGTATTGAGATATGGACCAAAATTGAAAATTGATACAAATAAAGCATGAAAGACAAATAAATGCCTACATGTAATCATTTTGGTTACATCTATGGCTTAGTTATAAAAGAATGCTTTTATGGGAGAAACTTCAAATGAATAATTGCCACTGGTTTCCTCAGTGTTGCTCAATATTCCCATGAAAACAACCATAAACTTGTTCTGTGATAAAGTCATGGACCTAATCTGCTTGATTGTCCTGTAGACTAAGAATGGCTTCAGAACAAGAACATGACTTACTTGTTACATCCTTATAACCTCGCAGCACTCATGCATACAAAAAACACATCAGTCACACACACACATGGAGATGTATAATAAGTAAAAGTATCCTATCTGATGTTTCTAAAGAGCGATTAATGAAATCAGAAATGTGAAACACTACATGTCCTCAATTTTAGATATATAAGGCAAAGTGTAAAATTCTCTCATGTATGACTCCTACAGTACTCAAATGAGCCATAGCTATCTCCCGATATATCTATACAGCAGAGAAAGCAAACTTATTTGTTTGCTGTTCCACATAGGTGTCCTAGTACTTTTTTTAAAGATTTATTTATTTATTTGAAAGGCAGCTACAGAGAGGCAGAGGCAGAAGCAGAGAGAGAGGTCTTCTATCCGCTGGGTCACTCCCTAAATGGCCACAATGGCTGGGGCTGGGCCAATCCTAAACCAGGAGCCTCTTCGGGTCTCCCACATAGTTGCAGGGGCCCAAGGACTTGGGCCTTATCTTATACTGCTTTCTTAGGCCATAGCAGAGAGCTGGATTGGAAAGGGGCCTTCCAGGTCTTGAACCAGCGTCCATATGGGATGGCAGCACTGTAGGCGGCAGCTTTTACTGGTTATGCCACAGCGCCAGCCCAGCACCCTACTAATTTTATATCATATATATATAATACACACATATCAGTCATGATATATAAATGTATATCTATTTAATGGATAATTACAAAGAAAACGGTTAAAATGCTAACTCTTGTTTGTATGTCCATATATTTTCAACAACCCTCCTTATCTAGAGACGCAGAGAAGTCAGACTTCACAAAGGAGGAAAAGGAACATATGGAACCAATTACAGCAAATTCTTAGGGCGTCTTCTTCGCCAAGGCTGTGAAACCCAGGAGAGCAGAAAATGTGTGCTCTTCCCCGGCTATCTGGTCCTCAGTGCCTAGCACAGCGTTTGGGACTCTGGAGATGTTCAGCCATATTTATCAGATAACTACGAAGTGCGTGAGTTAACATGAGAATCTGTCCTTTACTTTCGAGCTTTGTTGCTGGTGTGTTACAAGTCCCTAGCAGCACTTTCTTTCTCCAGCCTTCTGTTCTGAAGCTTCCCCAGTCTTGTCTGCCCAGACGCCGGCGGTCCAGGCCTTGGTAGAGGCTAGGCAAAGACTGGCAAAGGCCTGGAGCTCTCCGTGTTGGTTAGGATTCTGGCTCTCCTTCCTGGAGACACTCCATATGGGCATGACTGCTGCTGTCAGCTGGGAGCCAGTCTGTCCCCTTTGCTGAGGAAGAAGATGAGCTCACGGGAGTACTCCTTCCCATCCTGCACACTGGCCAACCTGCCTCCTGGGACTGCAGAGACACCCACTGTCCTCTGGCCACCCCTAGCTCCTCCCAGCTGAAGCCCCTGGTAGCTTGTACTTTGGTGTGCCGCCCCATGGTGCAGCATCTTGTAATGGGCCAGATGGGTCCAGACGGAGGGGATGGCCGACACCGCGCGCTTCCATCTGCAGGGCCCCGTCTGTGGACCTTCCTGGCTGGCTGGTTGGGCCAGGAGGCTGCAGACCTCTGCCAGTCCTAGTGGAAGCGGAGCTTGGGGGCCAGATGACCCCAGCTGGGTGCCAAGGCTGCCTACAGCTCTCCCCTAAGGGAGCATGGCTGAGCAGAAAGACTAATGTGGCTAACGTAACAAGGAACCAGGACGCTGGCAATTCTGAATGTTACACTTCTGTTCACCACTGTAACAGCATTTTTTTTATAGTCACCTTTTAAAAAATGAGGTAAATAATATAACAGTATTCCCTACTGGAAAGAAATATACCAAAAGATGTGAGGGGAAAAAGAATTAAAATTGAAGTGGAGCTGCCAACATCGATGGCTTATTTTAAGCAAGAGAATGGTTGCCCTCCTATTTCAGGGGCAAAGTCTTACCTAAGCACAATACTCACCTTCTCATAATATCTCCTAACATAACACGATAAGTATTTTTTCAAAAGATGAATAGCATACACATACCACTAAAATACCTGAGTATATAATTATAAAATACTTCAAAACATCTGCAAAGTAGGAATCACTGTAAGGGGGTGAGCATTTGGCATAGCTGTTAGGATACTGTTTAGGATGCCTGCATTCCACATTATTATGTCTGGGTTCCAGTCACAGTTCTGTTCTGCATTCCAGTTTCCTGCTACTGTGCACTTTGGGAGGCAGCACATGATGGCTCAAGTACCTGGGTCCCTGCCACCCATATGGGAGACACAGATCGAATCCCCAGTTCTTGGCTTTAGCCTGACCCAATCTTGCGATTGCAGGCATTTGTAGAGTAAACCAGCAGATGGGAGATCTCTGCCTGTCTCTCTACCTTTTAAATAAATAAAATTTTGAAAAATTTAAAATAGTATATAAAATACTTAACAGAAATCTTGCTTAATATTGCAAGGTTGCAATATAAAATTTTAGGAATGGTAACAAATCACTAATTTACCTAACTAAAATCTGTATTAGATTTTAAAAGAAATCAAACAAAAATACTGATTACATGTATTTATGGACTATCAAGCTAATTTTCACGTTTAATAAAATTAATAATTGGTACAACACATGAAAGTGAAAATAAATACTGAGGTATGTAATTTTCCTGAAGGACAGTGTTCACTTAAATCCCCAGGACAGAACTCATTTGCAAATGCAACACCATTTCTATCATGGGGAAAAGAAGCCAAGAGAAGAAAGTGTTTCTTGTGAGTTCACCTTGCTTGGCTCTAACAAAGCTTAGGGATTTGGTTCCAACTAACTTTTCATCCTGCTGGAAAACACTTCCCAGAGAAGCTGGGGAGTGGAGGCTGACTGGGACAGACTGCAGTCTCGTTACTATTATTATATAAAGCTCTTTTAAAATAAAGTGTTTAGAAGATCACTGCAGGGGGACACACATACACACACACACGTGCACACACACACATGAGCAAACGCCCCTGACCACTGACTCACTGCCAGCATGTATGCACTGGCCAGGGCTGGGAGCTGAGAACTCAGTCGGGGTCTTGCACATGTGTGGCAGGGATCAAGCTAGTGGAGCCACCACAGGCCGCCTCTCAGGGTCTGCAATGACAGGGAGCTGGAGTCAGCAGCACCAGCTGGGTATCACATGTGCACATGCTAACCTTTGACGCGAAACAGCCAAACGCTTAGCCCAAAAGGACTATTAATTTTTAAAAAGATTTATTTATGTATTTGAAAGTCAGAGTTACCGAGGCAGAGAGAGAGAGAGAGAGAGAGAGAGAGAGAGAGAGAGAGATCTTCCATCTGCTGGTTCACTCCCTACATGGCTGCAATTGCTGGGGTGGTGCCAGGCCAAAGCCAGGGGCCGGTAGCTTCTTTAAGGTCTTCCCTGTGGGTGCAGGGGCCCAAGCACTTTGGCCTTCCTCCACGGCCTTATCAGGCACATCAGGAGGTAGCTGGATCAGAAGTGGAACCCATGTGGGATACTGGTACTAGAGGCTGCAGCTTTACCTGCCACTCCACAACACAGGCCCTGCAACAGTGTTACTGCTAACAGTTGTATGATATGAAATGCTACTCTCTTGTTCAACATTTGGTAACGAAGAGGTACACAGCTTCCTCCAGACCTCAAATTTTTTAAGATTTTATTTATTTATTTATTTATTTGACAGAGTTATAGACAGTGAGAGGGAGATACAGAGAGAAAGGTCTTCCTTCCGTTGGTTCACTCCCCAGATGGCCGCAATGGCCGGAGCTGTGCTGATCTGAAGCCAGGAGCCAGGTGCTTCTTCCTAGTCTCGCATGCGGGTGCAGGAGCCCAAGGACTTGGGCCATCTTCCACTGCTTTCCCAGGCCACAGCAGAGAGCTGACTGGAAGAGGAACAGCCAGGACTGGAAGAGGAGCAGCCGGGACTAGAACCGGCACCCATATGGGATGCTGGTGCCGCAGGCCGAGGATTAACCTACTGTGCCACAGCTCTGGCCCCAGACCTTGATTTTTAATACCAATCCTTTCCTATAGTCTCAATGATGTTGATATGTGTGCCATATTTCTTGCTTCCTGCCAAGACCCAGCTGAAGAACAGCACAGGAATCAGCAGATGAAACGAATTCAGGGAGGAAGAACATGGGAATCACTGCTCGGTTACTACCACTAAAGAAGGCCCTTGTACAGGAAAAGCAGACTACAGCTGAGTCCACGCATCATCTCCAAGGCAGAGCTCAAAATGAATCAAACCATCAATAACCTCAAAGAGGAAAGGCCCAAGGACCCTTCCTTCACCAGTGACTAAGACAACGCAACAATAATGCTAAGCTTTACTAGTAATTTAGAACTGAGTTAGCTAAGACCATGGACCAAATGATGTGTGTGTGTGTGTGTGTGTGTACACACATATACATTCTATATTGCAAAGCTGAAAGGATAATGACTAAGTGAAGAAAAATACTGAATATCCAAAATGAAAAGTTTTTGGGTGGGAAAAGAATCTAAGAATAATATGTTAAAAGCAATAACAATAATAAGAGTAAAATTAAAGCAATTTCACACAAAAATAACATCCAAAATGAAACAAAAGATTAAACAACAGTCCAAAATAAAACAATGGACACACAGTGCAGCAGTCCTCATAGCAACAACCACTTCTCTCCAAATTCACATCCACATCAGGGCTGGACAGCCAAAGAAAATGTGAACAGAGCTGAGAGGACAAAGAAAGCAAAACCGGACTAGGGAAAAAAGCAAGCTGTGGACTCGAGGTTTAATAAGCCTTTAAGAACTGAAGAAGATGGCAAACAGCTGTTCCTCACCCTTTCTGATGACAGACAAGAGGAAATGGCCTTCAACTGTACCATGAAGGATTCAGATTACCGGGTGGGGGGGTGGGGGGGAGGATTTCTGACTGTGACTGTTTCTTAACACTCTAATGGGCTACCAGGGGGAGATGGAGATATCTCTTGAGGTCTTACAAAAATCAGACTTAATTCATCTGGATCTAATGTGATCCTAGCTGGAAGGCAGAGGGATGACACAGAAAAGCTTCCAAGGTCTTCTATTCTGATGATTCCATGAGTGTCAACCCAATTCACTGAAAACTGCCTCCAATTATGGGTTTAATAGCTGTAACTCAGAATGAAGCCAGAGGATTTCTAAATTGAGGTCTGAGTGCAAACAAAAGCTCTATTCAGTAACATGGAACTTGAGAGCCGTTATTCGAAATTAAGTAGGAAAACCCAGTGAAATGAATATAGCTCATAACCTAAGGATTCACATACAAGCTTTAGGATGTTTCCACCTTTTATCTAAACTACAAAAATTAAAGTAATAGAGTAATGCCACTTATTCAAAATGGAGCCAAAACTATAATTACTAAACAATAGCTAAAACGACAGCAAATATATACACTGAACCTCTACACATCAAAGCTCTCTTTTTATTCATATTGGGATTCCGCGTTCCTCATTCAAACCTTGCTGATTCTTTGTTGTCATTCTAAAGGGAAAGAGCTTTGTAGTTGGATCTGATCTTAGCAGTGATCCACAAATACCAAAATAACAAAAATCTAACCCACAATTCCAGAATACACTATTTACATGTTATTTTCTCCTTCTATTTTTATATAAACATGCATTTCATAAAAATAAATTATCAGTTACTCATATTTATAACACATCCTTTCATAATATAAATACTCTTAATGTTAATAATCACAGGTGTATATGACTGATTATTGTTCATATATCCTATTATATATTAAAACTAGAAGGTGGCTGGCGCTGTGGTGCAATGGGTTAACGCCCTGGCCTGAAACTCCGGCCACCCATATGGGTGCCTGTTCGAGACCCTGCTGCTCCACTTCCTGTCCATCTCTCTGCTGTGGCCCGGGAAAGCAGGAGAAGATGACCCAAGTCCTTGGGCCCGTGCACCCACGTGGGAGACCAGGAAGAAGCTCGTGGGTCCTGGCTTTGGATCGGCACAGCTCCGGCCGTTGCGGCCATCTGGGGAGTGAACCATTGGATGGAAGACCTCTCTCTCTCTCTCTCTCTCTGCCTCTCCTCTCTCTGTGTAATGCTGACTTTCAAATAAATAAATAAACCTTTACATAAAAAAACTAGAAGATACTGAAAAATGAAAGTAAAAGATGTTTAGTTTGGTATTAAAAATTTTAAAATGCATACGAGGGTACTTCAAAAATTTCATGGAAAATGTATAATGTCAAAATCCTGCATGGATTTCAGTATTTTTCTTAAAGCAATATAAGGGTAGTTTTTAATTCTATTTTCAATGAACCTTTAGATATTCCGTTGAATACTTCAAACTCATTTACCATAGCTTGTGGAATAGCTCTGATCTCTTACCTATGTTTGCCCCACCCCATATGCAGGGTGGAATCATGTGGAAGACATGATTGGACCATGGACGGATACTGACACAGAGGTTGCCCTGCAGACCGAGTGGTGGCTGTCCCTAGCATCATGCCCTGAGTCTAATGACTCCAGTTTCAAAGTTCCCTTGTATCTAACTTGGTAGGCTCTGTTCTATTTCTTAGCAGTATAAAACCCCTTGTTGCCTTATGGAAGCTGGAGTTTACAATCCTCTGCTCTGCTTTCAGCATCCTAAGACCCTACCAAGGGAGAAAAAGAAATCGCGGCTCGGCCATAACCAAGATATACAGGTGTGTACAGCCCCTAATACCTGGCTGCATTTGGACACAGAAAGTGGATACTTTCTGCTCTGACAGGGCAGAAAACCCAATCTGGGAAATGCATACAGCTCTAAGCCTAACATCTGGTATACAATCAAGAGCTTGGAATTCTCTGGAGGGGACTCTTTCCTCTCAGTTCTCCGGGCCACCCCCAGGGCACACATTTCTGAGCCCTGAACGTGCTGGATCCAGAGTCAATAAAAAGAGAAGAGCTAGAATGAACAAAATCGGGCAGGTGACAGGATAGTAGGCCGTGCTTTTGATCAGAGGGGAAACCTGCTAACCACAATCAGACACAGCCCTTTCTGGGGAGTTCAGACACTGCAGATGAGGCACGTGTGCACCACGTATTGTATGCGCTCCTCACACACACTGTCTTACAGCACGGGGCGTGTCGTCTCCACGGCCTCCTCTTGGTTCCCTGCTGCTTTCCATTCCACAGGAGTGGTGCGGAATGCTGATGAGATAATACCTCCTCCAACCTCTGCAGACAGCTCACAGCGAGTTGTTCAGGCACCAAGTACCCAGGCTGCACTTTTGTGGGCAATTTGTGGGTCGGATTTCCTATCATCCTGAGGGCATTCTGAGTTTTAAATATAATGACTCATCACGGCCCGGTATGTCTCCTTGAATCTGATTTATTTCATATATAAAACAGAAAGACACACCTAAACTGCAGATGGAAGGCCAAAGAAATGTTTGTAGCACAGATATTTGATACTGATTTATACTCAAATGAAGAAAACAGAAGCTAAAGAGAAAAATTAACTTGCTTTTTCCAGTATGGTTTCCTGATACTTACAGATGCTTTACATTGGCCTCGGTATTTTGTTATTTATATATAATTATATGGATATGTAACTGGTAGTAAAAATTAGTAAAAATTAATTTAAAACTGAAAGAGTACATGATAATTTTTAAAATAACTGAGGGCCAAATACAGCCAGGTATTAATAACTTAGTGTCACGTCTTGCATTAATTAAAATAATTGAGCGTACAGAAAAATGACTTCCATTAGTGAATCACACGCTCACATGCATCCATGGACACCGAACCTTTCTACTGTTCAAGGACTCCCGCATACACTTACTAACGTACACACAGAGCAATCACAGTGACTGCTCTCAGAAGCTCCTCGGCAGCCAATGTTCTCAGTGTGTGAGTGGAAGATAAAACTATTGATATAATGATATTTGTTAGCATTTTTATATTTACTCCACATAATTAGGCATTTCTATGCATAATTTACCTATAAAATATCTTTTCACAAAATGTACTATAATACACATCTCTGTGAGGACATATTTACAATCTTTTATTTACTCCAAATATCTTTTACTTACACACTGAAGAAGCCTAGATTATAATTTCTGTTAAGGAAGTTCATAACTGGGATGATAAATTACTTTCCTCTTCATCATTTACAAAAATAAGAGGAAAAGCCAGGAAAATAAAAGGCTTCCCAATGTTTTATCCAGTAGCCACAATTACTTCATCTTTTAAAAATGCTTGTAGTGTGAATTTTCAATCAATCAGGAGAAATAAGTCCCTTTTAGGAGCCAAAACACACATCATTTGCAATAGCTGCCATTCACTGATTCCAAATAAGGCCTCCATTGTACTTATTTATATTTCAGATGTCTTTCATTCAGTATTACGTCTACAACTGGAGGTGAACTAATTCTTATAAAAAGCCTTTACCTAAATCCTTTATTAATGTTACAGTAATGGATTCTGAACTGCAATGCCCAATTATTCCTTATTATTTATTTGTTGCCCATTATGCACATTACTGACTACCAATTTGATTTAATCATATTAAGTAAAGGAACAGTTCATGACAGTTGTATTTTCAATAGATGCTAGTCCACAGATACTGTAAGTTTACGATCTGTTAGCTTGAGGCTACAGCCGAGGGAAGCTTGGTGGCTTTGTACCGCAAGCACCCCGTGTACACACCGTCCTTGAATATCGTTCCAGTCCCTCAGAAGCCTTGCATTTTCTTTCTGCAGGTGCTCATGTTTGGCTTGAGTCTCAGCAATGGCGTCCAGGCAGTAACAAATAAGCTCTCTAATGATCTCAGCTGGGCTTGCAACTTTCTCCAGTTTGAAGGAACCAAGTCTGAACTAAAATGAAAGGAAAACATGGTTAGTGTGCAGTCGTATCAACAGTCAGCTGCCCACTTTCAAGCATCCTCAATTTCTTTTGAGAGGAAAATAACATGAAAGACGTAAATACAATGTATTTACTAGATAGAGTGATACTGCACAAAGTTAGTGGGAAATGAAATTTTAAAATAACTTTCTTTTGGGAGGCCGGCACCGTGGTGCAGCAGGTTAAAGCCCTGGTTTGAAGCGCTGGCAACCCATATGGACGCTGGTTCTAGTCCTGGCTGCTCCTCTTCAGATCCAGCTCTCAGCTATGGCCTAGAATAGCAGCAGAAGATGGCCCAAATCCTTGGGCTCCTGCACCCACAGGGGAGACCCAGAAGAAGCTCCTGGCTTTGGATTGGTACAGCTTCGGCCATTGTGGCCATCTGGGGAGTGAATCAGCGGATACAGACCTCTCTCTCTCTCTCTCTCTCTCTCTCTCTCTCTCTCTCCTCTCTCTGTAACTCTTTCAAATAAATAAAATAAATATTTTAAAAAAGAAGTTTATTTTGGTACAACATGTTTTGAAAATCATGGATATGAGAGGGGTCTTCAAAGGTTTATGAAAACACATATTATGAAAAATACATGCATGAAATTCAATTTTGTTGTGCTAAAATAAATTCACCTTTTAATTCTATTTTCCATAAACTTTTTAAAGTACACTCATATAAGTGCAGTGAAGGGAAAAAAAGGGCTCCTTCCCACTTTCTCACTAAAGTGTATCAAGTAAATCAACACAGAGCCTATGAATAATTTTATAAGTCACTCACCTACTAGCAAAGAAAGCAATTTATATATCATATATAAACATAATACCATCTACTTACTGACGCTTAATTTTGTGTCCTCAGAAAAAGGAGAGGAACTATATATGCAGATTTTGAACTGTAGGTTGAGCTAACAACAATGGTAAAAAGAAATCACTGACATTTAACTTATTACTGAAAAAATATCAAAACATTGGTAATAGGTAAAAGAAAGGTAAAGCCTAGGGCTATCCCACAGCAATTATTCCTTTATGTACTAAAGACCATAACTCATTACTATAAATGATCAATAACAGCTTTGTCAAGTTGAGTACATTTCTATAAAGATAAGAACCTTAAAACCATCCTAATGCTGATAAAGTAACACCATGATTAGTAACATGAAACATAATTAGAGCTGATATTAAAATTAGGGTAATTACACTTGATAATAAGATACTACAAATAGTAACTATTTTATATAGCTCTCAAGTCTTATGGTGGAAGTGTAACTCAAGCCCAGCAAAAATCTAACCTCATCTAATGCTCATCAAAAGAGAACTTTTACACTCACTTCCTGAATTAGTAACTGAGGCTCAGAGCAATTAGCCAACCTACTGAAGGAGTCGTCTATGCAGTCACTGCACTTTCTGCTATCAGAGGACCCTGCCTACCTAGACAGCCAGGAAAAGGAAGACTGGGCTCAGAACTTACACAGAATTCTGAAGACAGAGTCTACTACGGTGAGTGAGTAGCAAAAGAATAAATCAGAGGCGTTTTTTCCTTTGGATTTTTCCCTTTTTGCACAGATAAAGCCACCTTAGTAGTACGGTACAACACAGCAGGATGTTGACTTTATCCACTAGGCTGGGTAACTGCTCTTCCTGGTGATAGCTCATTTTCATCAGGCCATTTATCAGACAACAACATGCCCCACTTGGATCGCCTTGAAAAGAGTATTTCTATAAATAGGTTAAGAACTATGTTACAAACAGATTAGGAAGTATGAAGAAATTAAGGTATATGGCAATCTTGGGACATATTCCTGTTAACCAATTTACAAGTAAAATTAGAAATCATGAAGACAGACCTGCAGTCCAGTGTCTGAAATCTGAATGGCATTTTACATCAGGTTTCAGTTAATTCCTTTCATTATATAACCCTAGAAAGTAACTTTTTCTTGATGAATTATCTTTGCTAACTCAAATCTTTAGGTAGAAAAACAGGAGTGCAAGATAACCCAAATTACAGACCCCTTACCAACAGACTTATATACTAAAGATTCCTACGTGTTAAGAAATATTTACTCAGTTACGTAAAATGTAAATAATATATATTGATATTCTTTGATATTATAGATGTATCTTATAGGATTGAGTATTAATGCTGGGTACAGAAAAAAACAAACAACCCTGTATATTTGTAATTTTTAAGCCCAAGCAGGTCATAACTGTCAGTTTAATTCTTCGCTTTATCTCACCTCTTTTTGTCTCTTAACAAAAGAAGGAGAATCACATTAAGTATTTTTCCTTTATTTAAATGAGTTCTTCAACAAACATATTTACCCTAAATTAAACAGTTTGAGCAATGTTTAACAAAACAGACTTCAAAAAATTCTAACGAATTTATTCAGTTGAAGTTATTCCAAAGTATTTGTCACATCTATTTCTCTCAAACTTCGGATCAAATGGTCCAAAGCATATGCCACTTTCTTGTATAATGACAAGTGAGTCCATTTATCAAGCATGTGTATTTAAACAAGAAAGTTTTATGTATGAAGTGAATAAATAAATTCAAAGTAAATTTTCGCATTTAACTTTTGAAGCTTTTGAGCACAAACACACAAAGTTGAGGACAAAATACTCCTGTAAAATAGTACTTTTTTTGAATGAATACAAAACAAGAAAAAATTAGTCTTTTTTTAGATAATAGATTACATTATCAGCAAAACATAAACCCACAAATCGATCTTGTATTCTCTCATGACCACAACTGTCAAGCAGCTTTTAGAAGACGGAGCATTTTTAGAAAGTAGAGTTTTTCATCTTTGAGTTTTAAAATGCCAGATGGATGAAGAATTCATGCCACACCTTCGTCCTGGATAAAGCAAGCAGTAAAATAAACAGGCCAAGAGAAACCCAAGTCCAGCTCTCTGGATTTCTATCTTAGGCGACAAAGGAAGGAGACACTAATACCAAAATCATCAATAACATCTTTCAAATTATCACTCAAATGGAGTTATTCAAAATTCCAAATGAGAATTCTTAAATCTTTCTGTAAAGCCAATTCAGTATAAAATAAGGTGTTGTTATTTCTTCTTAAAAGTAGGCAACTATGTTTTGGTATTGATTTTCTAATTCACCAGTTTTTAGCTCCTTAACAGGTAGGAACTCTATTACTCAGAACAGGTAACAAGCAGGGGCTTTATACAGTAATCAGAAGAAGGTCAGCTTTCACTCATGTAACTTTTAAAACAGTCACAAAATCATTACAACTGTAGTAGTACATAATTCCTATGAATTTCTTGAACAAATATTCAAAACAAAGTTGTAAAACAATCAGAACCATCTAGAAACCCAATTTCAACAAAAAAGATTTTTACTAGAAACAGACTATTTATTTAGAGAGTTTCTGGATGTAGGAATGGGTGACTGGCGCACTGTGCCTGTCTACACATGGTATGGGGTGGGGTGGGGGCACACACTCCTCTTCAGTGCTGGGGCTCTACCCATCCCACGCAGTGTAGATGCCAGCAGCCACAGGCCTGCTTGTGCTGGACTCAAGGCCTCGCTCAGGCCCGCCGAACCACGGAGTGTGGAGCATCTCTGGGCTCTGCCTCTAGCCTGCAGCCTGTCCTCACGCTGCTCCTAACAAAGGGCCAGCGACGACCTGAGGAGGGTTCCCGAGGCTGGCAGACTCAACAAAAGCTATACTGTGTTATTGTGTCCACTTTCCAATCTTTTACTCTCCATTCTTGTTTAATGTGTAGGGGTATTAGCACAGCTGTTCTTTATTTATTAGTTCTGTCATTTCAAAATAATCTACATGACTTCAAATGGGAGACGAGCAGCAGAAACCACAAATTAAACACATTTTGAGAGCATGTCTGTTCTGTTAGAAACATGGACAAAAATGTTTCTTTCTGCAGTCAGTTCTCAACCTTACTGAGACGTCTGAGTACCCATGCTGCCTAAGCTCCTCACTCAGTCCAGAATCTTCTAGGATTTTGCGCCGTGTCTTCATTTTCCTATATAAAAACACTGAGAACAATTAACTTTCAGTGTTAAGGAGTACTCTAAGGAGGCAGTCCTAGCTGACTCTTGGGGGTTATCGTTGCAGCAGGTAACAACAACAACTTCAGCATTTAAAATCTGACCCCCATCAAAACTCTAAGTTTCAGGAAACAACCTTTTCAGTTGCTTGTTTGCTTGTTTTTGTTTCTTTTTCTTTCTTTTTTTAGTTTTTCTTACTTGTTTGGTCAGGGCCTTGTTTATTGTGATTACTGGTCTTTCTCAATGGCACAGCGCCTTATCTGCACCAGTGCTCTGTCAGGTTCTCTCCAGCTAATTCACCCAGCATCGACTTCTTCAGGACCTCAGTCTCTCACAGTGACTCCTCAGCCTCAGCCCACCTCTGCCTTTTCTCTGCTTGCTTCAGAAATGCTGTCTCTGCCTTTGGATGCGAACCTCACAGAGGACTGGGGCCAGCTCTCATGCGTCTTCCACAGTGTCTTCCATAGTACCTCCCAAGGATCTTGCCCAGCTCTGGGTGCATAAAAGCCAACCGTCGAACACTCACAGGTAAGTGGGAATAAAATTTTTTGCAAAATTTCCGTAAGGCCCACTAAAAAATGTATAAACATCTCAAGGGACTGCAAACATCTCAAGCAAGGTTCTGCTCACCTCGGATCACGCAGATTCTTTTCTCAAAAGGTAATGACCCGGAAGTGAAAACTGTGAATCACAATTATAATGCTTCAAGTAATTAGCATTTTACAGCCATGTAATAACTCTCACATTTTAAGTATCACCTAAGAACTATGTAAAATCATTACTTGAATGTAGTGTGTCAAGCTCCTCTACTAAAATAAAAGACCCAAGGCAGCATCTTTTCTTATGGATAGTGGTCTCCTATGTCCAGTCCTATTATGAGCATTAACTGCTTCTTTTTCTCCCTAAAAGTAGGCACAGACGTGCAAAGACACAGAATACTTGTGCTCCATTCCTACATGATGAAACAGGATGCGTTTATTCATTTACAGCATCACTTCAGAAAGTTTGTGAGTAACGGAATTAAAATTTGAGCTCGCCAGTATTCCGGTGCAATTTTGAAATCCATGTGTGTAGAACAGACCACAATCCTCAGATAGACCACAAGCCTCTCATGTAAAATGGTGCAGAATTTTCATCTAACCCATCACATCTCCCATATACTCTCAATCACCTCTAAATTACTTACACTATCTGGGATAATGTACTGCCATGAAGAGTTGTTATATGGGGTTGTATAAGGGATACTGACAAAAAAAAAAGTCTGTGCCAGTGTCCAGCACAGATGCAACTGTTTCTTCCCAAATACTCTGAATCTGTGGTTGCTTGAACTTGTCTGAATATTTTGAATCTGTGGTTACTTGACCTTGGTTGAATCTGCAGATGTGGAATCCAAGGATGTGAAGAACCCACTGTAACAGGCATTTTTCTGTTTTGAGCTAATCAGGATTTTTAAGTCCGTTAGCGAAGTTTACCATTGCTTATTTTTGAAACTGATTCCCTCTACTGTAGCTGAGAACATGATCAAATCATCTCTAAGTAGAAATACTAATTTACTGCCTACTCCGTCTTTATTATTATACTTATTCGTGATCCCTGGGTAATGTCAACGACTGTGAGGTATATGGGAGCCTTGGGCACCTCTGCGTTGGAATCCAGTATTGACATCGATTTGTACCGAGGCTCTGAACAAGCAACTGTAGCCTCTGTATTCAAAGCAGTGATTTTTCCTGTAGGAGACTGGTAGTATCTAAAGGGCTGCTCAAGAAAGATTCTGTAAATAAGCCATACCAGAAACCTAACAGCACGAAAAACTCTGATGCTCTTGAGTCAGTGTGAATGGGATTTGCTTCTTAAAAATAACCAGTTGATTACTTTACCACAGCATTCCAGAGTGGCTATGACAGAGAAAACTCACGGGGTGGGATCACTGTTGGCTGCTGCATAGTTTCTGTTGCTCACAGAAACAGTGAGCAAGCAAACATTGGACAGCACATACAATATGATAAAATGTCATGCTATGGGATACTTAGGAAACAATCAGACAGCATGAAATATCATGGATAATCATTTTCTGAATCAAAACCAGTTTTCTCAGTGTCATAACAATCAGTTCTCTCATCTCTTTCTTTAGGAAAATTAAATTAAAACAATAAAAATGCTTTTATTTTCCCTAACTATGAAATTTGAGTTCTTTCCCATTTAACAACATCAGGAACTTAGCATAACCTCTTAACCCCAATCCACTCCTTCTCTACCCATAAATAAGAATGGAATTGCATTTATTTGATGGACTAGCACAATTGGTAAAACAGTATTACACTGACATTAGAAACTATTTGGAAATAAAAACTTTTCATAAAAACTCACTGTGTCAAGTATAACCCCATTATCAGTTATCATAAACTAATAAACTCAAAACTAGCAAGACTTCAGAAAATCATAAAAATATCATGTGTTTCTTAACCCTACTTTTAAAAAGCATACTAAAGGGAACTGAGAAAAAATTCTAATTTTATGTGTGACTTATGAATTGATTCATGAGAAATTTTTAAACGTTCAATAATTATCTTTTTAAAGTATGGATCAAAAATTCATCTACTACATTTTTTCACTCAAAAATATTTAATAAGAATCCTAAAAAACTTTGCTTACCACAATTTAAGACCAACTCTCAAGGAAACAAATTTGTATGTAAAATATTTATATAAAAAAACTAGCTTAGTCCAGTGCTGTGGCTCTTGGCTTCGATCCGCACAGCTCCAGCCTTTGCAGTCGACTGGGGAATGAATCAGCAGATGGAAGACCTCTCTCTCTGTCCCTCCCTCTCACTGTCTATAACTCTGCCTCTCAAATAAATAAATAAAATATTTTAAAAACATTAAATCCTGTCTAATGCAACAAAATGGTCACAATTGGAAATCATTATACTAATTGAAATAAACCAGTCCCAAAAAGACAAATATCGTATGCTTTTCCTGATCTGACGCAATTAACAGAAGGCCTGAAATGTAATGTATTCAAACAAAATAGTCATTTGCAAAACGGATGACTGTTTATAGCCCTTGTCTCTCCCACTGAGGGACAATCTTGTCTAGTTTTGTTCTATTTTGTTTTGTTTTCTTCCTCTTTATACTGCTGAGCTCCAATACTTAGAGGAGGGCTACCAGTAAGACCACTAAGTAAACTGATAATAGATCATCATAAAAATTAAGAGTGGGAATCCAAAAGGGTGAGGAATGGTTAAACGTGGGGGGGAGCCCCAATTTGTTCCTACATCTGTATATATGAAATGTAGGAAACTCGTATAACAAATAAAAATTAAAAAAATCTCTCTTCTCTCTCTCTCTGTGTCACTTTGCCTCTTTGCCTTTCAAATAAACAAAATAAATTTTTAGAAAAAGCTCTCAGGACATAGTATGTTTTTTTTTTAAAAGTAGCAATATTTATATTGATGTATTCTGTTATTTACTAGATATAAGATAAACATAAATTAGTGGTCTAAAAGGATTTTTTAAAATTTTCTGGGAGCTTTTAAAATGAATAATTAATAACACTGCCCACAGGGTATATAACAGTGAATATTTTTGATGAACTTGAGAAAAATTGAAAGATTGATGGATGGTATTTATGTATTAAATTGAATTTCTTGTTAAGAAAATATAATTAAGACAGTGAAGTAGTTCCAGTTCAGGTAACCCCAGAGAAAGCTGTACTACAGTCTACTGGAGTTGATGAAGTTTATAAAACAATTAAAACTGCAGCCAAACAAAGACCAACAGGAAAAACATGGATATTTCTGGAGACTGGTGAATCACAGAAAGCAGGCAGAACCGGAGGTTACTCACACAGGGTGAGGTCCAGCTCTCCCTCCCGAGGGCAGGCTCCAGCCCTGTACCGAGTGCAAGGTCTCAAGTAAAAGCAATACTTGCCGGCCCAGCGTGGCAGTAGTGGGTTAAGCCTCTGCCTGTGGCGCTGGCATTCCACATTGGTGCTGGTTCTAGTCCCGGCTGTTCCTCTTCTAATCCAGCTCTCCACTATGGCCTGGGAAAGCAGTGGAAGATGGCCCAACTCCTTGGGCCCCTGCACCCGCGTGGGAGACCAGGAAGAAGCTCGTGGGTCCTGGCTTGGATCAGCTTAGCTCTGGCTGTTGCGGCCATCTGGGGAGTGAACCAGCGGATGGAAGACCTTTCTCTGTCCTTCACACTGTTTGTAACTCTAGTCTCAAAAAGCAAATACAATCTTAAAAAAAAAAAAACAAAAACAAAACCAAAAACTACACTTATTGATTTGAGGAGAGAAAGGATAGAACACGGACACACACATCAAATAGAGATGAGAAATTGGAGAATATAACTAGAGAATCACTACAGAAGTTTTAAAATGCACAGAAAAGGATTAGTCAAAAGAGGGGGAAAAAAGAGAAGATAGGATTTAAAAAAGAAAAGGGGAAAAATGCGTGACCTGAAAGATTTCAATTTCCAGATAGAAAAGGTCCACTGAATTAGAGGTTTCAAATCAAGACATCATTAAGCTTTAGAAGACTTGAGACAAGATGATTCTAAATGCCTTCAGAGCCTATGACTGACCAGGAACTAGAATGGCACCGGCTTTGTACAGAAACACTGGATACCAGAAGTCAATGAATCAGTTCCTTCAAATCATAAAGACATGTTCAAATGAGAAGCGATGTGAGAATATGCTCTGTCAGTGTGGTAAACCAAACCAAGATAGGGGAAGGCATGTGTCTCTTTTTCAGGCTATTATAAAGAATACCTTGGACTGAAGAATGTATTAGCAGAAGGCGTGCTTATAGCTCTGGAGGCTGGGGAGCCAGCACACTCAGTGTCTTCTAACAGATGGTGCCTTCATTATGCATCCCCCCATGGTGCAGAGGCAAGGGGCTAGGAGGCTCCCTCAAGCCTCTTTGATAAGGGCACTAACCCTCACGACCTACTCACATCCCAAACGCCCCACCTCACAGTCAAAACACACTGAGGATTAGGCTGCAACGTATGATTAGTTGGGTGGGAGGCATTCGGAACACGGCAATAAGGGTCAGAGAAACATGGAATTCAGTACAAAAGGCAGGAAAAGAGAATCTTCAAAGAACGGTTTGGTACATTTTAACTCATTCCTTCTAATTCTCTTCCTTTTATTAAATTATTTTATTGAAGGAGTTTCAGGGTCAGTTAACTTCACAATTTGGGCTTTAACCCACATATTGCTTAGCTAGGTGTTTGGTTTCAGTGTTCTGTGCCCTGAATTAGCAGATAAATTAATACACCAAGAGGTGGACATTGATTTTGCTTTCAGCGATGAGCATGGTCTTCTCCATCTACAGGAAAAATGGGAGGATTTTACTAGATGGAAGCAGGTGGCTGCAACTGCTGTTTCAGATGAAGTTTAAATACACAGGGAAGCATCACTGTTTAGCAGCTTGGACTGCACTGGTTCTCAGGCCGCACCAACCCTTCTGTCTGCTCTCTGCTTACTAATGCCCGAGCACAGCCCCTGTTGTGCTACTGCCGGATCACAGCCCCTGGAAGACATTTCTCAAACACAACCATCACCTGATTCTTCCTCAAACTCTGCCAAGAGGACGCTCCAAAGGGAGACTAGGATCTCTTCTGCTTTTGTTCTTTGGTGATGGGGTGACACAGTTTTCCAGTCTCTTCCAGCTTTCCTCCAACGACGACATTTCTTCCACCTTCTCTTCCCTTGGCACTCCCAGAATGCCACGGTACAATGCTCCGAGATATTAGTCATGATCAGTCTGCCCTCAGCAGTACACACCCTAACTCTACAGCACCTGTGTTGTGTTTCCAGCCCAGCACCAACTCCATAGTCAGAGGTCTCAGTCTAAGCTCACGGTTCCGGTACTGTCAATCTCTGCTTCTGTTCCCACAGTTGTTACGGAAGCCTCTGGCTGTAATTACTCTCTGGCTCAGCTGTATTCCCTGGGCTGTTTAAGTTCTAGTAATTCACTATATTACATCTCTGCTGTTGACGCGTCTACTGCGACTTAGTTTCCTGACTGAATCTTGTCTAAGAAGCAGAGTCGAAGGAGAACTCAGGGGGAGCCGTGCAACTGGCTCTAACGGATATCATTCCAAAGGGGAAAGAAAGCACAGAGAACTCTCTAAGAAATGAGACATGCGAGGCCCCTCAGGGGCCCTCTGCGAGGTCGCCTCCAGGTGGGGGTTGCGGCAGACTGCGGGGACAGCACTCCCAGAGCCTGACTCAGTCATCCACTCTGCAGCGCTGGTGTGAGCAAAATGCGTCCTAAGGCCAGTCCCAGAACCTCCTCTGTTTCTTTCAGCCAGAGTCTACTGCTCTCAGTATGGCCTGGGATAGCAGAAGGAGGTGGCCCAAGTCCTTAGGCCCCTGCATGTGGGAGACCCGGAAGAAGCTCCTGGCTCCTGGCTTTGCATCGGCACAGCTCCAGCCATTGCAGCCAACTGGGGAGTGAACCAGCGGAAGGAAGACCTCTCTATCTCTACCTTTCTCTGTAACTGTCTTTAATAATAATAAAAGAAAAATTAAATGGAAGCATATAAAATATAAAAGAAAACTAGGAAAGGAGTTTTAAAAAGGTTTCAAAATTATAAAAATGTGTTTTTCATAAGTAAAACTATAGGATAAGAGACATGTTTTCACTAATGGTAATAATTATCCTAAAAATAAGGAAAAATATTTTAAAAGTTTGTAAAAAATGAAATCTTTTGAGAGATTGCATTGACAGAGACTAGATTAAAATGATTTATGTTTATAAAACCTAACATTCAGTAGTACACTGACATAAAACTAAAATTTAGGGACTGGTGCTGTGGTGCAGCAGGTTAAAGCCCTGGCCTGATGTCCCAGCATCCCATATGGGCACCGGTTCTAGTCCCGGCTGCTTCTCTTCTGATCTGGCTCTCTCTTGTGGCCTGGGAGAGCAGTGGAAGATGGCCCAAGTCCTTGGGCCCCTGCACCCGCATCGGAGCCCTGGGGGAAGCTTGGGGAAGCTCCTGGCTCCTGGCTTCAGATGGGAGCAGCTCCAGCCATTGCGGCCAGTTGGGGGGTGAACCAGTGGATGGAAGACATCTCTCTCTGTGTCTCTGCCTCTCTCTGTAACTCTGTCTTTCAGATATACAATTAAAAAAAAGAAACCCTAAAATTTAGTCCCCTGTGTGAAAATAACAAGGTTTTCGTAAAACATTGTTAGTAATGGGGTAGTCCTGGTGTAGCAGGCAAAGCTACTGCCTATAATGCTGGCAACCCACATGTGTGCCGGTTTGAGTCCCAGCTGCTTCACTTCAGATCCAGCTCCCTGCTAATGGCCTAAGAAATAGCAGAAGACGACCTAAGTGCTAGAGCTCTGCCATCCACAATGGAGACCTGGAGGGAGCTCCTGATTCCTGGCTTTGGCCTGGCTGAATTCTGGCAGTAGTGGCTATCTGAAGGGTGAATATATACAGATGAAAGATTCTTTCTCTCTCTCTCTCTCTCTCTTCTCTCTCTCTGTCTATCTCTGTCTCTTCCTTTCTTTGTAAGTCTGCCTTTCAAATAAATATGTAAGTCTTTAAAAAAACATACTGTTAGGAAATATTTTAAGAAGTCTTGATCTTTAATTTTAAAATATTTGTTAATACATTTTTAGCCATTTTGTAAACTACAGCTTCTTCTTTCTTAGTTTTCATTTCATTGTAAACTCTTCCCTCAAATTTTTTAGAGGATTTGTTCATTTATTTGAAAGGCAGAGTTAACGATGAAGAGAGGGAGAGACAGAAAGATCTTCCGTTTGCTCATTCATTTCCCAAATTGCTTCAAAAATTGCAGCTGGGCAGATCCAAAGCCAGGAGACAGGAGCTGCTTCTGGGTCTCCCACATGGCTGCAAGGGACCAAGGACTTGAGCTGCTTTCCCGGGCACACTGGCAGGGAGCTGGATCACGACTGGAGCAGCCAGGACTCAAACTCACTCATGTGGTGTGCTGGTGTTGCAGGGGGTGGCTTTCCCTGCTATGCCACACCCCACGTCAAAACTCTCTTCTATTTTTAAAGAGGAATTTATTTATTTGAAAAGCATAGTGACAGAGACGGATTTTCTATCTGCTGGTTCATCTATCTGCTGGATGGCCTTGACATCCAGGTGTGGGCCAGGCTGAAAGTAGGAGCCAGCAACATCATTTGGGTCTCCCATGGTGGGTGGCAGAGGCCCAAGTACTTCGGCAATCCGTTGCTGCCTTCCCAGGCACACAGCAGGAAGGTGGACAGGAGGCTGAGCAGCCGGGACTGCACCCAGCGCTCCACTATTGGATAGGGGCACATCAGGTGGCCCAACCTGTGGCTCCACAGCTCCATCCCCTTTCCCTGAGCTTCCTAGGCAGCTCTTGTGAGCGTTTGTCTCCTCCCTGGTTCTGACTCTGTTATGACCAGACCCTAAAAATGCGTATCTCAAAAGCCCCCGATAGTGGCTTGTGCTATGACACAGTGGGTTAAGCTGAGGCTTGGAAGGCTACATTAGCTTCCCGCTAATTCACCTTAATTTCAAGAGTTAAGATTATTAATATGTATTTTGAAAAATTAGTTGTTTCAAATTAAGTCATTTGACCGTGATTTCCAGCTGGAAGCCCAAGGGTCCTCAAAGAATCTATCTGTCATTCAGTAGAGATGATTGCTAATTCGACACCTAGTGATATATATGGAGCATTGCTGAACTGTAGATTCATGCTAAGTTTAAAGTTACTTTCACATAGATACATTATTGATGTAAGTATTCTATCACATAGATACATTATTGATGTAAGTATTCTATAGGTTATATGACAATAATGTCTGGTAGTTCTGATATAATGTTATCTTTCATGATTGTTATCTTCTTAATAAAAGACTAGGGTCTGTAAAAATCCATGGAGTTGCCCCTCCCTTCACAAGTATAGAGGCCTCAAAAATTAAATAGTTTTGAAAACACTACTGTGCTTTAAAAATACTAAATATAATAAAAATTTTAATACATAAAAATGGAAAATTGAAAAATTTCTAAATCTGAGATTAATCTTGTAACAAATAAGCTTTTCTTACTGTACTTATACAGACAGCAATAATATGCCTTCAATTACATTGCTTGTTGTGTTTAAGATACAACTTGATTTGTAATACTCTTGTTAGTTTGTTGTATATTCTTGCTTTTGAGCATTTTGCCTGTCACCTATCAGAATTCTGCAAAAGAAAATTCACAACCAGATTATCCTGGCCTGAAAAAACATAAAAGAGTTTGTAAAAACACTTCTGTCTTTATCAAAATCCTATATACAATAAATGTAACTATGTCACCTTGTTTTCCAGTAAAAAAAAAACAAAGAAATGAGACATGCACAAACACACATGAAGTGACGTGTTGTACAAAATGACTGAGTACTGACAGAAGAGTAATATTTCAGAAAATTTAGGTATAAATTAAAGATGTTTACACCAAAAACTGTTATTTTTTTAAAATCTAGAAAAATGATCAAGACAGAGTAAGCAGTCATAGTACTATCTCTTTCTCTAACGTTGACAATATTTAGAGTCATAATAATAAAACTATTCAGTGTTAGTATAACAAAAATTAATATACAAAGTAATTAAGATACAACTATATTGTGAAGTTACAGGAAAACTGAGAAGAAATGTGTTTGAAGGGGTGATAAATTAAGAACACTACTCATTTTCCACCATAAAAAGGTAACAGATAATATCTAAAGCTTAAAAAAACTATAAGCCAATTATTTCAAAATGCGGGAGTTCATAAGAATTGGCAAAAGGAGTTGAAAGTAAAATTATGGTGGGGGGTGGAGTACGAGACTGCCAATCTTTCATTATAAGCTTTGTAAAAACTATTTGCCATATAAAATTATCATACATTTATAACTTTGATAAGATAAAAACTGAAACAAAACAAAAACAAGCAGGGTTTGAGATAAGGTGAAATAGTTCTACTTTTAGGTTATTAGCTATGGCTACAGAACATTCATTGTTGATGTAAGAACATTAACAATAAACATTAAAGTACCCTTTTATAATCTAACAACAAAGTTCTTTAATATTGCAGGGAAAAGTGACCTCCTAAAAAAGCTAACGTTATCCAGCTAAAGAACATCTAGAAGAACCTCTAAACACTAAATGCTGCAAAATAAAAACTGTTGTTTTTGGCAAATGCATTATAGCATCCTGAGGGACAATAATGAAAAAAACCTGCTATTCAAAAAAACTTGCTTTTATATCTACAAAGCATATAAGGCTATTAAGATATTAGCAGGAATAGTTTTGAGGCTCTGCAAAAGTAGAGAATATCTGATCACTCTATATACTGAATTCGAGGCTTGCTTCTGAGTACGCATTTGATATCTTGAGTCACTGATACAGTTCAGTAAGTTCAGCCTTATCGTTTTCTATACCTGCATTTTCTCTGAATCCTAATTCCAATGTCTGAGGATCTGACCGCAATTTTTACCTCCACATCTCTTTCGTCCTCTGTCTCCCTTACCATGACCTTCTGTGTTCTTAAGTCCACTGCCACCTGCAAAATTCAGTTTCTGTATATAATCCAGATTCCAAGGAATCCTTCTCCAACCACACTCCTTCACCACTCCCTTTCCATCTGGATCAATAAAACATCTGCCTTCTCATTAATATGACTGCGCCAATGAGCAAAAGCAGCTGAAGAAATGGTAAAAGCTTATTATCACTATTAACAAGCTGCTTCTGAGAATGGCTTTTTTCCTTGTCCTAGTGAGCCCCGTCCTAGTCCATCTGTGTTGTTATAACAAAATACCTGAGGGTGGGAAACCTGTGATGCAAAGAGGCTGATTTGGCTCAGGATTCTGGCTGCTGGAGTGTCCAAGAAGCATGGAATGGATGAGGGCCCTTGGGCTGTGTCATAACCTGGTGAAGAAGCAGGAGGGAAACTGGCTGTCTGCAGAGGAGGTCAAGGACATAGGGTGTCAGGGTGGCAGAAAACCATTACCCACATCGTAACACTCCCCACCCAGCTTTTTCAGAGACGAAGCCAATCAGGATCCCACCACGGCTGAATGGTGGATGGTAGCACACAGCAGCAGAAGTGACTCTGCAGGAGAATTCAGACATCAGTCTGAGGCTGGAAGGCTAACTTAGGGCTAGCCATGGAAGGGGAACGAGGAATACAGGAGTACTTTGGGCGTCAGAGGTAGCAGATTCAAAGACCCAAAGGTAAGTGAACATCATACATGCGACTCGGGGGAAAAGCCAACAAACAGACAAAAACATGGCTGAGAATTAAGGAATGAGATAGAGAGCAACAAATAACACAGCTGGAGAAGTAAGCCCAGACCAGGTCATGAAGGCCATGTTAAAACTTTGCAGTCAGTTACCTTTAAAACAACCTCCCCTAATCTCCTACTACCACTGCCTTCCTTCTCCCCTTCCCTCAATTTTCTCCACCAAAATTCTCTCACCAAAGCCATCAATGACTTTTGTGCTTTTTTCTTTTTTTAAGATTTATTTGATTTATTTTAAAGTCAGAGTTACAAAGAGAGGCAGAGCCAGAAAGAGAGAGAAGTCTTCTATTCCACTGGTTCACTCCCCAAATGACTGCAATGGCCAGGGCTGAGCTGATTGGAAGCCAGGAGCCAGAAGCTTCTTCCAAGTCTCCTACACAGGTGCAGGGGCCCAAGGAGTTGGGCCGTCTTCCACTGCTTTCCCAGGCCATAGCAGAGAACTGGATTGGAAGAGGAGTAGCTGGGACTCGAACTGGTGCCTATACGGGATGCATCGGCCCTGACCTTTGTTTTTGAAACCAAAGGCCACGCCACAGCTTTTACTTTATTTGTATTGATTCTGTTTTCATGCTAGATCCTTTACCATTCTTGTTCAGTCTTCACTGAGGATTCCAATTTTTCTGCCTGACCCCTAATGTTGCTTCCATTCTCATTCTCATTCTCTTGCTTCTCTTTTCTCTACCTGAGTGGTCTCAAGTACTCTCAAGGTTTCAGGTACTAATAACAGGCTGATAAATTCCAGATCTATATCTTCAGTGAGCATCAGTATTCTAAGCATCAAATCCATAAACCGAGCTTCCTGAGGGACATCTGGTGTCTGAGAAGATCCTTAAATTTACTACATCTAAAACTAAATTCATCTGGCCAGTGCCGTGGCTCAATGGGCTAATCCTCCGCCTTGCGGCGCCAGCACACCAGGTTCTAGTCCCGGTCGGGGTGCCGGATTCTGTCCCGGTTGCCCCTCTTCCAGGTCAGCTCTCTGCTGTGGCCTGGGAGTGCAGTGGAGGATGGCCCAAGTGCTTGGGCCCTGCACCCACATGGGAGACCAGGAGAAGCACCTGGCTCCTGCCTTTGGATCAGCGTGGTGTGCCGGCCGCAGCGCGCCGGCCATGGCGGCCATTGGAGGGCGAACCAACAGCAAAAGGAAGACCTTTCTCTCTGCCTCTCTCTCTCACTGCTCACTGTCCACTCTGCCTGTCAACGAAAAAAAAAAAAAAAAAAACCCTAAATTCATCCACTGTCCCAGCAAACCTGCCTTACTTGTGCTACCTGAAACCTCCCCACCTGCAGACTAATCTAAATTCTACAGCATCACGCTTGATTTTGCTTTTTCCCTCTTCCTTATCTCCCCAACTATTCAATCTCCAATTTCTGTCAACTGTACATCCTAAAGAGTTCTCGAATCTGCCCACTCATCTGAACCTCAATTACTGCTATCTCTGTCCAATTCCTGTGGCCTGCCACTTAGATTACTGTGACAGCCTTCCACTGCCACTCTCCCAGGCCCGTGTTCCACTCTCCACACTTAGTACAGCAGCCTTTTAGAATGTAAATCTGATTATGTCAATCCTGGCTTAAGATACTACACTAAGGCATTCCTGTTGCCTGCAAGGTAAGGCCCTACATGGCTGGAGTCTTCTTACCTCTCACAACGACTCATTTAAAAGCCCAATGATCATTTTCCTAAAATACTTCCAGGCCATCATCCCCATCCCTCTGCTCATGCCGAGTTTTTGCTTGCTCCTGGAAAATGCTGAACTAATCTCTGCTGCATACTTAGCCCACATCCCTCTAATCCCTTCAGAATTACTCTTGTAAAGGGATTTCAGTCAGCCTCAATATGAAGAAAAACAGTATAAAATATTATTCATTAGGTTGCTCAATAGCCTTCATATACTAAGACCCACAACCAGTTTCTTTGGAGAATCGAAATCAATAAAAATTTTATTGATGGACAAACTAATAATTTTTCTGCTTTACTACTTAATAGATCATAAGAATAATGTAATCAATTGTCCTTCCCTAGGCTACTATTAGTTTTATGCTAAGCTTAAAGTTTTCTGAGCCAGAAATTTCTTTATTTTGTGCCTCCACTCTTGTTATGAACCCACTGCTTTTGTACAGACTTTGTCTTTTTTTTCCCAAAACTCTACCTCAAAGGCTGTTCCAAAATAAGATAGCAATAATTCACTTATAGATTAAGTAGAAAAATAGCACATTTAACTCTTGAAACTTTTTTTGGGAAACATTTAAAGCCAATCACAGAAACGGAAAATAGATGGAGTGTGATAACAAGAAAATTCTCATTACGCCTATCACAGTTGCTGGCATTACTGCCTTATTTAATTGGCTTATTATTACCAATAAATAAAATTTTATTTATTTTGCTTAGAAACTATATTACATTGAAATTTAATCATTTTGGCATCAAGGATCATTTTCTAATATTTCATACACCCATTTTGTATTAAAATTATTTCTAAATATATATATATATATATAATTGGAAAGTAGTCCAAGAAAGGAAAATACCATGTTATAAAACATGTCCTTGGGAGGCAGGTACCACATAACCATGTCCTCCTCAGAGAAGCCCCCCACGGCTCCCAGTCTGCACTATATTTTTCTCTTTACACTCTTCACCAACTTGAAAATTAAATTAGGTTTACCATTTTGTTTCTGTTTTTGTTTTTTTTACTTTACGTATTTTCTGTCTTTCTACACACTGACTCACAATTAGAATGCCCCATAATAGATATCTAATATCTTCCATCAGTGTATCTTTAGCACCCAAAAAATATTTGTGGGTTGAATAAAGACTGAATGAATTATACCACTGGCCAAAAAGATGTATGTTTACTACGGATTGTAATTCACTCTAATTAATGGAAAGATGAGAGGTAACTAACCATACTGCCATCATTAATCAGATTTTAATTAGGGGCATTTACCATGTTCAATCTAAACTGAACTACTAATAGTTTATTTCATTTTCTATAGTCTATTAATAACATTTCCTCACGTGTGCTTCTGCTTTTAAAAAATGTATGTAGGGGCCAGCGCTGTGGCATAGCAGGTATAAAGCCTCCATCTTCAGTGCTGGCATCACATATGGGTGCTGGTTTGAGTCCCAGCTGTTCCCTTTCCAATCCAGCTCTCTGCTATGGCCTGGGAAAGCAGTACAAGATGGCCTAAGTCCTTGGGCCTCTGCACAGGCATGGGAGCCCTGGAGGAAGCGCCTGGCCCCTGGCTTCGGATCAGTGCAGCTCTGGCCCTTGAAGCAAGTTGGGGAGTGAACTAGCTGATGGAAGACCTCTCTTTCTCTCTCTCCCTCTCTCTGCCTTTCCTTCTCTATCTGTGTAGCTCTTTCTAATAAATCTTTAAAAAATAATACATATTTATATTCATTCATTTATTTATTTAATTTTTCCTAAATCTGTATTATTTTACTATTAACAGTTCTGAATCTAAGGTGCTGTAACTGAAATGAAATAGCATAAAAGACCTAAAAATTATGCCTAACATTTTTTCTACTACTAACGCTAGTGCTAAGTAATACATATTGAGTTTTCACTATGTTTCAAATATTCTGTCAGTCAATACAGAAGTCTCTAAGGATCACTAGCACAAACTCAGCTTTTGAGTTTTAAATTTCAGATTTAAATAGTATAAGGGATATGGGAAATATAGTTAGTAAGTTCCAGTACAATTTTCTGTGAAAACCTGAAATTCAATTCATCATTGTTCCTCCTGTTCTATCATGTGCTTACACAAGGCAAACTATATTACAGAAAGATACTGCTTCATGTAATTGGAAATAGAAGAGAAATATTCTTTAAGACTTCAAATGTTAATAAATTCATTTCAGAAAAATTACATAAACTATGACCATTAAACCACAACTAAAAATTTTTAACTTTTGTGAACTCAAAGTATAAATGTAGTCAGACACAAATGTTGAAATATTCTAGCAGTTAAAATTACCATTTGCCATGAAATAATGCCATTACAACCCAAAAAGACAACTGTTGTTTGGTAACTAGGTAAATAAGTCATGTTACACGGAATAGCATTTTGCTGTTAGCAAATATTAAAGCCAGAAACTTAGTTTTATTTAAGTCCAAAAGAAATCAACTGTCTTGGCATACTTTAATTCCACTTCTGTGAACTGTTTTATGATGCAACCTCAAATGAGAATAAATGCCCATTGCCAAAAAATGTTCAGATGTTGTAGCAGTTATTGCATTTTGACAATCTAGCAATCACAGTTCATTCAGTGAGGTGCTAAGGGACAAATTCCTGCATCCCTAAGATAAGGAAGAGTGTGGGGACAGCCATCACCCCGAGGATACAGAGAATACAGTCTACACTAAGATACACAGTTAGTGAACAGT